>NC_042957.1:30598190-31198190 GCF_901001165.1 Salmo trutta | reverse complement strand
CTCATCTGCGTGAACGTGCCATAGGCATGCGGCAAAGAGGAATTAGGACTGCAGATGTGGCCAGGGCAATACATTGCAATGTCCGTACTGTAAGAGGTCTAAGACAGTGCTACAGGGAGACAGGACGGACAGCTGATCGTCCTCGCAGCGGCAGACCACATGTAACAACACCTGCACAGGATCGGTACATCCGAACATCACACCTGCAGGACAGGTACAGGATGGCAACAACAACTGCCCGAGTTACACCAGGAACGCACAATCCCTCCATCAGTGCTCAGACTGTCCGCAATAGGCTGAGAGAGGCTGGACTGAGGGCTTGTAGGCCTGTTGTAAGGCAGGTCCTCACCAGACATCACCGGCAACAACGTCGCCTATGGGCACAAACCCACCGTCGCTGGACCAGACAGGACTGACAAAAAGTGCTCTTCACTGACGAGTCGTTGTTTTGTCTCACCAGGGGTGATGGTCGGATTCACATTTATCATCGAAGGAATGATCGTTACACCGAAGCCTGCACTCTGGAGCGGGATCGATTTGGAGGTGGTTGGTCCGTCATGGTCTGGGGCGGTGTGTCACAGCATCATTGGACTGAGCTTGTTGTCATTGCAGGCAATCTCAATGCTGTGCATTACAGGGAAGACATCCTCGTCCCTCATGTGGTACCCTTCCTGCGGGCTCATCCTGACATGACCCTCCAGCATGACAATGCCACCAGCCATACTGCTCATTCTGTGCGTGATTTCCTGTAAGACAGGAATGTCAGTGTTCTGTCATGGCCAGCGAAGAGCCCGGATCTCAATCTCACTGAGCACATCTGGGACCTGTTGGATAGGAGGGTGAGGGCTAGGGCCATTCCCGCCAGAAATGTCCAGGAACTTGCAGGTGCCTTGGTGGAAGAGTGGGGTAACATCTCACAGCGAGAACTGGCAAATCTGGTGCAGTCCAGGAGGAGGAGATGCACTGCAGTACTTAATGCAGCTGGTGACCACACCAGATACAGACTGTTACTTTTGATTTTGACCCCCCCTTTGTTCAGGAACACATTATTCAATTTCTGTTAATCACATGTCTGTGGAACTTGTTCAGTTTATGTCTCAGTTGTTGAATCTTGTTATGTTCATACAAATATTTACACATGTTAAGTTTGCTGAAAATAAACGCAGTTGACAGTGAGAGGACGTTTCTATTTTTGCTGAGTTTATTATAAAAAATAAAGCGAACTGGATGGAATATGGAGAAAAATGCCCCATATTCTTTTTTAATCTTCAAAATAGAAATGCTACCAAAAATGATTTACTGAAACTAATAACGGAGTCACCCATGATTCACTAAAGAATATTTTGAAAGAGGAAGCATGTACTTTAGCATATGTTTTCGTTTCAGTCTCCTCCATCTCCACTAACCGAAGTTAATTCTATGGATTTTTTTTCTATTAATAATATAAAATTAACAGCTGCACGGAAAGACTCATGTGAAAGCCAAATTACAGAGGAAGAACTTCTTGATGCTATTAAAGCCTTTAAGTCTGGGAAAACTCCAGGGCTGGATGGCATACCAGTTGAGGTATACCAAACCTTTGTTGATGTACTCAGAGGACCATTACTAATATGTTTTAAACACTGCTATAAAAATGGTAGATTATCAGATACTCAACAAGAAGGTCTGATTTCATTATTCCTCAAACAGGAACCAAGTGGTAAATCAAAAGTTCCAGTCCGTTTCACTCCAGCCCCTTACACTTCAGTGTTGTGATGCAAAACTTCTAGCAAAATGCATAGCGCAAAGAATTAAAAATGTATTGTCGGATATTATTCATCCTAATCAGACAGGTTTTTTGCCAAAGGGCACCTAAAGGACTCTCAGACTATGAGAAACAAGAGTCTCTGGTCGGATGAAACCAAGATTGAACACTTTGGCCTGAATGCCAAGTGTCACGTCTGGAGGAAACCTGGCACCATCCCTACGGTGAAGCATGGTGGTGCCAGCATCATGCTGTGTGGATGTTTTTCAGCGGCAGGGACTGGGAGACGAGTCAGGATCGAGGGAAAGATGAAGTGGAGCAAAGTATAGAGAGATCCTTGATGAAAACCTGCTCCAGAGCGCTCAGGACCTCAGATTGGGGCGAAGGTTCACCTTCCAACAGGACTACGACTCTAAGCACACAGCCAAGACAACGCAGGAGTGGCAAGTGTAGTGAGTAAAGGGTCTGAATATTTATGTAAATGTGATATTTCTGTTTTGCAAAAAATTCTAAAAACATGCTTTTGCTTTGTCATGATGGGGTATTGTGTGTAGATTGATGAGGGGGGAAAACAATTGAATACATGTTTGAATAAGGCTGTAACTCAACATGTGGAAAAAGTCAAGGGGTCTGAATACTTTTAAAATGCGATGTATATCTAGGTTATATTTTACTTTCTAACACTAGGATATGTAGTTTCTATTTTGAAGGACTTCAAATGTATCAATGGATGTTTTAGGTAGGCAATACATAGGTTACTGTAAAATATATTAGAGTTTTTCTTGGTATAGAAACACCATAATATAAATTAATTGAATTAAGCTAAAATATCAGAAATAAATGATAAACAATAAAGGCCAGTATCAGCTTATTTTCTTAAATAAAAGGGAATAAATAATCTCAAACTGCAGTGGTCAAATTATTTGCGCACAGAAGCAAGCACTAACAAGCATCACATGTGCATTAAGTGTGGGAAATGCGCCCTACAAATTAAATATTATTATTATTAATATAAAGACAGAAAAATACACACCTAAAAGCTTTGTTACATAAAGGGATATTAGTGAGATTCGGGAATATAACCATAATACAAACAAGACGAAGGAGAATGGGATATGTTTGAAAAGTATACATTTAGATTTGATTGGAGAAAGAAAATAAGTGGGCCCTCGGATCATGACTCAATACTGCCATCTGCAGGAAGATAACAAGATTCCAACATACCATAGTACTCTATTACACTTAACTAGGAACCTGCACAGAGTCCAGTAGGACAGTGTCACCAGGCTGCATAGTCACAGGCCCACACTTCACCACTGTTTAAGGGAATACACAGCTGTCCTTGATTGTGAGCTAGAATTCAATGTTGAATGAAATGTGTGCGACACAAGAGGTAAACAACGGTTTTCATCAATAGAATGAATGTAGGGAGGTAAGGTGATATCATAAGGGCATAGCCACGGGAAGTAGTTTTTTTGGGTGGAGGAGCTGCATTTGTATGCTAATACAGGACTAGTTAAGGCCCAGTGCACTATATTTGTGAAACATTTTTATTTGAGTGTTCACCAGCATTTGTAACTTGTGTCTCATAATTCTCTGTACAAAACAGTTGATCTGAAAATAGAAATGTCCTTGTTTTTGAAAGAAAAAAAAATGTATCCATTAATATAACATCAAATTGACCAGAAATACAGTGTAGACATTGTTAATGTTGTAAATGACTATCGTAGCAGGAAACGGCTGATTTTTAATGGAATCTCTACATAGGCGTACAGAGGCCCATTATCAGCAACCGTCACTCCTGTGTTCCAATGGCACGTTGTGTTAGCTAATCCAAGTTTATCATTTTAAAAGCATAATTGATCATTAGAAAACCCTTTTGCAATTATGTTAGCACAGCTGAAAACGGTTGTCCTGATTAAAGAAACAATAAAACTGGCTTTCTTTAGACTAGTTGAGTATCTAGAGCATCAGCATTTGTGGGTTCGATTACAAGCTCAAAATGGCCAGAAACAAATAACTTTATTCTGAAACATGTCAGTCTATTCTTGTTCTGAGAAATGAAGGCTATTCCATGTGAGAAATTGCCAAGAAACTGAAGATCTCGTACAACGCTATGTACAATTCCCTTCAGAGAACAGCGCAAAACTGGATCTAACTAGTACAAAAAATAATAATAATGAATGTATGAAATGAATTGAAATGTATGCATTCACTACTGTAAGTCGCTCTGGATAAGAGCGTCTGCTAAATGACTAAAATGTAAATGTAAATGAAACTAGAATAGAAAGAGGAGTGGGAGGCCCCGGTGCACAACTGAGCAAGAGGACAAGTACATTAGAGTGTCTAGTTTGAGAAACAGACGCCTCACAAGTCCTCAACTGGCAGCTTCATTAAAAAGTACCCACAAAATACCAGTCTCAATGTCAACAGTGAAGAGGTGACTCCGGGATCCTGGACTTCTAGGCAGAGTTGCAAAGAAAAGCCATATCTCAGACTGGCCAATAACAATAAATGATTAAGATGGGCAAAAGAACACATACACTGGACAGAGGAACTCTGCCGAGAAGGCCAGCATCCCGGAGTCGCCCCTTCACTGTTGATGTTGAGAGTTGGTCCCCCCTTCGCTGCTATAACAGCCTCCACTCTTCTGGGAAGGCTTTCCACTAGATGTTGGAACATTGCTGTGGGGACTTTCTTCCATTCAGCCACAAGAGCATTAGTGAGGTCGGGCACTGATGTTGGGTGATTAGGGCTGGCTCACAGTTGGCATTCCAATTTATCCCAAAGGTGTTCAATGGGGTTGAGGTCAGGGCTCTGTGCAGGCCAGTCAAGTTCTTCCACACCGATCTCAACAAACCATTTCTGTATGGACCTTGCTTTGTGCGCGGGGGCATTGTCATGCTGAAACAGGAAAGGGCCTTCCCAAACTGTTGCCACAAAGTTGGAAGCACAGAATCGTCTAGAATGTCATTGTATGCTGTAGCGTTAACATTTCCCTTCACTGGAACTAAGGGGCCTAGCCCGAACCATGAAAACAGCCCCAAACCATTATTCCTCCTCCACCAAATTGTACAGTTGGCACTATGCATTGGGGCAAGAGAATATACCTGTAATGAGTAGGTGTGTCCAAACTTTTGACTGGTACTATATATATATACAGTTGAAGTCGGAAGTTCACATACACTTAGGTTGGAGTCATTAAAACTCGTTTTTCAACAATTCCACAAATTTCTTGTTAACAAACTATAGTTTTGGCAAGTCGGTTAGGACATCTACTTTGTGCATGGCACAAGTCATTTTTCCAACAATTATTTACAGACAGATTATTTCACTTCTAATTCACAATATCACAATTCCAGTGGGTCAGAAGTTTACAAACACTAAGTTGACTGTGCCTTTAAACAGCTTGGAAAATTATGTCATGGCTTTAGAAGCTTCTGATAGGCTAATTGACATAATTTGAGTCAATTTGAGGTTTACCTGTGAATATATTTCAAGGCCTACCTTCAAACTCAGTGCCTCTTTGCTTGACATCATGGGAAAATCAAAAGACATCAGCCAAGACCTCAGAAAAACATTGTAGACCTCCACAAGTCTGGTTCATCCTTGGGAGCAATTTCCAAATGTCTGAAGGTACCACGTTCATCTGTACAAACAATAGTTCGCAGGTATAAACACCATGCGACCACGCAGCCGTCATACTGCTCAGGAAGGAGACGCCTTCTGTCTCCTTGAGATGAACGTACTTTGGTGCGAAAAGTGCAGATCAATCCCAGAACAACAGCAAAGGACCTTGTGAAGATGCTGGAGGAAACCGGTACAAAAGTATCTATATTCACAGTAAAACGAGTCCCATATCGACATAACCTGAAAGGCCGCTCAGCAAGGAAGAAGCCACTGCTCCAAAACCGCCATAAAAAAGCCAGACTACGGTTTGCAACTGCACGTGGGGACAAAGATCGTACTTTTTGGAGAAATGTCCTCTGGTCTGATGAAACAAAAATAGAACTGTTTGACCATAATGACCATCGTTATGTTTGGAGGAAAAAGGGGGAGGCTTGCCAGCCGAAGAACACCATCCCAACTGTGAAGCACGGGGGTAGCAGCATCATGTTGTGGGGTTGCTTTGCTGCAGGAGGGACTGGTGCACTTCACAAAATAGATAGCATCATGAGAAAGGAAAATGATGTGGATATATTGAGGCAACATCTCAAGACATCAGTCAGGAAGTTAAAGCTTGGTCATAAATGGGCCTTCCAAATGGACAATAACCCCAAGCATTCTTCCAAAGTTGTGGCAAAATGGCTTAAGGACAACAAAGTCAAGGTATTGGAGTGGCCATCACAAAGCCCTGACCTCAATCCTATAGAAAATGTGTGGGCAGAACTGAAAAAGCGTGTGTGAGCAAGGAGGCCTACAAACCTGACTCAGTTACACCAGTTCTGTCAGGAGGAATGGGCCAAAATTCACCCAACTTATTGTGGGAAGCTTGTGGAAGGCTACCCGAAAAGTTTGACCAAAGTTAAACAATTTAACGGCAATGCTACCAAATACTAATTGAGTGTATGTAAACTTCTGACCCACTGGGAATGTGATGAAACAAATAAAAGTGGAAATAAATAATTCTCTCTACTATTATTCAGACGTTTCACATTCTTAAAATAAAGTGGTGATCCTAACTGACCGAAGACAGGGCATTTTTACTAGGATTAAATGTCAGGAATTGTGAAAAACTGAGTTTAAATGTATTTGGCTAAGGTGTATGTGAACTTCCGACTTCAACTGTATTTTGTGGTAAATAGTTCACTAGTTACTTATTGCACCATTTTCTTTCTCCAATCAAATAAAAAAATTGCACAATAGATATTACAAGAAATATCAACCTTTTTGAGAAGTAGCATCCACACAAGGGAGCAGCTTCTTCTCAATGTATTTTTTAAACTGTAGACTTTTCAAATATTTTTCCTTCTCCTTTCTGTTGTTTATATTATGGCTATATTCCCACTAATATTCCTTTATGTAATTAAGCTTTTACATGTATATTTTTCTGTCTTTATAATAAAAGTCCTATTTAATTTGTAGAGTGCATTTGCCACACTCCATGCACATGTGATGCTTGTTAGTGCTTGCTTCTGTGCTGCAAATCAAGTGACGACTGCAGTTTGAGATGATTTATTTCCTTTTATTTTTGAAAATAATGAGATATTGGCCTTTATTATTTAGGATTTATTTCTGATACAGTGCCTTCAGAAATTATTCACACCCTTGACTTTAATTTTTTTGTGTTACAGCCTCAATTAAAAATTGATTAATTTGAGATTTACTCCATTTACCTCACAATACCCCATAAGGCCAAAGTGGAATTATGTTTTCAAACATTTTACAAATTAATAAAAAATGTAAAGCTGAAATGTCTTGAGTCAATAAGTATTCAACCCCTTTGTTATGGCAAGCCTACATACGGTCAGGAATAAAATTAATTGCATTGACTCACTCTGTGTGCAATAATAGTGTTTAACATGATTTTTGAATGACTACCTCATCTCTGTACCTCACACATACAATTATCTGTGAGGTCCCTCAGTCGAGCAGTGAATTCCAAACACAGATTCAACCATAAAGATCAGAGAGGTTTTCCTATTCGAATCCTTGGACTGTGCATTTGCATTTTGTTTCAATTTACCTCTTTATTTAGGTTGATGGCATGACGTTGAAACAATGACTTTGAGTCAAACATACCATTTTACTATCAACATTGAAACAAGGTCAAATAACCAATGTCTGATATTCAACATCATTTCTACGTGGAATTTTCAACGCAATTTCTATATACACAGTACATAGTTCTGATGATTATGCTGAAATTAAGATTGATGCAACAACCTGTCATTCAGGTTAAGTCAATGTATTGAAGTTGAAGTTTTACCCTAATTTCAATGTTTACAATGCTGTTTGAAATGAGATGAAAACAGAACTGGCTGATGACTGTGTGCCCAGTGGGTAATCTCTTTAAAGCACGCAAATATACTGTATATCAGGAAGACACGTAATCCAAATGAACAATCACAGAAACAAAAACGAAAAAAAAAATGACATCGTCTCTAAGAAGTTACAAACATTTACCTACTGTAAACCCTTGCAGCTCAACAAGATTTGGAGATTGGATGCTTATTTTGCTCTCTCTCTCTCTCTCTCGCTCTCTCTCTCTCTCTCTACTTACTGTCGTGGTGGTTAGAAGGAGCATCAGCCTGCTTGTCTGGTAGAGAGCCTGTTGCTGTGTGAATGAGAGAGCCACCTCGGTCACGTTGAGAGACAGGACCTGTGTGTACTGTTTTTATTCATATGAGGAAGTCTCCTGAGACTTTACTTAGACCATTGCCAGCAAGGAAGCAAAAGACAAATGCAGTCATTTCACTTCCTCATTGTAGCCCCATGCAGAGTTTTGGCTAGAAAGCTTGTTGTATATGAGCCCAGAGGGTTTTTCCCCTTTCTCTGTTCTTCCTGGTGTGGCGTTACAACACAGTGGGTCTCCTTGAGACTTAATAGGGGAGAGTGGGGTAAGTTGAGCCATTTTTTACATTCCGCATCACTACATGCTTAGAAAAAAAGGTGCTAAATAGAACCATATAGGGTTCTTCGGTTTGTCCCCATAGGGGAACCCTTTTTGGTGCTAGGTAGAACCCTTTGCAAGGGGTTCTACCTATGACCCTCTATGTAGGGTTCTACCAAAAAACATTTAATTATCTAAAGGTTCTTGCAAGAATAACCATTTAACTTTTGGAGGTTTCTTCCTAGAACTGTCTACGAACGGTTCCACCAGTCTTATTAGCATTTAAAATGACATTCTTTATGACAGTAATTACAGATACTGTATAGTAAGGCCTTTCTTCAGTGTTGTTAGGAAAGTCCTAGTTTACAGGCCACATCAGGCTTGCAAAGTGATGTGTAATTCCAGTTTCAATCCAGACAGAGTTGGCTTAAGTGGCATTGTTTCACTCTCAACCTGCAATCAGAATGATTGCTAGGGAAGGGAAAATTGAATACTGAGAGTACCTCAATCATCTAAACTGGAACAACCATCCCGGTAATGAGTGTAATATGTCTTATAATGGAGCGGTCGAAATGTACACAATTGTTACCTGGAGGAAAGTAATGCCTTTTCAATTCATTCAGGGGGAGGGTTTAGTATTTTTTTTATTTAGTCCTGGGGAGGGTCATGCAATTTGTAATGGGTTAAATGTCATATTGCTCAGTGTTTGAGAATTAGTTGCATATTATATCTCAACGTGTGCCCGATGCTGCCCCTCATCCCTGATTCTCTGCTGGGCGCTCAATATCAATTGCCTGTACTATAGGCCATAGGCCTAGGGCTAGGCTATATGGAGAGCATGCTTGGAGAAGTACAGGGCAAATTTATATTTATAAAAACATTTACAGTACCAGTCAAAAGCTTGGACACACCTACTTATTCAAGGATTTTACTTTATTTGTATTATTTTCTACATATTTGTATTATTTTGTACAATAATAGTGAAGACATCAAAACTATGAAATAACACATATGGAATCATGTAGTAACCAAAAAAGTGTTAAACAAATCAAAATATATGTTATATTTGAGATTCTTCAAAGTTGCCACCCTTTGCCTTCATGACAGCTTTGCATTCTCTCAACCAGCTTCATGATGTAGTCACCTGGAATGCTTTTCCAACAGTCTTGAAGGTGTTCCCACATATTCTGAGCACTTGTTGGCAGATTTTCCTTCACTCTGCAGTCCAACTCATCCCAAACTATCTCAATTGGGTTGAGGTCGGGTGATTGTGGAGGCCATGTCATCTGATGTAGCATTCCATCACTCTGCTTCTATGTCAAATAGCCCTTACACAGCCTGGAGGTGTGTTTTGGGTCATTGTCCTGTTGAAAACCAAATGATAGTAACACTGAGCGTAAACCAGATGGGGTGGCGTATCGCTGCCGAATGCTGTGCTAGCCATGCTGATTAAGTGCGCCTTGAATTCTAAATAAATCACTGACAGTTTCACCAGCAAAGCACGCCCACACCATCACACCTCTTCCTCCATGCTTCACGGTGGGAACCATATACGGCGGTTGGAACCAAAAATCTCAGATTTGGACGCCTCATACCAAAGGTGACATTTCCACTGGTCTAATGTCCATTGCCTGTGTTTCTTGGCCCAAGTAAGTCTCTTCTTTATTATTGGTGTCCATTATTAGTGGTTTCTTTGCAGCAATTTGACCATGAAGGCCTGATTCACAGTCTCCTCTGAACAGTTGATGTTGAGATGTGTCTGTTACTTGAACTCTGTGAGGTGCAATCTGAGGTGCGGTTAATTGCCGATTTCTGAGGCTGGTAACTCTGCAGCAGAGGTAACTCTGTGTCTTCCTTTCCTGTGGCAGTCCTCATAAGAGCCTGTTTCATCATAGTGCTTGATGGTTTTTGCAACTGCACTTGAAGAAACTCTTTCTTGAAATTTTCCGTATTGACTGACCTTCATGTCTTAAAATAATGATGGACTATCATTTCTCTTTGCTTATTTGAGCTGTTCTTGCCATAATATGGACTTGGTATTTTACCAAATAGGGCTAACTTCTGTATACCACCACTACCTTGTCACAACACAACTGATTGGCTCAAACGCATTAAGAAGGAAAGAAATTCCACAAATGAACTTTTAACAAGGCACACCTGTTAATTGAAAGGCATTCCAGGTGACTACCTCATGATACTGGTTGACAGAATGCCAAGAGTGTGCAAAAATGTAATCAAGGCAAAGGGTGGCTATTTGAAGAATCTAAAATATATTTTGATTTGTTTAACACTTTTTTGGGTTACTACATGATCCCATATGTGTTATTTCATTGTTTTGGTGTCTTCACTATTATTCTACAATGTAGAAAACAGTAAAAATGAAGAAAAATCCTTGAATGAGTAGGTGTGTCCAAACTTTTGACCGGTACAGTAGGTCAGGAAATGAATGACAAATATCCAATACATGTATTTGGAAAATACAATATTATGTTACAAAGAAGTCGGCTGAACAACAGATGAGGAAAATCACCTTAGCCACAGTTAAAATATTTTGCATGCATGCAGCACAGCATAATGCACAATGGTACAGTAAACTTTATCCGGCTCATTCAAATTGTGTGGTGACATAATATAGTAGGTTAGTCAGTTATTTTAACATCTCAACGTGCATGCGTGAGGCACAGACTAATCATACAACACTTGTTATACAATTAACAATAACAAAATAAGACATTCGATGTATGCACGATACATTTACAGAATATTTTTGTGAATGTTTAAATAAACTAATCATGGATTTCTGGTTGAGGTGAGGCAATCTCATTGGACATGCATGACAGCTGTTTTCGCAGGAACAGCTCAAAATACGGCAGCTCCAGCAGCTGGTAGAGATTCCTGGGAAAATGTCTTGCATTCTACATCCTTATCTGCCTGCATGGATGGTAGTAAGAATCAGTGGAGGGTTCATTTAACAAAACAAGTAGAATATTCTCATCGTCAACAGTGAAGAGGCGACTCCGGGATGCTGGCCTTCTAGGCAGAGTTCCTCTGTCCAGTGTCTGTGTTCTTTCGCCCATCTTAATCTTTTCTTTTTATTGGCCAGTCTGAGATATGGCTTTTTCTTTGCAACTCTGCCTAGAAGGCCAACATCCCGGAATCGCCTCTTCACTGTTGACGTTGAGACTGGTGTTTTGTGTGTACTATTTAATGAAGCTGCCAGTTGAGGATTTGTGAGACATCTGTTAATGGACTTTTTTTTGCTTTTCTTTCAAAAACAAGGACATTTCTAAGTGACCCCAAACTTTTGAACGGTAGTGTATGTAACAGTTTACCTTCCGTACCTCTCTTCACCCCAACCTGGGCTCGAACCAGAGACCCTCTGCACACATCGACAACAGTCACCCTCAAAGCACCGACTCTCATATGGCCACTTGGGCACGTTGATGTGTAGGCTTACAAAAGAGTTTCCTGGTACCACACCGACAATGTCTTCCAAAGAAATCATCAGTGAGGACTCCCAAGACATTCAAATATCACTTGACAGTTGTGGAGGCAAAGCAAATGTGAGCTCTCTACTCCTCCTCACCCTCTGGCCCTATGCCACAGGAGGCATTGCCAATTCTGCCCTCGCCACTTCCACGGAGACATTTTCTATTTCTTTGATAATAGGGGAATAAAGTAAGAGGATCCTTTAAATTGATTCTGAACCTGATAGGATTCCTGGAACTGACAGTTGATACTGTATCAACATTGGCAAACATCCTATCGCCAAATCAACAAATTCACTGGAGATCAGGTAATTTTTCAGGTAAGTGATATTTTAATGTCTTGGCGGTTCTCCCTGATGTTTTGGAAGACATTGTCGGTGTGGTACCAGGAAACTCTTTCGTAAGCCTACAGCTCAACGTGCCCACGTGGCCCATACGAGAGTTGATGATCATGCTGAAGGCTGTTGTTTGTGGTATCACACATCATGATCAACTGCTGTGTCTCTTCTGTGGAAGAAATACATAGCATTTTAGGAACGGAACATGTTTCTTTGTAAAACAAAGTAGAAAATAACTGAACTTGAAAGTGGGTGTGAAGTTTTTCAAACATTTGAGCAGCTTTGTATTGTTGACTGAATAAGTTATTGTCTAGTTTTATGTTTAATTAACTACTATTCAAAAGGCTTAAGAGACTACAACTGCACAAGTACATTCCTACCTTTTGCAACTGAGACATTACACATTTTACACCAGTCTGTCTGTAGAACAAAAGGGATTACTGTGACTGTCAAAGGACTGTACACTTCCCTTTGCCCCAATTTTTTCCTCATTCTGGTCAATATCAGCTTCTGACCGTGGGATCCTATAACTGTTTGCTCATGGTTTACATTTCTCCAGGGCCATTATATTCACATCTTTTGTCAAGTGCAGTAGGCAAAAACTGGTTGAATCAATGTTGTTCCCATGTCATTTCAATGAAAACATCAATGTGATGATGTTAAATCAACGTGTAAAACTGATTGGACTTGCAAAAAGTAATCAACATCAGGGCATTTCATATGCTTTTCACCCAACTGTTAACCTAAATCCAATGACATGGTGATATTTGTTGTTAATTTCACATTGAATTCACGTTAGTTGAGTCAACCAAATAAAATCAAAACTATATGTTGAACTGATGTTTGTGCCCAGTGGGAAGTCTCTGACAGTGGTTAGACAAGGGGGTGGAAAATGTTGGGATACGGATGTAACCTTGGTTCTCTGAGTAGAGTAACGGGTCACCAAACGAGCTATGGGAACTCCTTCCCCTTCACACAATGTGATTGAGATGCTTAATATCGAAGATGTTTACAGAGTGACATACTGTCTATTACTTCACTCAAACCCCAATGAGGTGGAGGAACGACATGAAAGCTTGGCGACTCGTGACTCTAATCAGAGGTCCGTAACCCAATGCTCTCTTTTTTTCCGCAACGGGTCATCAAACGACCTATGGGAGAGGCTGTAACGAAGAGGTCATTCGGACAACAGATTGGGATAACTCACCATTTAACTTAGCCCAGATGAGACCCTGGGACATCCTTGTATCCACCACAGGATGTAACAGAATATAATTACAGGGTAACTCAGAATTTCAACTGTGGTATACAACTGTGTACACAAGCAAACTGAAAGCTAGAACTTACAACATGAGGCTTCAATTGGGTGCAACAGCACCAAGAGTGGAAGGCCTCTGTATAGAACATCCATCTCATGTACAAGGTTCAAGGTACGCTCACTTATTATCTTGGTTGAGCCATCTGCTGCAGCGTATGATTTTGACACTGCATTGGTAATCCAATGTGCCAGAGGATGTCCTGGTTGCCTGAACTACATCAATTATCAAGGAGGCCAACCCCGCAGCTATAAGGCACGTTCAGGGTCCACACCCACAACTTCAGTATGCCTGATTTGGGGTGCAAAAGCCTGCCGTTCGCTTGTGACAGGAGGTCCACTCGAAGAGGGAGATCCCATGGTCGGGAGGTTGTCAGCTGTACAAAGTCTGAAAACCGGTGATGCCGTGGCCAATGTTGAGCAACAAGTAGAACTGACGCACTTTCGATACTGATCTTCCTCAAGACCTAAGGGAGCAAGGGAATTGGTGGAAACACACAGCAGCCCCCTTGGCCATCTGTGTGATAGGGCATCACACCTGAGTGGGCCTGCTGGACCCTTTATGGAGAACCACATAGGACAGTGGGTTGTCTTGCGATGCGAACAGATCGGCGATGGCCCTTCCAAACCGTGCCCAGATCATCTCCACTACTGTGGGATGTATCCAGTCTGAAGGAAGAGGGCCTCCTCAGGAGAGAAGGTCTGCTGCCGGATTCTGCACCACGACAGGTGTATTGATGGGAGGTGTCTGCTTGCCCAAAGCAGTAGCTTTCATCTAAGTAGTTCAGGACCTCCTGCTTGGCTAAGTGGGGTTGGCGTTGAGCTTATGCACTTTGTGAAAGTGTGAGGGGTGAGCAAAAGGCCGAAGGGTAGAACGCAAACATTTTTTTCTGTATTTTCTGTGTGCTGGTAGAATTGGGATATGAAGGTATGTGTCTTTCAAGTTCACTGTGGTGAACCAATCACCTGGTTGTACTGATTGAAGGATGACTTTGATTGTCATTATTTTGAAGGGAAGTGTTGAAAGATGACGATTCAGGCACCTTTGGTCCAGGATCAGACGGAGGCCTCCGCCCTTTTTTGGCACCAGAAAATAGATTGAGTAGAACCGCAGTTTTGTTGCACTGGTTCTACCTCTTCGATTACATGATTTTCCAGGAGCAATGAGATTTCTGAGCAGAGTGTTTGCTTTTGAGCAAGGTTGCGAGCTGTTGTTTTCAAGACACCCCTGAAGTGTGGGGTTGCTGACAAAATTGTGGTGCATAGCCTTGTGTTACAGTTCGTAACACCCATTTGTTGGCCTTTGACCTTTTCCAGTTGGAAAGGTGGTGCTCGAGAAAGCGGTGTTGATGTGACCAAGGCTCTGCGTGCTGTGGTGCAGAGGGGACGCAGCCTGCATACGATGCCGCGCTCCACCATTTCGGTAGGGCTGAGAGTGTCTGTTCCTCCACCCCTGAGCATGTGCAGTGTGAGTCTGAGCCTGGTTTATTGGCATCCCAGTTGGGGCCCTGGGACGGGAGTAATGGTTTGCTGGCTGATGCATTCTAGGCTTTGGAATGAGGCGCTGAAGCTCCATCTGTGTTTCTCTGTCTTCCTTAAACACTTGGAGGATTTGGGCCGCTGCTGGGTCAAATGTCTGGCCAGGTGATATGGGTACACCTAGGAGTGGAACCTTCTCTTTGTCAGGGAGCTTGGACTGCGCTAACCATAGGTGGTGTTGTGCAACCAACAGCGTTGCCAAAGATTTCCCAACCATCTGAGCATTGCCCTGAAGGCATTGGATGATCAGGACTGTAACTGTAGCCAGTTCTTTCATGGTCTCAGCGTCATAGTTTGTGGAGAGGCGTTCCTGCAGCTCCTTCTGATACAAGGCCAGTATCGCTGCTGAATTGCTAAGCCTAGCGGCTGAAGCAGTGCTTTTATGTGTCCTTTTTAGATGCCCTGCATCATTTGTTAAGCAGCTCTTGGTCTGAAATGTGTTGGAGAGAAGCAGGCAGAACAAGCAAAGCAAATTATTTGTCCATTCGGGGTAAATATCCAAAACCATTCTCATCTGTTCCATGAACTGTAGCTAAGCGAGTGCATATGCTTGGCATGGCAGGGGTTCGGTCATTTGGCATGCTCCAGTATTTGAACAAAGGGATGCATGTCTTACTCTTTGAAGAACTGAATTCATCAAACTTGGGTGCGGACCCCATGACAGTATCATTTCAAATCCAAAGTGCTGGAGTACAGAGCCAAAACAACAAAAAATGTGTCATTGTCCTAATACTTTTGAAGCTCACTGTATGTGTGGCTAATTTAGCTAGCTAGCTAGGAGCTAACTTCTGAGGTAACGGGCTAGACCCGAAGCTAACTAGCTAGCTAACACACAAAGATGGAAATACCAGACAAAAAGCAATAAAAGTTAGCTAGTATAGGCAGGCACAATAACGAGAGAGGGGGAGTAGATTTGATAAAAAATCATCTACTCATGGCACCTCCTCGAGTCGTTGAAAAATCGTAATTCCGTAAGAAAGTAATCCGAAGGGGATTAATATTAATCGCGTAATGTAAAATACATAAATGTGAGAGTGAAGAAAAGACAGTATGTTATGCCACACCATCTTTTATAGTGACAGGTCCCATGGTACAGTAAGGGTGTGGTGTGACTGTAAACATCTTTGATATTAAGCATCTCAATCACACAGCGTGAAGGGGAAGGAGTTCCGATAGGTCGTTTGGCGACCTGTTACGAAAATGAAAGAGAACAATACTTGCATGCTCTCTCACTCAGTAAAAGTTCAAAACAACCCCTTCCTTATAAGGAGCTTCAAAATGGCATCTCATTCGGAGAAACAACCAAGTATGAAATGATTTGTGAAATGTCAAATGACTAATTATGGTGAATGTTGGCTGGGGTCTCTCATGCTTTAATTCAGGGAACTCCGAGGGGGCTAGAAGTGGTGGCCCACAGTGTTGCACAAGGAGAGGCCCTGTGGAAAACTCAATGACTGTTAGCTAGCTACACATGCACCCCTCACTGTGCTATTCTTCTATGTCTGCCAAGGCTGAAAACGTTATTCTGAACACTTTGGGTCAGGGCTTTATCGAATTACATCTAGCTTGCCTTTGGTTTTTCACACACATGTCCCTAATATACTTCAACACATGATTTAGGTTGGGCTAACTGATACCCTCTCTGACAGTACTGCCAATATACTGACCAAAAACAATTAAAACTGTACCCAAAAGAGGATACCTCATTTATGAATGTAGCCCACACAACTTTCATCCTGCATGGCTGCCTCCAACTTCTTATATCACTCAGGGAGTTGGAAGGTGAGTAATCATCAGTGTTGTAGTCGAGTCACTAAACCTCGAGCCCGAGTCAAATCCCCTGTGCTTGAGTCAGAGTCGAGTCACGACACCCTATGGCTGAAGTCCGAGTTGAGTACAAGTCACCAATGGTCAAGTCCATCAATTTATAATAGATCTTATTATACAATTGTTTCTAGTCGCCACCCGATGGCAGTATACTCCCTCATGAAAAAACAACTAATGTACTAATTATCATTACCTCACAAGTTCTACACAATACCTGTTTAACTACTTATTTACTACATATATGAATGGTAAGTCCGGCTGTCAGCTAATTTTTTGTAATCGCCCACTGATATTTCTGTATTTTTTTTTATTGCAGAGTAAAAAATTTAAATGGAGACTTGTCAGAACCTGGCTATGAGATGCAGGGGGGAAAGTGGGAGGTGGGTAGAGCGAGACGACAAATTCAAAGACAGCATATTTGTCTATAATCAAGGGGAGAGAGAGACAAATAGCTAGACTGTTGTTTTACCATTAAACTTAATACTAGTATTGTTTTCAATTTTAAAGCAGTTTGTGTTTGTTAACCAGGCAAAACGAAATAGTAGGCTGGTGACTGGTGGTTATGGGGAAGCAAGAGAGTTGCTTGTGCGATGTGTTGCCTATGATTGTCGGAGCCGGAGCAGAACCTGCCTGCCCACAATCATCACTTGCTCCCTTGCAGCTCACCAGCTGATGTAGGCTGTGTGTGGCGTGTCCTTTCACTGCCAGATAACAGAACCCTTGTTGCTCTGCGCATCCAGTGCTGCTAATATTCTCCTTATCATAGTACCCTATCTAGTCCAACTGCAAATACAAGTCACGAGAAGGCGAGTCACCAATGCTCGAATCAGAAGTCATGAAAGTCTGGACTCCGTCCCGACTACAACACTGGGTATCATGCTATTTCAGTGACATACGTCTTGAACTCATGGGGAGGATGACACAGGGAATCCCCTCTGCAGTGCATACAGACAACTCACGCTTTCCATGCCCACTACCCAGCTAACAATTCTAGGTACAGAGAAAGTTTTTGTAATATTACCCTTGATGTTCCCCTAATGTTTGAGTGTCTAGTTTTCCGTTAGTTGAGGGAACATTCTATGTTAGCAAAAACCTTAAAACAGTTTTAGCATGTTTTGGTGTTAAAATTGAGAATGTTCCTTTAATGTAAAAAATTACTTATCTAGAACGTGTTTACAATATTCTCAGAATATACAATGTTCTAGACGCGTTTTAAGAACATTCATGTGTCTGAGGGTTAAAGTTGTGGGAATATTTGTTAGCTGGGTACATTTATTTACCTTACAAAAGCTGCAAAACAAACTACAGTCAAAAGGTTAAAATATGGACAAACATGGTGGGAAATCATTCACCTGACCATGAATAAACAGAGAAAGGGGGGTGGGGTGTAAGTCAAACCAAAATACAAATATACTTATAGAACGTTACTGACTGGGGACTTAGTTATGTGTGTATGGAGACTGATTTGGAAAATGCTGTGTAGACCTAAATACAGAATGTTGCCCTATAGGAATCGAGCAGTTCAGGCTGAAATGTTTTATTATTCATAATGAGCAGTGTTCTCAGGTTATGTAACACTGTGTTACTTCCAGGTAATTAGGGTAAACATCCCAGGATATTTTTTCCCCCATGTAATGTGAGGGCTGAGTCCCTAGTGCTGCTCTCTCAGACATGGGTGGTGGTGGGGTAGTAGGGGCCACAGTGACAGGTATCAGGGCGGTCCAATTCCATTTCAATTTAGTCAAATCATGAAATTAACTGACATTTATTTTTCAAAGAGGATTTTCCAATTCAGTATATTGATGGGGAGTTGAAATGGAATTAGCCTCAACCCTGTTCCACTCCCTCTCTTGTCATCGGCGTCTGCTCCTCTCCTTGTCTTTAGACTTCTTGGGTGAGCGACTGCGGCTCCTCTCCGGGCGGTGCTTTTCACGGGACTTGCTGTGCTTGTGGTGGCTGTCTCTTTCCCTGGAGTGAGAATGCTGCCGGTCTGTCTTTTTCTCCCGCCTGGGCTCCTCACTGTTCCACTGTAGGTATAACATTGGGAGAGAAAGAGGTTTGACAAAGGTTCAAGAGAAATCTTTGGTGGTGCTCAAAACAAAGCTCTGTGGAATGACTCAGTATAGCTCGAGTGACTGGTGCCACAACTGCTGAAATGACAAGCCATTCCCAAATTACATGAGTCATGCTTACTCTAATGCTCTTACTGAACATTATTGTGAAAGAAGGAAAACAATTACCGTAAATTCCGGACTATAAGCCGCAACTTTTTTCCCAGGCTTTGAACCTCGCGGCTTAAACAATGACGCGGCTAATATATGGATTTTTGCCGCTTTCAATTTTTTTCTCTCCAAATAAACACATTCTGTGACGTGCTCAGTTTTTTGGCAGCATGAAGCTTTCATTAGACCAATGAAATTGCCGAACGGGTTAAGGTCAAACAACTTTTTTGTTTACTGTTTAGATTAAATCGAGCGCTCTCAAACTTCCCATCATTCTGATTACGGTAGTCATTTTGTCATCCTCATCATGGCAAAGACACGGAGAAATGCATATGATGCAGCTTTCAAGTTGAAGGCGATTGATCTGGCTGTTGGAAAAGGAAATAGAGATGCTGCACGGGAGCTTATTCTTAATGAGTCGATGATAAGACGTTGGAAACAGCAGCGTGAGGAATTGACTCAGTGCAAAAAGACAACTAAAGCTTACTGCTAATTTTTCATTTTTTGTTACAAGCCGTGTTTCGTTAAAGCCTGTCTAAAGTTCATTTGTTTCAATGTACCGGTAGGCACCTGTGGCTTATAGACATGTGCGGCTTATTTATGTTCAAAATAATATATATTTTTTAAATTCAGTGGGTGCGGCTTATATTCAGGTGCGCTTAATAGTCCGGAAATTACGGTAGTTCAAAAGTTATTTTTGGGCGACCTTGGATTTCTTGGATTTCCTGGTGTCCTCGTCATCTGAGTGATTGTGTTTCTTATCCTTGTGTTTCTTTTCAGCATGCCGTTGGCTTGTTCCTTCTTCCTCTTCCTCTAAAAGCAGGTCGTACTTGGAGCTTTTGGGAATGTTTAGAAAAACTTGAGGAAGTAAAGTGTGTAATTCCAAGTTTGCCAAGTCTATCAGAGAAATGTAATTTCCTCCAACAGAGAAATGTCTTCACAATAGTTTACCTCTCTCTGTCCTGATAGCTATGTGAAATAGTGCACAGTTGAGTTTAAATATTTTACACTTTAACTCATTCTCCTTTACATATTGAATAGCAAATATAAACACATTTAAGGATACTCCTGCTTAGGTTTGACTTTATCCTTAAGAGCTAATTTGGATCCCACGTCTTTTTCATAGGCCTTGAAGTCATCCTTTGTATACTTTCCACCTAGAAAACAAAAGACCTTGTGAAGTTCTCTACTTCGCAGAGGTGAATGAGACATCCTTTAGTTTAAGTGCCTTATTAGGGCTTAATTGAGTCTCTGAAAGTATACATAACGCATACTTTATGGAACACACAAAACCTTGAAATAAAAGTCCAAGTGAGTTATGTTTTAATAAGTGTTTACCTTTGCCTTTCCATTTGATCTTTGAAACAGACTGGCTGAAGTCCACATGTATGCGCCTGTCATCTATGAGCACGTTGTCCATCTTGAAGAAGGCCTTTTCACAGTCCTCCTCCTGTGCACAGAAAGGACATCAATTGCATCTAAAAAAGGGTCATGTGAGCCCTTATGGGTCCAGTGAACAAGGGAATTAATTTCAGTAAACAAAACCATATGACATTTCAAATGATTTCATTTGTACCCTCTCAATTCTGACTAACTGGTGCCATCTATTGATATGTTGCACAACTGCAGTTGAATTGTTCAAAAAGGAATCTCTATCTTTATATTTCTGTCTTGATTTGGATGCTGAACAAAAATATAAAACGCAACATGCAACAATTTGAACGATTTTACTGAGTTACAGTTCATATAAGGCAATCAGTTAATTTAAATGAATTCATTAGGCCCTCATCTATGGATTTCACAACTGGGCAGGTATGCCCTGGGAGGACATAAGCCCACTCACTGGGGAGCCAGGCCAAGCCAATTAGAATTCGTTTTTCCCCACAAAAGGACTTTATTAGAGACAGAAATACTCAGTTTCATCAGTGCCTGGGTGACTGGTCTCAGACGATCTCGCAGGTGAAGAAGCTGGATGTGGAGGTCCTGGGCTGGCGTGGTTACATGTGGTCTGCAGTTGTGAGGCCGGTTGGACGTACAGCCAAATTCTCAAACATTTTGTTGGAGCTGGCTTATGGTAGAGAAATTAACTTTCAATTCTCTGGCAACAGCTCTGGTGGACATTACTGCAGTCAGCATGCCAATTGCACAATTGCAAAACTCGAGACATCTGTGGCATTGCGTTGTGTCAAAACTGCACATTTTAGTGGCCTTTAATTGTCACCAGCACAAGGTGCACCTGATCATGCTGTTTAATAAGCTTCTTGATATGCTACGCCTGTCAGGTGAATGGACTATCTTGGCAAAGGAGAAATGCTCACTAAAGGGGATGTAAACAAATTTGTGCACAACATTTTAGAGAAAAGCTTTTTGTGAGTATGAAACATTTCTGGGATCTTTTATATCAGCTCATGAAACATGGGATCAACACTTTACATGTTGCATTTGTATTTTTGTTCAGTGTACTTATGAACCTGAGTGGAGCAATGTTCAACTTTTATTTCCATGCACAATCAAAATAGGGCTAAAATTATTTTACGATAACTTATGGTACAGAAAGCAATCACGTGAACACCAAACCAATACACACCTTTTCAAACTCAATGAAAGCATAGCACAGAGACTCTCCTGACTTCCAGTCTCTGATGATCTCACAGCTGTAGCAAAATAAGAACATGTTAATCATGGTACAGTTCACCAACATTCAATATTTAAATTGGTTAGGACTAGGTCTATTTAAAATTAAATATGTATCGTAATGTTATGAGGCCAGTATGTTGAAATAGACAGGGTCTATTTTACCACTTAATAAGTCCGAAGCGGGAGAAAATGATCTCCAGGTCCTCATCTGTGGTCACAGGGTTCAGCTTACACACAAACAGCACATTCTCAGGAGGTTTCACTTCCGCATCAGGGAGATCACCCACCTACACAAGCACATACACACGTCAGTGTCTCTGAAATCACAAAACTCTTATAAAACCACCATATAATGTTTACAACACTAATATGTTCACTAGCTAATTAACTACTACAGTAGAAGTACTGTTGGGTTCTTCAACAGCAATCTGTACTAATAAGTGATAATGTTGAGTGTTACAAAATCCCTTCTGCCATCCCTCCTGAAAGTATGGACATCCTCTACAAGGCTAAGTGGACCGAACCACAAGACCCCCCCCCCTCACCATCTCCAGCAGGATGGCCTGGGTCTTGGCCTCCTTCTCCTTCAGCAGCTCATCCAGCTCCTCAGCCTTCTTCCCATCTGTGTCGTTGATCACTTCATCAGCTCCAATACGACCACTCTGCACACCAAAGAGGGGACTGTAAGGTTAGACGTCAAAAGTTGCATCGTTCATTGTTTTCTGGTACCGAAGACAATAATGAACTAACTTAAACCGTATTCTTTTATATTAAAGTAATATCGTTTACAATACTTTTGCTCTGAAAGGGAGATATGCATTGCTTTTAATTCAATGGTACAGAAAGTGTCCAGTCACACACATCCAGCTGTTCCTTAGTAGGCTCAGGGGAGCGGTCAGGCACGGGCAAGTCAGCGGGGTCATCGAAAGGGTCTTCCAGGATCACAGTGTGGTTTATTCTGCAATGACAAAACAAGTATCATACCTATTTTCTCTCCACCTTATACTGGGATGTCTATCTGAGTAGGTCATTATATTGACACCACTCTAGCAGGGTTTAACGTTTGGAAAATGTGCTGCCGGACATTTGACCAGCCTAATTTTAAAGCTACAATATGCAACTTTTTAGGGTGACCTGACCAAATTTGCATAGAAATGTGAGTTATAGATCTGTCATTGAAAGCAAGTCTAAGAAGTGGTAGATCTGTTCAGTGTGTGCTATTTCTATGCTTCCCACTCAAGTTTCATTTTAGAGAGTGTTTTACTTTCGGTTTTGTACACCAGCTTCAAACAGCTGAAAATACAATATTTTTGGTTCTGGAAAATATATTTCACAGCGGTTTAGATGGTACAATGATTCTCTACACTACACTTACACGTTTTGTCACAAACTGAAATTAGGCCAACTATTAGAATTCTTGCAAATAGGAAATGATTTCTGCATATTGCACCCTTAATTTACCAGACATTTGAGAAATTTACCGGACCCATACACATTGGGTGCGTAATCTGATTAGGGCGTCCACCCACAGTGGTCAGACTGACAGAAATCGCATTTAGATTACAGTAATTCATATTAACAGAACATGCAAGTCGAGGATGCAACGATGTGCAGTCCTTCTAATTCTGATGCGCACTTTGAAGATGTTAGAACAACTGTCCACTTTTATTTTTCCTCAGCCAACAAGATGAGTAACAAACAGCAAAATCTCATCTACACTGAACAAAAATATAGTTACAGTTTAGTTCAGGCACGACTCCAACACCCTCATCAAGTTTGCCGTTGACACAACATTGGTAGGCCTGATCACAGACAACGATGAGACAGACTATAGGGAGGAATATCAGAGACCTGGCCGTGTGGTGCCAGGACAACAACCTCTCCCTCAACGTGATCAAGACAAAGGAGATGATCGTGGACTACAGGACAAGGAGGACCGAGCACGCCCCCATGCTCAACGACGGGGCTGTAGTGGAGCAGGTTGAGAGCTTCAAATTCCTTGGTGTCCACATCACCAAACAACTATCATTGTCCAAACACACTAAGACAGTCGTGAAGAGGGCACGACAAAGTCTATTCCCCCTCAGGAGACTGAAAAGATTTGGCATGGGTCCTCAGATCCTCAAAAGGTTTTACAGCTGCACCATTGAGAGCATCCTGACTGGTTGCATCACTGCCTGGTATGACAACTGCTCGGCCTCCGACCGCAAGGCACTACAGAGGGTAGTGCGACCGGCCCAGTACATCACTGGGGCCAAGTTTCCTGCCATCCAGGACCTCTATAACAGGCCCCCAGAGGAAGGTCCTAAAAAATGTCAAAGACTCCAGCCACCCTATTCATAGACTGTTCTCTCTGCTATTGCACGGCAAGCGGTACCGGAGCGCCAGGTCAAGGCCCAAAAGGCTTCTAATCAGCTTCTAAAAAGGCTTCTAATCATCTACCCACAAGCCATAAGACTCCTGAACAGCTAATCAAAGGGCTACCCAGACTACCTATTTTACGCTGCTGCTACACTCTGTTTATTATCTATGCATAGTCACTTTAACTCTACCTACATGTACATAATACCTGAATTACCTCAACTAACCGGTGCCCCCGCACATTGACTCTGTACCGGTAGCCCCTGTATATAGCTTCGCTATTTTACTGCTGCTGTTTAATTATTTTTAACTTTTATTTACTATTTTTTTTACTTAACACTTTTCTTAAAACTGCATTGTTGGTTAAGGGCTTGTAATTAAGCATTTCACTGTAAGGTCTACACCTCTTGTATTCGGCGCATGAGACAAATACAATTTGATTTGATTTCTAATGAAATCATTAAATTGAAATAAATAAATGAGGTCCTAATCTATGGATTTCACATGACTGGGAATACAGATATGCATCTGTTGGTCACAGATACCTTAAAATGTAAAAAAAAAATAAAGTATGGGATGTATATGGATCAGAAAACCAGTCAGTATCTGGTGTGACCACCATTTGCCACTTGCAGCGCGACATCGCCTTTGCAAAGAGTTGATCAGGCTGTCGATTGTGGCCTGTGGAATGTTGTCTCCTCTTCAATGTGTGTTTTGAAGTTTTTTTATTTTATTTAAACTTTATTTAACTATGCAAGTCAGTTAGGAACAAATTATTATTTACAATGACGAGTTGCGTTGCTGGATATTGACGGGGACGGGAACACGCCGTCATACACGTCGATCCAGAGCATCCCAAACGTGCTCAATGGGTGACATGTCTGGTGAGTATGCATGCCATTTCCAGCTTCCAGGAATTGTGTACGGATCCTTGCGACATGGGGCTGTGCATTATCATGCTAAAACATGACATGATGGGAGTGGATGAATGGCAAATTGCCATCGATAAAATGCAATTGTGTTTGTTGTCTGTAACTTATGCACGCCCATACCATCACCCCACCGCCACCATGGGGCACTCTGTTCACAACGTTGACATAAGCAAACCGCTCGCTCACACAACGCCATACACACTGTTTGCCATCTGCCCGGTACAGTTAAAACCGGGATTCAGCCGTTTCAAGCGTGCCAGTAGCCATCGAAGGTGAGCATTTGCCCACTGAAGTCGGTTACGATGCCGAACTGCAGTCAGGTCAAGACCCTGGTGAGGACGACCAGCACGCAGATGAGCTTCCCTGAGACAGTTTCTGACAGTCTGTGCAAAAATTATTGAGTTGTGCAAACCCAATGTTTTATCAGCTGTCCGGGTGGCTGGTCTCAGACGATCCTGCAGGTGAAGAAGCCGGATGTGGAAGTCCTGCGCTGGCGTGGTTACACCTGGTCTGCGGTTGTGAGGCTGGTTGGACGTACTTCTCTCTAAAACAACAAATTCTCTAAAACGACCTTGGAGGCGGCTTATGGTCGAGAAATTAACATTCAGTTTTCTGGCAAAAGCTTTGGTGGACAGTCTTGCAGACAGCATGCCAATTAAAAACTCCCTCAACTTGAGAAATCTGTGGCATTGTGTTGTGTGACAAACCTGCACATTTTAGAGTGGCCTTTTATTGTCCCCAGCACAAAATGTAATGATCATGCTGTTTAATCTGCTTCTTGATATGCCACATCTGTATACTGTACACGTATTGATAAATAAGATACATAACAAATATACTGTACACATGCGCCAATTTCATTTCACTAAGTAATGCAAATTAACCTATAGACCAATAAGAATGACCAGTCAAATGTATTTATATCGACAGGTATTTACATCAATAAATAGGCTAAAAAGCATTATTTTTTAAATTAAAAATCCCTTTGCAAAATAATGATTTTTAGCCTATTAATTCATGGAAATACCAGTCGATGTAAATGCATTTGTCTGGTCATGCTTATCGGTATATAGGTTAATCTGGCCGGTGCCAATTTTATTTATCGGCATTTCTATTTATTTATTTTAAATCGACCAAAAGCAGGCTATTACCGTCTTACGGAAACCCTGCACTCTAGGTATTCATGGAACAGTAAATGTTTATAATTATTTTTTTGGTATAAAATTCTATTCTAATCTCCCTCTAAAATTGCTACATTCAAATATGATTAAAGGAAATTCAATTTGCTGACCTGATATCCTGAAAAGGGATGAAGTCCTTGTCAACGAAGGTCTCATTGATCTTGGCCAAGACGTCCATACCCTCTGACACCTCTCCGAACACAGTGTGGACCCCATCCAGGTAGTCCAGGTTCTCACCAGTGGTGATCAGGAACTGGGGACCAAGGAGATTGTTACAGCACAAATAAAAGATTTCAGATGCTTGCCATCTGTCCTACCTGAATCAGTAGGCTAACATTGTGGCTTTCAAACTGATAGCAGTTAAATACTGAGGAGGTGGATGGCAGTTTTACCAACCTGAGAACCATGTTGGTCACTGCCATTGTTCACCATGGACACCATCCCCTTCTTTCTGTGTTTGATCCGTGGGTTTTTCTCTGCATCATAGAAGCGGGCCTGGTCTCCATATAGTTTACTGAGGGAATAGAAAAGAAATCATCAACATTCCTGTGAGATATAAACAACAGCTGTGATGATGATTTTGGACAATGCTGTTTATGCTGAGGAAGAGGACTTACCCATAGACAGATTCTCCACCACGGCCAGTCCCAGTGGGATCTCCAGTCTGCACAATAAAATCTCTCTGGACATTGTGGATAAGGCAGTAATTGTAGAATTTGATTTTGCATAACTTCAGGAAATTCAGGGATGCTAGAAAAAAAAAGGAGCTGATCGTCATTATGAAAACACATCACATTCATAAGGCATTAGGATTTCCTTTCCCTGAGTTGCAATGATTGTGCCACGTCAATCAACACAGCGTGAACTATCAGACGAAGTGTCCCCAAAGCAATCCTATATTTTTAAATGTTTGTTGGCTAGCCGAAATATAAAATGAACAACAGTTAGCATTTGCTATCGCTGGGCAAATGAATGGTTGGCTATCTTGTTACCTAGCACTTGCTAGCAGCAACTTAAAAGGCGATATTTGACTTTCTGAGAAGCTTTAATTATTACGAAATGTAGGCTGTGTTACCAAATATTAGCGTTGGAAGTGTTGGTGCATGTTTTCTTACTTTTAGGCCTTTCTTCTGTAAATAAATCAATGACGATATCACCCAATGTTGTTTCAAGAAGAACCGCCATGTTTGCAGGGTGACTGCGCAGCTGCGCACGCGCCCTTGTTTGATTCGATGCCACTTGGGTGTTGTGGGGGTATCCACTAGTTACCACAGCCACAAAGTCTATATGGTAAAAAAGTACGAAAACAAAAATATTTGTTGTCTTATTTTAAGGTTAGGGTTAGGTATAAGGTAAGCCACGTGGTTAAGGCTAAGGTTAAGTTTAGGATTAGGTTTAAAATCACATTTTAAGAATGTAACTCGTAGAAAGAGGCGGAGTTTATGACTTTGTGGCCGTGGTAAAGTAGTGACGACCGTGTTGTTGTTTCCTTTTATCAGACTGAAAATAAGTTTCCTGCAAAATATTTTTAAACGGCCGATCGAAGATGGCGATGAAACGACCATCAAGTTATGCTCTATTTTTACTGTTTATGTCGTTTATTTTAGCTGAGTCTGCACCTCGACAGTTGAACACGGTAGGAGACGAATTTAGCACGGTACTAGACTAGATAGCTATAAAAAAAATTTTTTTTAATAAAAATAAACTAGTCTAGATAACGTCAACTGTTAGCTGGTCAAATCAACAAGGTAACGTTAGTCGTAACTATGTTTACCTGCTGTGCTGAATGCAGCTAACTAGCTAGTCAACTAATATTGGTAGGTAACTAGCTGGCTAATGATGCTAACGTTACCTTTGTTGCTATCTGACTCACTGCAGCTAGCTAACTAGCTAATGTTTATATCCGGATAGCATGAGCACAATACAAGCAAGGTTGAATGCCCTGAAGTGTCACTCTCAGGGGTCCTGATGTTTTGGTGAATAATGTTATTTACCTAGCTAGCTAATGTGTATATCATGTTCCTCTTTCCCATTCATGATTCTCACACAGGAAAGCATTCTGATCAATGTGACAGCAGGGACATTGGATGACACAAATGTGCAGGAGTCCAACAACTTGCAGGTAAGCTATAATATCCAGAAGTTGTCTATTAATAAGCCTGTCATAATGGTATTGAATAATAACATAATCAAATCAATACATTTACCTTTTCAGATCAACCTGAATATTTCAGTGGATGAAGAACAGGTGCTTATCAATGACATCCCTGTGGAGTTGTCAGGGGTGACTAGGTTGAACTGCCAAGCCTTGCTGTGTGAGTAGTGAAAATGCTTCTGCTGCTTATAACTTAGTTACAGAACTGCATTATGCACCTGATTAACGCAGCTTTTTTACTCTGTTTACAGTGGATACCATCAATGGCACCAGTGAATTTGAATCTGGTGACTATGTGTCCACTGTCACCCGGGTGATGGTGAGCCAGAATCGCCTGTGGAGTGATTCAGAAGAGGTGGTTGCTCTCCAGGTGTTCAGCGAGGTCATTGAGATGGAGGGGAAAAAGGTCAAGTTACTTGATGGAGAAAAGGACAAAAAAATAATTGTGTTAGGATATTTATGTCACAGCTAAAGGATCATATTTTCACCATGGTGGGTGGTACAATGATGGGAAATCTGTGATCTTATGGCTTTTGTATCCTTTTCTATCATTTAGGTCCAGCAGCCAGAAATGTGTGAAGTGAAGATACTGATGAGCCCCAATTTCCAGAAGCTTGCTCAGTATACCAACACCTACCCCATTGGACACAGTGAGATTTTCAGGATCCCAAGGGAAAATGATGTGGTCATCACAGATCCAACAAATCCTAAAAAAGGTATGCAAGAATAACTGTTTTCGTTCTCGTACTTTTACATGAAAAGGACAAGTTATCTAAATTCCATTACTAAAGTAGTGTTCCTAAATTAGTTTGTGAATGGTAATGTTCCACTTCCTTCTGCTCAGCTGAAGACCAAGTGATGTCCCATACCACCATTCATTACCCTCTGAAGCATGCTGACACCACCCAGGAGGAGATTGCTGCCCCAGGCAAGCTCCCAGAGACTCCCCTCCGCATGGACCCAGACTTGTTGTATAATAACAATGATGAGGATGATGAGTTGGGAGGGCTGTCGGATGAAATGCAGACAGAGGCACCGCTCAAAGAATCCATCTCCTCTTACAGTGTAAGTAAATTGGACATCATATCCAAATCAAATCCACAAAATACATTTTTTAGAATGTGCTCGGAATGTGCTTTGAAGTTTGAATCTGTTTGCAGGCCATGTGTCGATGGGTGGAGGAGGTGAGGGACCGCCTGCGACGCTTCTGGTCTGAGTCCTTGCCCCTGTTCTTCTTGGTCATGTGGGTGGTGGTGATTGGTGTGGTTGGGTCAGCGGTCATTGTCAAGATCCTGGACATGCTCTTCCCAACATGTGAACACAAGTATGTTTTCACATAGGTCCTGTTGCGCCTGCTTACATGATTGTTGTAGAATTGAATGAAACATTGCCAGGTCAGTATGCAGGATTTGTCATTGACCACACCTTACTGCCAAGACCATTTAATGAGGCACATCAGTCTCTCATCTTTTCTTAATGCGGCAATCAGCAGTAGTAACAATAACAAAGTGTCTTCCCCACCTGTTTTGGTAAAAAGCTGAGGGATGGGGCTGGAGAAATGTAACCACACTCAAATTCATAGACGGAGGAATGGATGCAAGGACTGAACATCCATGCTAATGCTATCAAAATTACAGATTGAACCAATGTTTGTTTACAAACATTGGAGTATACTTTGGGTTCTGATGGGGCACGACAGTTGAACTAAGCACATATTTTTCAAGAATCAATGGGTACATATTATTAATGATTGAAGTTTAAAATTGGAAGTAGTAACTGCTGATTGCACCTTTTTAAGTGTGATTTTTACCAGGAAAATTAATGTTGTACTTTTTCCTCTAGGGGAATTTTCCATTTAAATCCTGTGACTCTGATGCCTGAAGATGAGAAACACACCCTGCTAGAGAACATTGAAATAGAGGCAGAGGAAAAAACCTTAAATGAAAACTGATGAAGTGGAGTGAGTCTGATTGCAGGTGTTGACAACACAATGCATTATGTGGTTAGAGAAACCATAATCTTTTTGTAGCACTTATTAAAACATGCATTGCATACACATTATTTGCTTTATACCCTCTACTCAAAACATGAATCTGAAATGTTAATACTGCAAGCAGATCATACTTATGGACCTAGCTACCTACTGCACACTTACTTTTCATATTATGATTGTGTTACCTCAGTTACAATATTACTTTGTGTTAAGAAGTTTGGATCTACCGTGGCGGCAGGTAGCCTAGCGGTTAAGTGTTGGGCCAGTAACCCGAAAGGTCGCTGGTTTGAATCCCCGAGCTGACTGTGAAAAATATGCCGATGTTCCCTTGAGCAAGGCACTTAAACCTAATTGCTCATGTAAGTCGCTCTGGATAAGAGCATCTGCTAAATGACTAAAATGTAAATATACCACACGTTAATATTGATTTCTTATTGGTTTATTTTTTATTGCTCAGTTCATAATATTTTATCATTCTGACTGGAGGATTGAACTGAGGATTTGGTGTTTGTCTGCATGTAAGACAAACAGCTTTTATTTATTGTTTTTTGAGCCAGTACATATGTCAAGGCCTCACCTATACATTAATTGTAAAAGGATCAAAAACAAAAAAATATTGAATGTTGCTATTGCATTTTGACTGAGCTCGACTCTGGGCTGCGGTAAAGTCCATAAAATGGATAGGAAGGCCTAGTCTTGCATCCATAAGTGCAGAATAAAGAATGATCAAATATGAAATCTCCTTCTAACCATTTCAATTGATAGAAAAGACAGTTCCTACAGTGGCGTGACCTCTGGGGCATATTCACTTGGCTCTCTGTCACAGAAGATACAGATAGACCTAGAAAGTATAGAATGGACATGGACTGGAGAGAGATTCATGTCCAGTCTTTACATTCCAGTTCACTCTGGAAACATTGCACTCACAGAATAAGCCCTTGCTGCTTAATAAATGCCTGTTTGTATGCATTTTAACTTAACTGAAATGTATGAATACGGTTAATGGATGTTCTTTGCAATTAATGAAAATGGTGACACTTATAGGACCTTTTTTTATAAAGCGCATCTTATCTCAGAATATACAGTGGGGAGAACAAGTATTTGATACACTGCCGATTTTGCAGGGTTTCCTACTTAAAGCATGTAGAGGTCTGTAATTTTTATCATAGGTACACTTCAACTGTGAGAGACGGAATCTAAAACAAAAATCCAGAAAATCACATTGTATGATTTTTAAGTAATTCATTTGCATTTTATTGCATGACATAAGTATTTGATACATCAGAAAAGCAGAACTTAATATTTTGTACAAAAACCTTTGTTTGCAATTACAGAGATCATACGTTTCCTGTAGTTCTTGACCAGGTTTGCACACACTGCAGCAGGGATTTTGGCCCACTCCTCCATATAGACCTTCTCCAGATCCTTCAGGTTTCGGGGCTGTCGCTGGGCAATACGGACTTTCAGCTCCCTCCAAAGATTTTCTATTGGGTTCAGGTCTGGAGACTGGCTAGGCCACTCCAGGACCTTGAGTTGCTTCTTACGGAGCCACTCCTTAGTTGCCCTGGCTGTGTGTTTTGGGTCGTTGTCATGCTGGAAGACCCAGCCACGACCCATCTTCAATGCTCTTACTGAGGGAAGGAGGTTGTTGGCCAAGATCTCGCGATACATGGCCCCATCCATCCTCCCCTCAATACGGTGCAGTCGTCCTGTCCCCTTTGCAGAAAAGCATCCCCAAAGAATGTTTCCACCTCCATGCTTCACGGTTGGGATGGTGTTCTTGGGGTTGTACTCATCCTTCTTCCTCCAAACACGGCGAGTGGAGTTTAGACCAAAAAGCTCTATTTTTGTCTCATCAGACCACGTGACCTTCTCCCATTCCTCCTCTGGATCATCCAGATGGTCATTGGCAAACTTCAGACGGGCCTGGACATGCGCTGGCTTGGGACCTTGCGTGCGCTGCAGGATTTTAATCCATGACGGCGTAGTGTGTTACTAATGATTTTCTTTGAGACTGTGGACCCAGCTCTCTTCAGGTCATTGACCAGGTCCTGCCGTGTAGTTCTGGGCTGATCCCTCACCTTCCTCATGATCATTGATGCCCCACGAGGTGAGATCTTGCATGGAGCCCCAGACTGATTGACCGTCATCTTGAACTTCTTCCATTTTCTAATAATTGCTCCAACAGTTGTTGCCTTCTCACCAAGCTGCTTGCCTATTGTCCATCCCAGCCTTGTGCAGGTCTCCAATTTTATCCCTGATGTCCTTACACAGCTCTCTGGTCTTGGCCATTGTGGAGAGATTTGAGTGTGTGGACAGGTGTATTTTATACAGGTAACGAGTTCAAACAGTTGCAGTTAATACAGGTAATGAGTGGAGAACAGGAGGGCTTCTTAAAGAAAAACTAACAGGTCTGTGAGAGCCGGAATTCTTACTAGTTGATAGGTGATCAAATACTTATGTCATGCAATAAAATGCTAATTAATTACTTAAAAATCATACAATGTGATTTTCTGGATTTTTGTTTTAGATTCCGTCTCTCACAGTTGAAGTGTACCTATGATAAACATTACAGACCTCTGCATGCTTTGTAAGTAGGAAAACCTGCAAAATCGGCAGTGTATCAAATACTTGTTCTCCCCACTGTAGTTAGACCTACTCTTCTCCCAGTAGCATATTGGCTGGTTTGCCTCAAAGAAGGCATGACCAAAATAGAATTGTATTAATGTGATTCAAGACTAGGCTTCTGGTTGACGTACGCATGGCATTGAATGAGGCCTTGGCACATTGACTTTCTGCCTCAGCAGAACTTGCAGGAGAAGCCCTAGTAGTGAATGCAGTTGGCGGTCACAGAAACAGCTTCATAGAAGGAAACTGCATGCTGATTTGAACTTCAGTGAATGGGTGAAGAACTTATGTTATTTTACCATTTTGTTGCTTCTCTGGTGCCTCAATTCCATTTCAGTCTTGTGTGTTGTACTGAAGCATGGGAGCATGACTTGTGTGCATAATGTATTTTCATTCTAATCAAACTACATTGAATACCCAAATGCTGCTCAATAAATGTTTCTGTAATGTTCGTGACATTCACGCTACACAATACAGCCAGGTTACATGCAAATAAAGCACATGGAAGCCTTGTCAATGCAAGTAATATTTGACTTTTATAGCTTTATTAAGACATTGTTAGTGTTCTATGATTGGTATATAAATTCACATCCACAAAATGTGGATAGAACCAGTTGGTCCCCTAAATACATATTTAGAAATTAAATCAAGTGCATAAAAAAAATTCTGGTAGTGTAACTTTGATTAACTGATAGCAGTAGCACATCTGATAAAACCCAAAGACACTGGATACTTTGGTAGCAAAGGTGTTCAACTGAAATAGAAAGGACCATAGAATGTGCCGTCATGAGACCTGGTAGTGCAAATGAATGAACTATATAACAGCCAATCTACTAGTGTAAATTGAGCTATAATAAAACAAATCAGAGAATCATTTGGTTTTCAACAGTTCCAGTTCCAGCACTCCTGGGCCATAATAGAACAGCTTACTTAGGTGCATGGTTACCCTACTTCAAGGCATTTCGCATCGCCTAAGATATAAATAATTTACAAAGAAAGGGAAACCATGACAGTTCAATTATTGTTCCCAGAATATCAACTGAGCATCCCACCAAATCCCCTGCAGATTTGAGGCGCTGCAGGCTTCCTGATTAACTCTCAGCAGGAGCCAAACTCTTCAATCCACTTCTCATACTTCTCTAGATCGGAAGCTGATACAGACTTGGACACTTTCTTCAGAGAAGACTCAAAGTCCTCCATGGTGGTGGGCATGTGCATCTCGGCTCTGGAGATGTTACGGATCTCCTCTGGCGTCAGCCCCTCGATCCTTCGCCGCATGGCCATCAGAGAGGCGTCCCTACAGATGTAATGGAGTGTTTACTAAAGGCAGTGGAACACACCTGACATTACTCTCATATCACATAAGGTTAAGAGTGGTTCATTCCACATTATTTCCTAATTGAAGAGGCATCTCGTTTTCAAATCAGTGATAGTCTCAGCTGAATAATTGTATTTGAACAAATACACAAGACTAATCTATTCAGTGTTTATTTACGACTGGTTTTTGTTCATACATTTTTTTTTTTACAAAAAAACAACAAACCTGAAAAGTAAAGGCCTTACCTGCACACATTGGTGATGTCTGCTCCTGAGTAGCCCTCACTCTGCTCTGCTATCTTTGCCATATCCACATCATTGGCCAGCTCCAGCTCCTTTAGATTGATCCTCAGCAGCTCCACTCTGCCCTTGGCTGCAGAGAAAACAAGCCATAATCACACCATTGTGAACATAAATATAAATATATATAAATAAATATATAAATATATATAAATAAATATTTCAGGAAAACCGTGTTCCAGTAATTGTTGACCTGAAGGCAGAGGGATGTAGATTCTCTTCTCCAGACGTCTCCTCAGAGCCTCATCGATGTCCCAGGGGAAGTTAGTGGCTGCCAGCACCATCACCATCTTAGAGGGATCCTCATTATCTGATGCTCCTCCCACACCTAAACAGCATAAAATCCCATAAACAATCAAATCGATATTATCACTGCTATGTATTTAGGGTACAATCTATTGGGCAAGAAACGTTGTAGAGACATGAATAGTGCATGTACCAGTGGTGCATGCACCAGTGACTCAGTCTATAAAAAAAAAAGTGGTCAGATGAAGCAGATGCTAAACTACAGGACTGTTTTGCTATCACAGACTGGAACATGTTCTGGGATTCTTCCGATGGCATTGAGTACACCACATCAGTCACTGGCTTTATCAAGAAGTGCATTGAGGACGTCGTCCCCACAGTGACTGTACGTGCATACCCCAACCAGAAGCCATAGATTATATGCAACATTCGCACTGAGCTAAAGGGTAGAGCTGCCGCTTTCAAGGTGCGGGACTCTAAACCGGAAGCTTACAAGAAATCCTGCTATGCCCTGCGACGAACCATCAAAACAGGCAAAGCGTCAATACAGGGCTAAGATTGAATCATACTACACCGGATCCGACCCTCGTCTTATGTGGCAGGGCTTGCAAACTATTACAGACTACAAAGGGAAGAACAGCCGCGAGCTGCCCAGTGACACGAGCCTACCAGACGAGCTAAGTCACTTCTATGCTCGCTTCGAGGCAAGCAACACTGAGGCATGCATGAGAGCATCAGCTGTTCCGGACGACTGTGTGATCACGCTCTCTGTAGCTGACGTGAGTAAGACCTTTAAACAGGTCAACATACACAAGGCTGCGGGGCCAGACGGATTACCAGGACGTGTGCTCCAGGCATGTGCTGACCAACTGGCAGGTGTCTTCACTGACATTTTCAACATGTCCCTGATTGAGTCTAATACCAACATGTTTCAAGCAGACCACCATAGTCCCTGTGCCCAAGAACACTAAGGTAACCTGCCTAAATGACTACAGACCCGTAGCACTCACATCCGTAGCCATGAAGTGCTTTGAAAGGTTGGTAATGGCTCACATCAACACCATTATCCCAGAAACCCTAGACCCACTCCAATTTGCATACCGCCCAAACAGATCCACAGATGATGCAATCTCTATTGCACTCCACACTGCCCTTTCCCACCTGGACAAAAGGAAGACTTATGTGAGAATGCTATTCATTGACTAAATCTCAGCGTTCAACACCATAGTACCCTCAAAGCTCATCACTAAGCTAAGGATCCTGGGACTAAACACCCTCTGCAACTGGATCCTGGACTTCCTGACGGGCTGCCCCCAGGTGGTGAGGGTAGGTAGCAACACATCTGCCACGCTGAACCTCAACACTGGAGCTCCCCAGGGGTGCGTGTTCAGTCCCCTCCTTTATTCTCTGTTCACCCACGACTGCATGGCCAGGCACGACTCCAACACCATCATTAAGTCTGCAGACGACACAACAGTGGTAGGCCTGATCACCGACAACGACGAAACAGCCGGGTGGTGCCAGAATAACAACCTATCCCTCAACGTAACCAAGACTAAGGAGCTGATTGTGGACTACAGGAAAAGGAGGACCAAGCACGCCCCCATTTTCATCGACGGGGCTGTAGTGGAGCAGGTTGAGAGCTTCAAGTTCCTTGGTGTCCACATCAACTAACTAGAATGGTCCAAACACACCAAGACAGTCGTGAAGAGGGCACGACAAAGCCTATTCCCCCTCAGGAGACTAAAAAGATTTGGCATGGGTCCTGAGATCCTCAAAAGGTTCTACAGCTGCAACATCGAGAGTATCCTGACTGGTTGCATCACTGCCTGGTACGGCAATTGCTCGGCCTCTGACCGCAAGGCACTACAGAGGGTAGTGCATATGGCCCAGTACATCACTGGGGCTAAGCTGCCTGCCATCCAGGACCTCTACACCAGGCGGTGTCAGAGGAAGGCCCTAAAAATTGTCAAAGACCCCAGCCATACACTGTTCTCTCTACTATCGCATAGCAAGCGGTACCTGAGTGTCAAGTCCAGGACAAAACAGCTTCAACAGTTACCACCAAGCCATAAGACTCCTGAACAGGTAATCAAAGGGCTACCCGGACTATTTGCATGGTGTGCCCAACCCCTCTTTTTACGCTGCTGCTACTCTCTGTTTATCATATATATGCAGTCACTTTAACTATACATTCATGTACATACTACCTCAATTGGGCCGACCAACCAGTGCTCCCGCACATTGGCTAACTGGGCTATCTGCATTGTGTCCCACCCACCAACCCCTCTTTTACGCTACTGCTACTCTGTTCATCACATATGCATAGTCTCCTGAGTGACACAGTGGTCTAAGGCACTGCATCGCAGTGCTAGCTATGCCACTAGAGATTCTGGGTTCGAGTCCACGCTCTGTCGCAGCCGGCCATGACTGGGAGACCCATTGGGCGGTGCACAATTGGCCCAGCGTCGTCCGGGTTAGGGGAGGGTTTGGCCAGCAGGAATGTCCTTGTCCCATCGCGCACTAGCGAATCCTGTGGGCCGGGCACAGTGCACGTTGACACGGTTGCCAGGTGTACAGTGTTTCCTCCGACACATTGGTGCGGCTGGCTTCCGGGTTAAGTGGGCATTGATTGTGTCAAGGGGTAAACATTTTTTTTTAAATTGGAAAATGACTCAAGTGAAAGTCACCCAGTAAAATACTGAAAGTATTTGGTTTTAAATATACGCATGTATCAAAAGTAAATGGAATTGCTAAAATGTACTTAAGTATCAAAAGTAAAAGTATAACAATTTCTAATTCCTTATATTAAGCAAACCAGACAGCACAATTTTTTTTTATTTACGGATAGCCAGGGGCACACTCCAACACATAATTTACAAACCAAGCATTTGTGTTTAATGAGTCTGCCAGATCAGAACCCCTCTTTTACGCTACTGCTACTCTCTGTTCATCATATATGCATAGTCACTTTAGCCATACCTACATGTACATACTACCTCAAATCAGCCCGACTAACCGGTGTCTGTATGTAGCCTCGCTACTGTATATAGCTTGTCTTTTTACGGTTGTTTTATTTCTTTACCTACCTATTGTTCACCTAATAACTTGTTTGCACTATTGGTTAGAGCCTGTAAGTAAGCATTTCACTGTAAGGTGAAACCTGTGAACACCTGTTGCATTCGGCGCACGTGACAAATAAACTTTGATTTGATTTAATTAATTTGGCCTCCAAATTAAGCAGAGTGGCTGCTGTTACTGTACCATCCATCTGGACCAGCAGCTCTGCCTTCACCCGCCGGCTAGCCTCATGTTCCTCTGACGTTCCTCTGCGGCTGCACATGGAGTCAATCTCATCAATGAATATGGTGGTGGGGGCATAGAACCGGGCCTGTTCAGAGGACAAAATAAAACACTGAATAGAGCCACACCTCAAAAACAGCCTTATCACATTTTCGTAATATGATGCCGCCGGTTCTCTCTTTCAGGAAGAAAAATGTACTGCACGGGCAGAGGAGCTGATGAGGCAGAACCTTACCATTTCAAATAGAATGCGGACCAGTTTTTCAGACTCTCCTCTGTACTTGGAAGTGAGAGTAGAAGACGAGACGTTAAAGAATGTGGTTCTGCACTCTGTGGCGACAGCTTTGGCCAGAAGAGTCTTTCCTGTGCCTGGAGGACCCACCATAAGCACACCCTAAAAAAAAATATTGCACATGGATACACCACATATTAGCAAGGCATCATATCAGCTCTTCCAATCTAAATAATTTATAAATCAAGTGGGCCTTGGGCTTCGATGTATACCTTCCACGGTCTTCGTATTCCTTTGAAAAACTCTGGCATCCACATGGGTAGCACAACAGCTTCTTTCAAAAGCTTTTTTGCTTCTTCCAAGTCTGCAATATCATCCCTATAGGAATTGGAAAAAATATATATTTCCTGTTAGACAACCCTTACAACGAGAAACATATGTTATATTTTTAGGATAATCCTGGAGGTTAATGATAGCTGTTCAGAGAGGTTAATTGATAGCCAGTCAAACATACCATTTGACATTGGGGTTCTGTGATATGATGTCCCTCTCCAGGGCCTCAATAAGGTCTTTGTCATATCCTTGCCCGTCAAACCGCTTCACCTCTTTCTCTGAGACTTCAGCTTTGTTCTGCAAGGCAAACATACAGGAAGATTGTCAGCCCTGAGGGGGCTCACTGTGTAGCAGAGGCTCGCTCTATTCCAGGAACCAGACTGACAAGGTGGTGATGATGATTTTAGGTAAACACAGAGTGAACAATGTTTGGTCAACAGTGCAAATAGCTTTCAAGTTAAGGTTGGGCAATGCCAGGCAAAGCATTAGACATTTTCCCTGGGACAGTGATCATTTATAAAATTGAACCTTTATATTTTCGTGAGTTTACAATGAAAAGATAGACCACTCCTACCACAAGGAGGATTATGTGTGTATTATGTAAGGGTGTAACAAAGAACCTTTCAGTCCCTATTTGAGCCCTTGATGGTACATTGTCATTTACCTTGTCGTCTTTTGGTTTGGCCTCTTTTTTTTCCTTGCCCTTCAAAGGTTTGGCTCGGTCCCCATTGGCCCCACGTGGTGACTGGCGATGCTGAGCCCGTACACCGGCCACACTCAGGCGGTTGTTGTGTGGTTTACTGTCTTTGTAGGGAACCGGGGGCCTCCTAACCGGAAGAGGAGAGGATCTTTAAGGAAAGAAGGGAATAGTACATCAATCAGCCTAAGCACTCCAAATAATACTTTTAGGTTCAGCTATTTTGTATCTTAAAAGATGACATTTGGACATCAAGTGGGTACCTTTGTGAGTGCTGAAAGAGAGAGCAGGCCACTACCAGGCACTCTGATCACTAATCTCACTCATATGACTGGATCATTAAGTTATTTTCTTCAGACAAACAGCTTATTCTCCCCTCTTACTAACCAAAGTGCACACCCCATCAGATACTAATGCAAAGACATGAAAACAACTTGAATATATTTCCCCAGTAAATGAATGACTGGGCCTCTAAATATATACACTACAATATAAATGTGTGTGAAAGGAGTCCATGCTGTACCTGCGCTCTACTTGTACAGGCCATATGTCATTAATGCCATCTTGATTACTTGGTGGTTTGGATGGGGTGGTCTCCAGTTGAAAACTTTCTAGAGTTGTCATTATTTCTTGAACCTGATTGTTTTCTTCGTTTATCTCTTGCCATACCTGTAAAGAGATGTCAATAGCAACATTAGGAAGTAACATTTGCTGACCAAAACTCTGTTCCAATCAAACTTAGGTTTAAAAATGACAAAGGTCATAGATTTTACCTGTTGCCATTTTTGTTGGAAGCTACTGTCCCGTACTGTGAAAAGGTATTTCTTGATTTGTTCAAGTACTCCCCGATAACAAACAATAGCAGAACTGTAGTTCCCAAGCAATGCGTACTCTCGAGCAAGTTTCACGTTTTCATTGATCTCATGCAGACTCATTCTAGAGAGATGAACATTTTATTAGATAAAGTGATGTTTTTTTTGTGATGTTAAAATGCAGTTCCCTCCAGAAGGCATGACAGAGATCCTGTAAAATAAAACATTAATGGCACAAGATGGACATGAAGATGCCAGCTGTGACAGGGAATTGAATGATATCTGACTGTTAGCTTAGCATAACTTGGCTAGTTTGTTAACTAACACGTTTCAGATGAACGAACGAATACCACAATTTAGAAAATACTATAAATAAAACTAGCAAAGGTATTTGTTACATAACGTTACTGGCACATAAAAACACATTTCATGTCAAATGAGCAACTACAAACTAACTCCCAAACTTCTTTAGCATGCTAGTTTGCTAGCTACACCCACCTGTTGCATTGATGGAAAAAAAAATACGACACAAAAAGTGTAGAACCGCACCCAAAGACTGAAACAAATCGAGTCAAGCGTTTAAAAATGGCAAATATATATATATAACGTTAATTACATTTATTTTCGTCTGACAAAAGAGCTAAAACCACTCCGAAGCCCGACAACACGCCCGCCTATGAACGTTTGAAGCTGTCAATTCAGGCGTCATATCCTGAACTGGAATCAGAAATAAAACGGCACTAGTAGCAGCAGCATTATTTTAACTCTTTCATATACAACACGTTAAAATACAAATGTGGCTTTGACCCTTTTCAACAGACTACACATTTGGGTGAACAGATGCTGGCTATTTTGATTTGAGTTGTACCCGCAAACACAACTCTAGCCCTTGAAGCGAGTTCCACTGCGTATTTTCATTGTTCCCCACAATGTAAATTACTTAAGTAAAAATACTTTAAAGTACTACTTAAGTAGTTTTTGGGGTATCTGTACTTTACTCATTTATATTTTTGACATATTTTACTTTTAGTTCACTGCATTCCTAAAGAAAATAATGTACTCTTTACTCCACACATTTTCCCTGACACTGAAAAGTATGTGTTACATTTTGAATGCTTAACAGGACAATTCACACACTTATCCCGAGAAAACCCCTGGTCATCCCTACTGCATCTGATATGGTGGACTCACTAAACACAAATGCTTTGTTTGTAAATGATGTCTCAGTGTTGGAGGGTGCCCCTGGCTATCTGTAATCTGTAATTTAGAAAACAATCGTGCCATCTGGTCTGCTAAATACAAGGAATTAAAAATTATTTATACTATTACTTTGATACTTAAGTATATTTTAGCAATTACATTTACTTGTGATACTTAAGTATATTTAAAACCACTTTTAAATGTGCCTTTAGAGGCCATGCAATTCTACGCTCATCTCTAAAACAAAGGCAATTTAGGTCAAAAGAAAAGGACTAACATTACAGATAGATAGCAATACAACTGTACCATAGACACAGAATAACTTAGAGGAAAAACAAAAAGAAATGGACGGACTTATTCAAGAAAGATAAAATGTAATATTTTTTTTTATAAATAAAGCAAACTGGATGGAATATGGAGAAAAATGCTACCCATATTCTTTTTTAATCTTCAACATAGAAATGCTACCAAAAATGATTTACTGAAACTAATGACAGTCACCCATGATTCACTAAAGAATATTTTGAAAGATGAAGCAAAGTACTTTAAGCATATGTTTTCATTTCAGTCTCCTCCATCTCCACTAACCGAAGTTAATTCTATGGATTTTTTTTCTATTAATAATGTAAAATTAACAGCTGTACAGAAAGACTCATGTGAAGGCCAAATTACAGAGGAAGAACTTCTTGATGCTATTAAATCCTTTAAGTCTGGGAAAACTCCAGGGCTGGATGGCATACCAGTTGAGGTATACCAAACCTTTGTTGATGTACTCAGAGGACCATTACTAATATGTTTTAAACACTACTATAAAAATGGTAGATTATCAGATACTCAACAAGAAGGTCTGATTTCATTATTCCTGAAACAGGAACCAAGTGGTAAATCTAAAGATCCAGTCCGTTTCAAAAATGGGAGGCCCCTTACACTTCAGTGTTGTCATGCAAAATATATAGCGCAAAGATTTAAAAAGGTATTGTCGGATATTATTCATCCTAATCAGACAGGTTTTTTACATGGACAATACATTGGCAGTGGTGTAAAGTACTTAAGTTAAAATACTTGAAAGTACTACTTAAGTTGTTTTTTGGGTATCTGTACTTTACTATTTATATTTTACTATTTATATTACACACTGAGGAAGGCACAGGGATGCCGAAACGTTGGTGAATACCCATTAAATTGTTGGGAGATTATACATGCAGTGTGCGACTTTCGTTTGATAGTTTATAGTTTATTCGCCGTTAGTCAGCACCTCCACACAAACTATTTTCTGGGTGTGCGCCAGCTCATGTTTTTTTTATCTACTATTTATATTTTTGACAACTTTTATATTTACTTCACTACATTCCTAAATGTACTGTATTTTTTTTATTTTCCCTGACACCCAAAAATACTCATTACATTTTGAATGCTTAGCAGGACAGGAAAATATTCTAATGTACACACTTATCAAGAGAACATCCCTGGTCATCTCCACTGCCTCTGATCTGGCAGACTCACTGAACACATGCTTCGTTTTAGATTATGTCTGAGTGTTGGAGCGTGCTCCTGGCTGTCTGTAAATTTTAAAAAACAATAAAATGGTGCCATCTGGTATGCTTAATATAAGAAATTTGAAATGATTTATACTTTCTTTTAACACCTAAGTATATTTGAGCAATCACATTATTTTTGATCCTTAAGTATATTTAAAACCAAATACTTTGACTTTTACTCAAGTAGGATTTTACTGGGTGACTTTCACTTGAGTCATTTTCTATTAAGGTATCTTTACTTTTACTCAAGTATGACCATTTGGTACTTTTCCCAACACTGTTCAGTGACTGATTTAGACCTGGGATACCAGGTGTGGGCAATTAATTATCAGACCTCATAGGGTAAGAGTTGAATACCCCTGGAGAGTACTATAGAGCAGCCTGTATTGGATAGTTCCAGGTGTGAAAGGCCAAGAAAATGGAATTTGTGGAAGTGCTTTACATTCTTTATTCATTAGCCCTTCTCCCAATCCCCCTCCCAAAACATTTACTCCATAAATCTAATTATGTAATCTTTACACAATTTCAACAAAAACAGCACATTACAACTACATAAAAATCTTTCCAAGTCACTTATAAAGGAAAAATATGGGATAGGGGAGGTGACCCATCTATCCACTATGAGCTACTAAAGAGTGCCAATTCAGAATTCCTTTTTCAGTATAGTATCAGTCCTTCATGAACAGGTTCGCCGTGTCAGTGAGCTCATACATACACAGCATAGTGCTTGGTTGAAACACTATGTCAGAGGTGATGAAGGCAGATGCTACTGTGGAAGTGAATGAGAGAGAAGAAAATGCCCTGTACGTAGCATGTCGGCCCCAGTCATTCCATCTCTTCATTTACTTTAGCATCATTAAATTAAAGGTACCTTTCAGATTAGCCTTTTTCAGCAACAAGGAAACAAAACAGACAGTGGAATGATCGCTACCAATTATTACAGGAAAGAGATTTGAATAATGCGAGAATAATGCAGAGGGCCTGCCCTAATGAATATCAACTAACCAATTGAATAGATAGAGAAAATATTTACATCAAATGTGTACAACAATTTATAAATAAATGTTATGTATAAATGAGAAAAATACACAAAACCCTAGTTCAATCAACTAAGTCTAGTTTAAAATGCCCCCCCTATACAGTATTTGGTGAAAGAGCAGAAGATCAAAGGCACAGCAATGAACAATTCAAGATGTACTTATCCCTGCAAATTCTACCAGAGTGATATCACTAATATATCCCCATTGCAATAGACCTATTAAAATATAAATTAAGACAATTGCCAAAAAATTAAGTAAAAAAAATAAATCCCATACTTATGAGTATCAACTAGCATCACCAGTTTGTAGTATCTTAAATAAATGAAGGCTTAAAAACAGGGTTTGTAAGTCTTCGAAGAGCACCCTGATATTTTTGCTTTCAATTCATTGGTCTGTTCAATGTCAGACAGCATATAAAGCGTACCCTGTACAACTCTATGAACACACCTGTAGTGTGAAAGACTAAACCCTCTTCCTACAGACTGTAGTGTAGAGTATACTGTAGTGTAGTTATATGTACCATGTATCTGTTCTGTATGGTACAATTATATCTGGTCCTAATTGTTACGCAGAAGAAGCGGCTGAGAACACACACACACACACACACACACACACACACACACACACACACACACACACAGTCTTGTACAGCTAACCTTGTGGGGGACACAATTCAGTCCCATTCAAAATCCTATTTTCCCTAACCTTAACCCAAAAACCTAACCTTAACCCTAGCTCCTAACCCTTAACGTAATTCTAACACTAATTCTAACCTTAACCCTAAATCCCCTAGAAATAGCATTTGACTTCTGGTCCCCACAAGAACAGTTAAACACATCCACGTCATATACCCAACTCCTGACCCGCTCTCTGACAAACCAGCAACCTGTTTCCCAGACCTATTATGTACCAACAGTCCAGCAGAACAAAGATGTTCATAGAAGATACTACACATAGACCAAATCACGGCCCTGTGCCCCCCTGCGGCTCTCTTCCTGGTCTCCCTCCTCCTGTGCCGGGGCCTCAGAGTCTGCCTCATCCCCATCAGATCCCTCCTCATACTCTATGCCAATGGGCTTGGGACAGCTGTAGGGGTGGCCGTTGTCGTCAAAGAAGCGGCGGAAGGTGAACTCGTAGAAGGCATGCTCGGGGTGCTTGCCGTTCTTGAACCACCCATTGAGGGTGTCATTGTGTTTGCCCTCGGCTTCGTTATCGCTGCTCCACAGCTTGTCTGGGTCCACCGGGTCAAAGTTGGAGGTGTCTGTGCAGTGAGCGATGGTGGGTATGTAGGGGGCTGGCTGCATCTGCCGCAGGTCATTAGAGAAGTCGATGGTCTTGAAGAAGGGCTGCACCTTGATCTCGTCGGCACCGTTCTTGCCGAGGCGGTCCTCGGGGCCGCGGCACAGTTTAATGATGAGGTCCGATGCCTCTGGGCTCAGCTTGGCTTGAGGGGGAATGTGCAGGGTGGTCTGCCAGTTTATCACCTGCGTACAAGACAGAACCAGAGCGTTTAATATAGCGCAGAGTAAAACACCTGACAAACCAGCCCAACATGAGATATGCTCAGTTTTGAACTGGTTAATTTACCTTGAGCTGGGTTTCCAGGGGTGTAGTTGTTAAGAAAGGAGGCTGCCCAACCACCATTTCATACAGAATGACACCAACACTCCACCAATCACAGAGTTGGGTGTATCCTTGAATAGAGAGTTAACACAGTCACATGCCAGAGACAATAACATGGTGCACAAGAGAAAAATAATAACCTTTCATACATTACGCTTAAAATGTCACTCCTACACTAGTAATTCAAACATCACCAATTATTTTTCCAACTCCATAGCAGATTCAACTTTCTCTTACACAGGCTTACCTGTTCTGAGCAGCACCTCTGGAGCGATGTAGTTGGGTGTCCCCACCAAGGAGTGGGCCAGGCAGCGCTGGTGTTGCCTCGCCTTCCTCCTCTCCAGGGGCTTGAGCCGGTCTGCGCAGCGACAGTTAGCTGGGTCCTGCTCCCATTCCTTACTGAAATCCATGCTGTCCTGCCGAACATGGTCTCCTACGGAGAGAGGCGACACAAAGATGAGCTTGGCTTTACTGACAATGAAGAGAGGGAGAACAGTGTTACCCCAAAGGCCAAAACATCCTCTTGGATTGAAGCAGTAACAAGCATCATAAGGCATGGATCATACTAACCACTCTGGTAGTACTTCGAGTCGTGCGTCCAACGGAAGCCGGTGCAGAGCCCAAAGTCGGTGAGCTTGATGTGTCCATCCCGGTCTATGAGGATGTTGTCTGGCTTGATGTCGCGGTGGATGAATCCCATCTTGTGCACGCTCTCCACGGCGCAGGTGAGCTCAGCGATGTAGAACTGAGCTAAGTCCTCTTTGAAGATGCCCAGCCTGATCAGCAGACTCATCATGTCTCCTCCGGGGATGTAGTCCATCACAAAGTACAGGTTGTCCTTGTCCTGGAAGGAGTAGTAGAGCCGCACCACCCACTCATTATCAGCCTCAGCCAGAATGTCTCGCTCTGCCTTGACGTGGGCCACCTGGTTCCTGATGAGAACGTCTTTTTTGCGCAGCGTCTTCATGGCGTACAGGGCTCCCGTGTCCTCCTTCCGGGCTAGACACACCTCTCCAAAGGCTCCGATGCCCAGGGTCTTGATCCTCTTGAACATGGATTTGTCCATCTTGGCCCGCTTCAGTCGGATGTAGTTGGACTCTTTCTGAGACAGCATCATGCGCATCTGCTCCTGGGCATCCCCTGACAACCCAACCTAAAGCAAAATATGACAATTTACATTCAGGCCTGTCATGGAGATCTCCCCAAAAATGGTTTAATTAAAAGAGCAGCACAGAACATTCATTAGGCACATAAAATAAAACAACCAAAGATGCATTAGCAAAGCAATGAATTCAACCTGGTAGGATGCAGGCCAAGGTAAGGTAACACAAAATAGTAACCATTAAAACATTGGAAAACGCAGGTAACAAACCCCAACAAGATACACTATATGACCAAAGGTATGTGGACACCTGCTTGTCGAACATCTCATTCCAAAATCATGGGCATTGATATAGAGTTGGTCCCCCCTTTGCTTCTTTAACAGCCTCCACTCTTCTGGGAAGGCTTTCCACTAGATGTTGGAACATTGCTGCTATCATTCAGCCACAAGAGCCTTAGCGAGGTCGGGCACTGATGTTAGGCGATTAGGCCTGGCTCACAGTTGGCATTCCAATTCATCCCAAAGGTGTTCGATGGGGTTGAGGTCAGGGCTCTGTGCAGGCCAGTCAAGTTCTTCCACACCGATCTCGACAAACTATTTCTGTATGGACCTCGCTTTGTGCACAGGGGCATTATCATGTTGAAACAGGAAAGGGCCTTCCCCAAACTGTTGCCACCAAGTTGGAAACACAGAATCGTCTAAATGTCATTGTATGCTGTAGTGTTAAGATTTCCCTACACTGGAACTAAGGGGCCTAGCCCGAACCATGAAAAACAGCCTCAGACCAATATTCCTCCTCCACCAAACTTTACAGTTGGGACGATGCATTGGGGCAAGTAGCGTTCTCATGGCATCCGCCAAACACAGATTTGTCCGTTGGACTGCCAGGTGGTGAAGCATGATTCATCACTCCAGAGAATGCGTTTCCACTGCTCCAGAGTCGAATGGCGCCGAGCTTTACACCACTACAGCCGACGCTTGGCATTGTGTGACTGCTTGACCATGGAAACCTATTTCATGAAGCTCCCGACGAACAGTTCTTGTGCTGACGTTGCGTCCAGAGGCAATTTGGAACTCGGTAGTTCCAAATTGCAACTGTGGACAGATGATTTGTATGCGCTACACGCTTCAGCGGTCCTGTTCTGTGAGCTTGTGTGGCCTACCACTTCGCGGCTGAGCTGTTGTTGCTCCTAGATGTTTCCACTTCACAATAACAGCATTTACAGTTGACCAGGGTAGCTCTAGCAGGGCAGAAATTTGACAAACTGACATGTTGGAAAGGTGGCATCCTATGACAGTATCACGTTAAAAGTCACTGAACTCTTCAGTAAGGCTATTCTACTGACAGTGTTTGTCTATGGAGATTGCATGGCGGTGTGCTCGATTTTATACACCTGTCAGCAACGGATGTGGCTGAAATAGCTGAATCCACTAATTTGAAGTGGTGTCCACATACTTTGTATATATAGTGTACAGCAGACATCCTCAATAAGGCGGGTATTCTTGGCAAGCAAGGTGTTAATATATGCGGCAGCGGAGCACTAACATGGAAGTGGATGGACAGGCATGCCTCTCCCTAAGGAGTTGGTGTGTTGCTGTCAGTCAGCAGAGTGCTTCATGCTGTTCAATTTTTAAAAAGTCAATCTTTCAACAGCAGCTTACTTGGTCACTGATCTGTGTGGACTATTCAGGTCACGGCATTGATAGAAGATACTTTTACCTTCTACATCAGCTGTTAGTGACAGCAAGTAGAGAACAGGAGAGAAAGAAAGAGACAGCTAAGCAGACAGAAAGAATAGAACATTAAAAAACAATGAACATACAGCTTGAACAGGAAAGAAATAATAAGAAAGAGGCAATATTGGAAACTAAGAGACTGCGTGAGGCCATTCGAAATCCATTTCGGTGTAAATTTTGGCTTTTCAGTTGATAATTACCCTGTATTCCTGCGAATTGAATTGGACCAAATTCAGATTATAGCATTGTTTAGAGCAAATGTAACTCATAGGGACATTACAACATATCGGAACCGGACGATATTAGCTAAAAATGCCAACATCGGCCCGACGTCTAGTTTAACGCCGATATGCATACCTATATAACGTAGGTACATGACGTAATGACGCCACGTAAAATGTAGTGTTACATGTGCAACACAACCTTCCTACGTAGCCCACGTCTGCTGTGTGGCTCGAGCAGTCAACAAGTTGAGCAGTCATTTGAAAGAGTAAGAACATTTATGCGAGACAACTCAAAGGCGAAATCCATTAACACCAAGATAATGGTATTCATTGCCTTTGACAAATCAACCGTTCTCTGTCGTTGGTGATGCTGGCTTTCGCCGACCACACTACCAAGTGTGCTATTTTTCAGATGATGCCCTCCCGGAGTTACACAGTAAATGCGTCACTGCTATTAGCTTCACAACATACATACTATGGAACGCCGTTGGGTCATTGCGTGTCAAAAAAGATACAGTAGCACTGTCAAAGCTGTACAGAAAAAGACTGCAAACAAGCAAACACCGGCCACGAACGATGTGTTTACAATATCGCGTTGGTAATAAAGCATAATTTGTTTGACCGAAACTTCTGAGGTAGCTAGCTCGACTTTACAAACGAAACAGCATGTAAGTGAAAGAAATAGGTTTTGATTATGTTCTACTGGTACCTAGCTAGCACCAATACAACCAGCCTGAAAACAATGACCAGTAGAAACTGCAGTCATTTTCATTATTCTCTGCAATGATTTATGAATCCTTGAGTAAGTATTAGCTAGGTTGCCACTTGATGTTCGCCTATTGAAATTGAACTTCAGTTCATGAAAATAAATAGCTATTCGGCAACTTAACCCGGTTTCCCAAAGCGGACGTTATAAGCTAACTTCATCAGGCTAGTGAGGCTCGACAGCACCGGGTTATCTGTTGCGAAACTAGGCACAATAGTGGAATTTGCAGTTTGCCTTCAAAATAAAAGTATGTAATTGACAGTGATGCAAATAGTAGAATAACTTATTTTGAAGGCTAACCGCAAAATCCACTATTGTGGCTAACTTAACATAGATCACATCCGACGACCATTAATCAAATAAGAACTGTTTTATGAATTAGGATTATTTTAGATGACACCTATTTTAACTAGTTTACTATATCTACTGAAATAGATTGTTCTTCCACAAAAACATAGCAAAACGACATTGTTTGCATCCATGAGCTAGCTAGCATTCTTTTATGACCAGCGCTGTAAGTGCACGAGACAACTTTACCAGCTTCATATTATAGGTATGAAATACGAGTGAGTTATTACACATTGATTACACTATGTACCAAAAAATTATGAAAGCGTTAAATTATTGTGACGTGCAGTCATATTCAGGTCCTGATTGGTCAACAAGCTTATTTGACACGTCAAATAGTGTTAAATTGTATCTAGACACGCAAAGACACAAACGGTTTTCCATAGAAATCCTGGTTGAGAATGAAACGACGTTACAAACGAAACAGCAAGTAAGTGAAAGAAATTGGTTTTGATTATGTTCTACTGGTAATGGGGACATACGTACAGTTGAAGTCTGAAGTTTACATACACCTTCGCCAAATACATTTAAACTCCGTTTTTCACAATTCCAGACCTTTAATCCTAGTAAAAATTCCCTGTTTTAGGTCAGTTAGGATCACCACTTTATTTTAAGAATGTGAAATGTCAGAATAAAAGTAGAGAATGATTTATTTCAGTTTTTATTTCTTTCATCACATTCCCAGTGGGAATTATTTATTTCATACACTCAATTAGTATTTAGTAGCATTGCCTTTAAATTGTTTAACTTGGGCCAAACGTTTCAGGTAGCCTTCCACAAGTTGACCTTGACTTTGTTGTCCTTAAGCCATTTTGCCACAACTATGGAAGTATGCTTGGGGTCATTGTCCATTTGGAAGACCCATTTGCGACCAAGCTTTAACTTCCTGACTGATGTCTTGAGATGTTGCTTCAATATATCCACATCATTTTCTTTTCTCATGATGCCATCTATTGTGTGTGCACCAGTCCCTCCTGCAGCAAAGCACCCCCACAACATGATGCTGCCACCCCCGTGCTTCACGGTTGGGATGGTTTTCTTCGGCTTGCAAGCCTTCCCCTTTTTCCTCCAAACATAACAATGGTCATTATGACCAAACAGTTCTATTTTTGTTTCATCAGACCAGATCTTTGTCCCCATGTGCAGTTGCAAACAGTATGGCTTTTCTATGGCGGTTTTGGAGCAGTGGCTTCTTCCTCGCGGAGCGACCTTTCAGGTTATGTCGATATAGGACTCGTTTTACTGTGGATATAGACACTTTTGTACCTGTTTCCTCTAGCATCTTTACAAGGTCCTTTGCTTTGCACTTTTTTGCACCATGGTGTTTATACTTGCGTGCTATTGTTTGCTCTCAAGGGTGGGGCAGGTAGCCTAGTGGTTGGAGTGTTGGACTAGTAACCGAAAGGTTGCAAGATCAAATCCCAGAGCTGACAAGGTAAAAATCTGTCGTTCTGCCCTTGAACAAGGCAGTTAACCCACTGTTCCTAGGCCGTCGTTCAAAATAAGAATTTGTTCTTAACTGACTTGCCTAGTTAAAAAGGTAAAAAAATAAAAATAAACATTCTGAGTTTGACAGTAGGCCTTGAAATACATCCACAGGTACACCGCCAATTGACTAAAATGATGTCAATTACCCTATCAGAAGCTTCTAAAGTCATGACATCATTTTCTGGAATTTTCCAAGCTGTTTAAAAGGCACAGTCAACTTAGTGTATGTAAACTTCTGACCCACTGGAATTGTGATACGGTGAATTATAAGTGAAATAATCTGTCTGTAAACAATTGTTGGAAAAATTACTTGTGTCATGCACAAAGTAGATGTCCTAACCGACTTGCCAAAACTATAGTTTGTTAATAAGAAATTTGTGGAGTGGTTGAAAAACAAGTTTTAATGACTCCAACCTAAGTGTATGTAAACTTCCGACTTCAACTGTAAATGGCAACAAAATAACTTTTTGGTCAGTGTGGTGTGTGTAACCTTTATTTAACTAGGCAAGTCAGTTAAGAACAAATACTTATTTACAATGACGGCCTACCCGGACAACACTGGGCCAATTGTGCGCTGCCCTATGGGACTCCCAATCACGGCCGGATGTGATACAGCCTGGATTTGAACCAGGGACTGTAGTGACACCTCTTGCACTGAGATGCAGTGCCTTAGACTGTTGCGTCCATGTGTGTGTTAACTATTTAACTGTACTAGAATGCTTAAAAGGCCGCACATTTTTTTAATATCGGTATCGTTTTTTTTTTGCAAGGAAGGGCATCACTAATTATAAGTAGTGCCTGTGGACTCACCCTCTGCATCTCACTCTCCAGCTGCTTCTTCCTATGGATCCTCATTTGGTGGTTCTTCAGGACGTTCTCAACGTGCTGCTCCATGAAGAACTTGAAGGCCTGGGGAGAGTAGAGTGGCACTCTGGGGTCTCCTCGCCGCTCCTCGTCTTTATTGTTCCGGCGCATAGGCACCGGAGACGTGGTGATCTGTTTATTCTCCTTCTCTGTTCCCATGGCAGCAGAGTATGGGCCTTCTGGCCTGTCATTAGAGCTGCTGCTACACTCCTCTTCCTCTGCAGCCTCTTCTCTCCCAGTACTGGGCTTGGGCCCTGGGTCATAGGCAGGGCAGGGTGCAGCAGGCTGCTGGAGGAGGTGTTTGGGGTATGGGGGTGGAGGACCCTGGTAACTGGGCACCTCTGCTACTGTAATGGGTACATGGGGCATGGGCGCTGCTGGTAGCGGCTCCTGGTAGGTAGTGGGAGATGGAGAGGGTGGGGGATGGTGCATCCAGGGTGGGTGTGTGGGGGCCACAGCAGTGTGTAGTTCAGGCTTCTGCACACGCATACTCTTAACGGGCCTCAGGATGGGGGCCTGGGTGATGGCTGTCACTGTGGTGGCAGAGGGTTGGGAGCTGGCTGGGTGGCCCTGCCTGTTGCTCATCTGGTGGCTGTTGAAGGAGTTGGATCGGACAGGGATGCTGTGCTGCTGCCATGAGGGGGACATGTCCTGGTTGCTGCTACCTGGGGCGGACTGGGGTTGGCCGGGGGGGGCTTGGGACCAGGACTGAGGCCCGCCCATGTTGTACATGTCAAGGTTGTGACTGTTCCGGTTAGGCACCATCATGGACTGGGGGAGGTTACCATCGTTGACGTAGGATGGGGAGGAGGCAGGACCTCCGGCCTGCATCTGCTGAGCGTTGGGGCTTTGTCTGCTGCTCTGGTTCACTGGGTAAGGGGGAGGGGGTTGTCTGCTACCACCACTCTGGTGTCCCATGTAGTCTGGTTGAGGGGAGCCGTTCTGAGACCAGCCGGAGGGGAAGCTGAACTTGTTCCCCCCAGAGCTCTGCATGATGATGGGCTGACGGCCCATGGGCACTGGACTGATACCCCTCTGGTTCTGGGGGGCTGAGTAGCCATCGGGCCAGGCTCCTTGGGGAACGGGAGAGATCCGGGGAACCAGGTAATCCATGTTGCCAGAGAAGCGCTTTGTGGAGGGGTTACTGTCCCAGGAGGGTGGAGGTGGGGTTCCACCCCTATTTGGGGGAGGGGTGACACTGCGCACCTGAGGGGGTAGGGGAGGGTTGACCCGTTGGTTGTTGCCAGGGTGGCCCTGTGGGAAGGCTGGGGGAGGGCCTCGTCCTGCCAGGTCACCCTGGGGTCCAGGGCTGTCTGAACGGTACACCATCCCCTCCACCCTCATGTGGCCATGTCTCTGAACCAGGGACTCCTTGGAACCCTTCCAGCTCTGCCTCCTCAGCACAGGCTGCTGGATATGAGAGGAACCTGCAACCATGGGAAGAAAAACTAGTTAAAAAGAAGCATATAGAGATGAATCATTATGTTTGCAGTAGATGTTAGAGAGCAAACCCTTGCCTTGTACAGCATTCTCAATTCAAACACACTCCCTTCCCCCAAAGCAGTTGTTCAACAGAATCTTGTTCCCTCAACGACAATCTATTGCATCTCCAGCGACAAATAGTCTAGCCCTAGATCCTGCAACAACAGTAGCCAAGTTCCTGTGAACAACCCTGGAAAAAGGAGGGATTCGGTCACAAAGGACAGACACCTACCGGGGGCTTTCATGCCTGCATTGACGGGGCGGGCGGCGGCATCCACCATCTGCTCCCTCACAGGGTCCTGGTAGCTCATCTTACTAATGTACTCTATGGCTGCCTCCACGCTGCGACTGTTGGTCTGCATCAGAGCACGGATCACCATTTCCTGCACACAATACATTTACTTGCTATTAATACCCCAAATAAATAAAAAAGGGTTGCTCGAGGTACTGTTAGACGAACGTCAGATCAAGTTAACAGGAACTACTCAACAACTGTCAAATACAATGTAATTGATACATGCTTTTCTTTGTGCACATTTTTTTTAAGAACCGGACATCCCAGTAGCTTTTTAAATGGCATACTGTTTGATTGAAAATATTTTATACTCCGCTTCAGTGCTGAATACAGGAGTCCTGTGACTGACTAGTTGAAAACATCTTTAGCATTAGGGCAATTCCACAGTAACAGAATCACTCAGATTTTCACTTTTATGCCAATTACCCAAAATATTAAAATATTGATTTCAAAGTTATACCATACAACTCTATGAACTACTTTAAACTTAACAGAAATGCATAACTATGAATGTCATTCTCTTCATGGTGATGTATGCCGAATAGGTACACAAAGGTAGAAACATTTAATTTCCTCCTTATTCTACACTGGCAATTATTAGAATGAGCTCCGCACAGCACAGTAGAATTCAGTGCATTACAGTAGAGTACAATAAATTACACTGTACTCGTGTGCACTACTATACAGTACTGTACTGACCTATACTCTACTGTACTAACATTATGCTGTCCAAACTTGTGAAACAGACGTCTAGGATTGGCTCGGATTTGGACTGACTTTTCATCATCTATGGACGTCCGGTGATGGTCGATGCTCAGTGGGTGAGAGGGCTGGTTACTAGGCATGTAATGATTCACAGATACGCATAGGTTCCGATTTAAAATGTTTATAAGTGCATCGGTCCGCTGACCCCAAACCGATCCAAATGTAGCATGCATTGGTCAGAAAATCTATTCGCACTTTACAAATCGGCGGGTTAATTTTTTGGGCCTCATACTACATTCTTTCTACCTTCTGAAAATACCTAATCTTTTATGACAACTGATGCTTCCTCTCCTTCAGTGTCGAACTGCATGTAACAGTGTTGACAGTCATTGATCAACTACAAGATATTTGCATGCCTAACCTCCACAGTCAATATCAGTAGCCTAGTCAAACTGCGTGCTGACCAACGCGAGGTAGGCTGTCTGTTCCTGAACTTGCACATCTGTGCGGCACAAATGGCTCACTTGACATTATTAGTTGAGTGACAACCTATGTAATTTGCAAAATTACTGTTGTTATCTATGCGCTGTTGAAAATGGTGCTTTATCGGATGAAAAGTAAGCTACCGGGGACAACTCTCATCTAACTATACCTGCGGAACAGGACTTGCAATATTTTATTTTGATTGTTCAGGTTCACCATCAGCAATCATTTTGGTAGTTTTGCTTTAAACAATCAGTTTATACAGTGCCTTCAGAAAGTATTTTGTTACGTTTTAGCCTTATTCTAAAATTGATTACATTTTTAAAAATTATCCTTAGCAATATATCTACACACAATACCCCATTATGACAAAGAGAAAACAGGTTTTTAGAAATGGTTGCAAATGTATTAAAAATAAAAAAACAGAAATACCTTATTTACACAAGTATTCAGACAATTTGCTTTGAGACTCGAAATTGAGCTCAGGTGCATCCTGTTTCCACTGACTGGGGGCGAAGGTTCACCTTCCAACAGGACAACGACCCTAAGCAAACAGCCATGACAACGCAGGAGTGGCTTCGAGACAAGTCTCTGGATGTCCTTCAGTGGCCCAGCCAGAGCCCGGACATGAACCCGATTGAACATCTCTGGAGAGACCTGAAAATGGCTGTGCAGCAACGCTCCCCATCCAACCTGACAGAGCTTGAGAGGATCTGCAGAGAAGAATGGGAGAAACTCCCCAAATACATGTGTGCCAAGCTTGTAGCGTCATACCCCAAAAGACTCAAGGCTGTAATCACTGCCTAAGGTGCTTCAACAAAGTACTGAGTAAAGGGTCTGAATTCTTATGTAAATGTTATTTCAGTTTTTATTAAATCTGCAAAAATGTATAAAAAATTGATTTTCCTTTGTCATTATGGGGTTTTGCGTGTTTATTGATGAGGGAAAAAACGATGTAATCAATTTTAGAAAAAGGCTGTATAATGTAACAAAATGTGGAAAAAGTCAAGGGGTCTGAATACTTTCAGAATGTACTGTACATGAATGCAGGGTAAAGTGACTAGGCATCTGAATAGATAATAAGAAGAGTAAAATAAAGAACAGAGTAGCAGCAGCAAATGATAAGTGTAAAAGTGTGTGTGTCGGTATGCGTGTGTGGGCGAATGTAGTGTATGCGAGTGGGTTTTGTGTGGGAGTGTCAATGACGTGTGTGTAGTGTGTCAATCTAAATGTAGAGTTGAAATCATGTGACTCAAGTCCACACCTTCGCTAGATACCTAGCTGAAGCACTGTTTCCTCCATACCTCATCAAATCCAGCAGACAGCAGCTCCAGCAACATCTGTTTGTTAACCTCTGCAGTCCGTCCAGAAGAGCTGGGCTCATTGGCATAAGGCATCAGGGACTTGCGAATCTCCTGCAAGGCTTTGTGGTAGGGGTTTCTGGGGTTGCTGCAGCGCCCTTGCTGCCTGGGGTCTTCAGGCACCACTATTCCAGCACCCCCCATGTCCACCTTAGGGGGGTCAGAAGGCCGGGACATGTTCCGGAGACTCTCCCGAATTTCCTGCAGCATCTGGTGGCTGTTAACACTGTAGTTGCTAGCAGGGAAAGTCTTCGGTCGCATCTGTCGACATCCTTCGGGTTTCTCCCCTCTCTTCATGTAAGAACATGTAGGTTGACAGCCAAAGGGGACAACAGGGTAGCACACAGCAGTGGGTCACTGTGAGGGTATTAGGGGCCAAGAAGAGCTTCAAGACTCGAATTACTTCACATCTGCATCCTACTGAATACCTGGGGATGATAAAACACAACATATGAACATGGTGCAGCAAATAGGAATTAATGCAATCTCCCAGATATGAGCAGTGAAATGATCCAACAGATTCTGTCAATTAATATATTCAGACAATTCATTATGGAAGATAGTTTAGTTTTGTAGCCATTAGTTATAAGATACAACTTCAGTTACAACCTATCAACTCAACTAACGTTAGTTAGCAAACGTACCCATGAAAACAAATGGTGCTGGTAGCTAAGTTAGCCGGGTACCAAATATTGTAGTTAAAAGTACCGACTGTAGGATGTTATGTAATAAACATATGTAATCCAGCCAGCTACAAAGTTAAAAGGTAGTGAAGAATAAAATGCTACGTATTTAGTTAGCAAGCAGTTACTGACTCAACTTCAGTTAAATAGCTAACCAGCTAGCCATCTACCAAATCCAACTGCTGGTTGTCCACGGCCTGCCCGCGTCGCAAAGCAACCACTAGCCAAGTTTGCTAGCATGCTAGCTAACAGGTTGTTGTCAATGAATTTACCTTCAGAAGCATTCTTATTTTAATCAAATCTCCAGACTTCAAATCAACAAGAAAGTGCGATGAAATGAGTTAATCGACTGATTTAGACGACGTTTGAAAGTGAAGAATTTTACTACTACTCCGTGTCCCAACAGTGGCTTGAATATTCCTGTCTTGACAGAAACAACTTTCCCGGATGTGTAGGTTGTTTTTCCCATCGTCCCCTGCGATAGCACCTTTCACCCCCCAACAAATGCAGAGGCCTTTTCCCAAGTGATTCAGGTATTCTTACTCATAAACATAAAACAAATACAATATATACATACAAAATGAAAACAAATGGATGTCAAATGTTTATAGTCTATAAATATTCTCATTAGACCTAAATGTGGTCCATATTATGGTTGTGTCATACTGTGTATATCTTATGATGTGATGCATAATTGGATAAGTGATAACATATTTATGCAAAGACATTTTATTTCAAAACACAGGCGTTAAATGACATGAATACAACCAGTATGACTTCCCCAAAAATCAAGTGCTTTATCTGTGGTTGGTTATGAGCATAATTTAGAGTGTAAACTAAATTTCAGTGGTAATACAAGATCTCTGTATGCTTTCAATTTCTTAAACCTCCTTCAGGAATATCAAAAACAATCATACAATTTACTAAATACTTTCACCTGATGAAGGTTATCCAATCCTCAAGAGCAAGACCTTTTACTGAGAAAATATTTCAACAATCAGTTTAGGTAAATAATTGCCTGAAGATAACGACCCTACCCTTACGCACTGAGGTCGGAACGCAATCATGGTTACATTAAGACACCGTGGTGCCAGCGCGAGACATGAGTGGGAAAACGTACCTCAATGCAGGGATGGGACATGCCACTGTACTCCCAATTTTACCTTTATCCACACTGCTCCATCGAGAACATTGAAATTCTGCTCGTGCCCTTTTTGTCCTCATGCTAGGTAACAATAGCCACCGCAGCCAATTTGGAATGCAGTGTCAGCCAATCAGCAGCTTTGTTGTTCAACGCGACGTGCTATTCCATAACGGCTGATGTGGCTGCTAGCTAACATGAAGACGAAAAGGGAATTTGTCCTCAAACTAGCAGTATTTAAAATGTTTTTGATGGAGCAGTGTGGATAAAGGTACAATTTGGAGTATAGTGACGTGTCCCATCCCTGCATTGAGGTACGTTTTCCAAACCCATATCTCGCGCCGGCTCCACGGTGTCTTAATGTAACCATGATTGCGTTCCGACCTCAGTGCAGCTCAGCGTAAAGAAGCGGAATGGTAGGGTCAGTATCTTCTGGCAAGATAAAGTCCCGCCAGCCCGTCAAATAATGTGAACTGCTAAACTGTATTTTATTATTTTTTTTTTTTTTTAAATTGGCACATGCCTGTTGACATAAATAGCCTCTCCGTCCGTTCCACACACCAAGCATTGTCCCAGTACATCCAGACTGTTCACAGACAGCATTTGGGTGGGCAGCATGTGAGTGGTCTCAAGGTGTCCCTTACTAGAGTCCCCAGTGAGCCAGGCATTGATGAAGGACTGGTTCCCACCTGCTGGGGCTATTGCGCTGCGAGAAATGATGCTTGTGTTCCGTCCACCTGATGAAAAAGAAAATAAAAAAAGAAATCACAATTCTGATTGTGAACTATTGGTGTTACATTAATGTTATCCTGCTAAATAAAAACAGGTAGATATATCAAATACTTCCTATTTGACAGTAAGCACAACAGTCCTGCTCTGTGAGCCTTGAAAACATATTTCGGATGACTTGCCTTGTAAGAAGGATGGTGTGTCTGAATTTGAAGAAGTCTCCCAATGCAACAGTGATCCATCCTCTGAGCATGAGAACAGGTGGTCTGGGTTGGATGGATGAAAATGGACCTCCCACACTGTGAGCACAACAAAAACACGAGTTAAAACCTTTAAACTGAAGATCGACTTGCTGTTTTAGTGAATTAACTACTTCCATAAATATGTCTTACTTTCAGAAGAGTGTGCCTCCATAAGTGAAAAGGGCATGTTGCCTTGTCTCACGTCCCAGATACAGAGCATGCCATCCTGCCCCCCTGTGGCCACAATGTGTTGTTGGTTGGGGTGCCTGTCCACACAATGTAGCGGGACTCTGTCTCCAGTTCTAGAAGGCCCCCCCAAAAAATAGACACAAAAACAACACTTAAAGATGCACTATGCAGAAATCACTCTGTCATTTCCTGGTTGCTAAATTTCTGATAGTTATTTTAATTTCAGTTTACGTAACAAAATAAGCAAGTATAGTGTAGAAAATCATTGTACCTTCTAAACCACTGAAATACATGTTCCATAACCAAAAATATTGTATTTTCAGCTGTTTGAAGCTGGTGTACAAAACCAAAAGTAAAAGAAGCAAAACTCAAACTTAAGAACACGGAAGCATAGAAATCGCACATATAGAACAGATCTACCGCTTCTTAGACTTGCTGTTAGTGAATAACTGGTCTATAACACATTTTATGTGAATTTGGTTGGGTAGCCCAAAAAGATACATATTGCAGCTTTTTAAAAAAACAACAAAGGACATTACACAATAAAGTTGTTGCTCCAGAAAAACTGATTTACTTCAGCTCCTCAAAAATGTAATCATCTTACAGTGAAAGAATCTGCGATGGTTCATTGCCTGGTTGCCTGAAGTCCCATATTTTGAGCTGGCCAATAGAATTGACGGTAAGGATCTCTGTAGTCCTCAGGAAAGTCACAGCATGGATTGCGCTACTGTCAGCCTTTTCTGACAGGAATGAAAAATAATATGTCAGTATCATCTTGGCTAAAGGGTGAGATTTCACTTGAAGTTACAGCTGACTTTTGGAAATGGATATGAAGGCTATGTCATTGCAAATTCAAAATGCAACCTTTAAGAAAATAATGGGCATTGCCAGGAGAGCATACAATTATATACACTCTTATTAGCACATAAAGGACCTATTGTTTCCTTCTCAGACCTATGGTGCGCTGCACTCCTTCCTGGTCCGCTCTGAAGAGCATGATCCTTCCATCTTCCCCAACCGTGACAATCTCAGGGCTGTTACACACAACTCCAGTACATGGGGCGTTGTCGCAGGGATAATGATGTGCTCTTTCCCACAGTTGAGAAACAGACAATGTCTGTAGAGAAGAGAAAATAGATGCTATTAAAAACAAGGTCCTCCACAAGCTAACTTGACATTTGTAATTGATGTATCCATGATTGTTGGTATATCTTCATTATGACTATGTCTTGTGAAGTAACATCCATACCTGGCTGTTGTGGTGATGCTGAAAGATAGTCACCGCTCCAGTTGATGACGCTGTTACTATTCTGTCTTGATCCAGAAACTAAAGGAGTGTAAGATTGACATTGAATTATGCAGTGGTGTAAAGTACTTAAGTAAAAATACTTTAAAGTACTACTTAAGTAGTTCTTTGGGTATCTGTACTTTACTATTTATGTTTTTGCCAACTTTTATTTCACTACATTCCTAAAGAAAATTATGTACTTTTTACTCAATACCCTTTCCCTGACACCCAAAAGTACATTTTGACAGGGAAATGGTCCAATTCACATACTTATTAAAATAACATCCATGGTCCTCCCTACTGCCTCTGATCTGTCAGACTCATTAAATACAAATGCTTTGTTTGCAAATTATGTCTGAGTGTTGGAGTGTGCCCCGGCTATGCGTCAATGGGGGGAAAAAAACAAACATTTGCCGTCTAGTTTGCGTAATAAGCAATTGGAAATGGTTGATACTTAAGTACATTTTAGCAATTCCATTTACTTTTGGTATTTAAGTATACTTAAAACCAAATAATTTTGCTCAAGTAGTATTTCACTGGGTGACTTTCACTTTTTTATTATTAAGACATCTTTACTTTTACTCAAGTATTGACAATTGAGTAATTTTCCACCACTGCAATTATGACATCATTATATTGAAAATCAGGACCAAGGACAATAATATCTAATATTTTACACCTAATAGTATATTAACTTACTTGAAGGTCCAGAACATTCCCATTATGTTTGTATTCACATACTAATTGAGGGTCTCCCTCAAATTCATTGTCCATACTGGAGACGCCATTCTCTCCGATGGACCAAATGGAAATGCTGTTGTCCTGAAAAAGAGATTTCGCTAGAGGTTTGCAATCACACAGAAATGTTCAACAGCTGAGTGATGGTAAGTTACACTAGCTATCAATGCTTAATTTGAGCCGAACAGGATCCGCACCTCTCAGATTTGACTTTGTTTGTTCTGGCATCTATTTGCCCAGATCCGGTATCGCTCGCTGCATGATTTTTTTTATTATTTCACTGTTTGCACTTTAAACATTCTAATAAAAGTGATCAGCGTTAAATCAAGTTGCCTCCTCGTTATTTCTCCCGCTCCCCAGAAAGACCATCATGAAAAAGTGCAGTGATCCTTCTATGTAATCATCCTATCCTGCAACACTGATTCCAGACCTGCTCTCTTACTTGTACATAGAGGTTATGGGGAGGGCCAGAGGGGTAAGTAACTGATCTTGACAAAGGTCTTGGTAGTGGTGGTCAGATAGTGAAGAAGTCCCTACGTAATCACCTCACATAGCCTAGTCGTCTCCCTACTGAATTTGAATCGTGGGAACACTAAATAAAAAGTTGATAAGAAAAGGCAATTCAATTTGACATTTTTCAAGTCCAAAAATCCAGAGAAAGATGGTGAATCGAACCAAGAACCAACTGTCAGTGCCGGAAGAAAGGCGTGAGGGGAAAACTGTTCCTGATGGCAATACTAATCCCACCAGTTCAGCATCACCACCGGCACCTCCACTAGCTAGTAGGCATACTAGCGAGTCAGGGAGAGGGAGACGGTGCATCCACCGACGAAGTGCTTGGAGCAGGTGCAATTTTCAGTTCAAGAACAAGCAAATGCATAACCCCTTGCTTGTCATACATAATTCAAAGTTGGACTGTACAACATGCAAAAAGGTAGGGAGCTTGGGTCTAGAAAACGACTGGACGGATTAAACTAGCGAAATAGTTGGTGGAATGTACAGTAAATTAACATCCTATGCATCAGACATAAAACAAACAGAGCCCTCAGAAAAAAAGGTTTTTGAACATGCCTGAACCAAGGCGCATTTGGTGGCAGCCTTGTAGACAAGGCTAAAGAGGTCACCCAGGTTAACACTCAAAATGAAATAAAAAAAAGACACTACAGCCAGTCTTCAGAACAGCCTTAGGAGGCTAAACATCACAGCCACATGCTCGCTCACGGCTTTGAGCAATAAGTGGACTCTCAGGAGTTAAATGGACTTGACATGGGGCTCCCGAGTGCCGCAGCGATCTAAGGCACCACATCTCAGTGCTTGAGGCGTCACTATAGACACCCTGTTTGATTCCAGGCTGTATCACAACCGGCCGTGATTTGGAGTCCTAAAGGGCGGTGCATAATAGGCCCATTGTCATTCAGGTTTGGCCGGTGTAGGCAGTCACTGTAAATAAGAATTTGTTCTTAACTGACTTGCCTAGTTAAATAAAGTAAAAATAAAAAATAATGTAAAACATGGGGAGTCATTGTGGGAGGTTTTGAAAACTAAGGCAGTCCATTATTTTGTCCTTTACCTTCACAGCACAGAACAAGTTTAATCTGAATATGTGCTTCATATTATCACATAGGCAGGAGGCCTATATATATTCTCATATGTGTGTTCTGCTGTAGCTTACATTTATGTATTTTATGAAGTTATATTGCGATATTTGTTCTACTGCTACATTGATGTCTTGAAAATGATATGCAATTCGGGTCTTGTAAGCCCCACAGCGGAGTATACACTACCGTTTACAAGTTTGGGGTCACTTAGAAATGTCCTTGTTTTTGAAAGAAAAGCACATTTGTTGTCCATTAAAATAACATCAAATACATCAGAAATACAGTGTAGACATTGTTAATGTTGTAAATGACTATTGTAGCTGGAAATGGCAGATTTTTTTTAATGGAACATCTACATAGGCGTACAGAGGCCCATTATCAGCAACCATCATTCCTGTGTTCCAATGGCACATCGTGTTAGCTACTCCAAGTTTATCATTTTAAAAGGCGAATTGATCATTAGAAAACCCTTTTGCAATTATGTTAGCACAGCTGAAAACTGTTGTTCTGATAAAAAATAATAATAATAAAAAAAGGCCTTCTTTAGACTAGTTGAGGATCTGGAGCATCAGCATTTGTGGGTTCGATTACAGGGTCAAATGGCCAGAAACAAATAACTTTTTTCTGAAACTCGTCAGTCTATTCTTGTTCTGAGAAATGAAGGCTATTCCATGTGAGAAATTGCCAAGAAACTGAAGATCTCGTACAACGCTGTGTACTACTTCATTCACAGAACAGTGCAAACTGGCTCTAGCCAGAATAAAAAGAAAGGTGAGAGGCCTCAATGCACAACTGAGCAAGAGGACAAGTACATTAGTGTCTAGTTTGAGAAACAGACACCTCACAAGCCATCAACTGGTGGCTTCATTACATAGTACCCGCAAAACACCAGTCTCAATGTCAACAGTGAAGAGGCGACTTCGGGTTGCTGGCCTTCTAGGCAGAGTTGCAAAGAAAGCCGTATCTCAGACTGGCAAATAAAAGCTTAAGATGGGCAAAAGAACACAGACACTGGACAGAGGAACTCTGCCTAAAAGGCCAGCATCCCGGAGTTGCCTCTTCATTGTTGACGTTAAAAAAAAAAGAATTCTGCCGTTTCCAGTTACAGTGGTCTTTTACAACGTCTACACTGTATTTCTGATCAATTTGATGTTATTTTAATGGACAATAAATGTGCTTTTCTTTCAAAAGCAAGGACATTTCTAAGTGACCCCAAACTTTTGAACGGTAGTGTATGTGCATATGGCAGGTGTACTGCAAATTAGGCTACAAGAAATTCAGACTTGTGTAGCTAAGCCCCGCTGCAATACTCAAGTATGTGGGCATACTGCAGTGACGTCTAAAATGCTTTGGATAAATTAGCACCTTGGAGAGTGCTGTCCGTTTCACCACCATCGATAGTAGGTTACTACGTTGTGTTTGACACTTTCTCAATGTGTTCCGGTAACGTTACCTCACTGAGCCACCCGGATAACACCAGTCTCGCGCTCACTATGTGTTCCGGGACATCACGATTTACAAATTAAGCACTGCTAGCTATAACTTTAGGTTAAGTGAAAGGTCTCTTATTATTGACAGAATAATAAAGCAAAGTAACGTTGTGTTGTCAGTAGCTAGCTAACGGTAAAGTTAGCAGCCTAGCTAACTAGCAGACCCACCTCGTTGTCCCAAGACCCAGTAGCAAATATGTCTGGTTGCTGTAAAGACGAAGATGAGACCGGTCTCCATCTCGTTTTGCTGATTTTCTTTGACACGTACTTAGCATTGATTCCCTCCATCGGAATAATCTTAAACGTAGCTAATTTTATTTGTCATTTATTTGTAAATGTATAATTAAGTCCCCTCTACATGCTTTTCCCATAATCCCGCCAAATCTCGTACGGTGGCCCAATGAGGACAAACTCTAAACGCCAAACGCAATGTGATTACGTCACTAATTCACTAACGCGTTAAGCTCTCGCGCCCCTCCTAGTGGGTGAACGCGGAAGATAGATTCTTGCTCTGGCAATCAAATCTGAGTGGTCAAAAACCCACATTTAAGATGAAATCTCTGATTAGCTAATTTTGTAACCATCATTTATTCAGCGACTAACCGTATGAAAAAAGCTGCAAGCTGCGAAGTAAAAGTATGTCGCGTGACGTGTCTCCTCCGTCTGTTTTGGAGGTTGTCAGTTTCATAGGCAAAGGAGTTGGCGCAGGCGCGGCACTGACAGCCGCTCTCTACCTGCTCCGCAGAGTGTGTTTAATAATGGCCTGGAAATCTGGAGGAGCCAACCACGCAGAGCTTGTAAACAACCTACGCAGTAAGTTTACTCATTATGTAAAGTGGATAATTAAGGGTTTCGGTTTAGATATCTAATGGGTAATAGAGAAATGCTGCTTTCTCCAAAGCATGGTGACCACCGTCAGGCTATTCAACGTTGGGACATTGCACACTGTTTTCCTCTGTAGTCACGCTAATATCTGGCTGATGTTTGCAAATCTGCACCTGCTACCACAGAGTGCTAGCTGGCAAGTTAACAATTTCGTCGACACAGTAGTGGCTTTATTAGGTGCAAAGGCTAAATAAATCCTTAGGTATTTTATGTGCGTCATATTGTGCTTTGCACCAAACCTGTTTAGCTACAGTAGCTAACTAGCTACCAGCCACAGCTGTTGTTAAGAAACATAGCTAGTTAATTTGCTAGCTAGCCAGTTCATATGATAGTCATGGCATATCATGTGGAGAAATGCGGAATACCTAAGCCGTTTGTTAGTTAGCAAACCTACTAATTACATGCATTGGAAGTTCGATTATCTGTTTTTACTGCAAAAGTGTGGTCCAATAGTGTGTGATTGCGGTCCGCAATTCGGGGCATTACTGTGTGGTGATATATGATTTGTCGCCTCGGATGGTTTGTTTATATAGCAGGTTAGGCCTAGCTACAATGTCTGTGGCATCATCAGTATCATAACACCTGCATCTGAAGGAACGCCACCCCCAAATCATAATCTCATTGGTTTCTGCATGAAGGCCTCCTCCCCCTACAGGAGCGCCACAATACTTTTGCGCTAATATTCTATAAGTGGAGCAGGAAGTCAAGCAGTAGAACATTTGAGGTGCCGGTACTCAGTTCTGGTGAGCTCCTGCGCAAGTCAAGGACTGATTACGGCCACAACCTGTACTGGAGTGCTCCCGCCTGTGTACCGGAGTCCTATCTTAAATCTGGACTGATAAAAGTATAAAGAGGGGTTCCTGCAGATACAAGAATGCGTGTGTGTGTATGTGTGTGTGTGTGTGTGCCATACAGTAAGGAAGTGGGAGGTGACATGAGAGAGATGATGAAAGAAAGATGCCAGCTTCTTGCTCCATTTCCCTTCCTGAATTAGCTGATTTAGATGTAGATTAGATCTCTTAAATTCACCAATATACTAGGCAGATACTTTTGGTCATGTAGTGCATGTGGACACCTGCTCGTTGAAAATCTCATTCCAAAATCATGGGCATTAGTATGGAGTTGGTTCCCCTTTTGCTGCTATAAAAGCCTCCACTCTTCTGGGAAGGCTTTCCACTAGATGTTGGAACATTGATATGCCATGAACATCATCCTAACTAACTCGCCCTCCAAATACACCTCTGCTGTTTTCAACCAAGATCTCAGCGATCACTGCCTCATTGCCTGCAACCGTAATGGGTCTGTGATCAAACGACCACCCCTCATCACTGTCAAACGCGCCCTAAAACACTTCTGCGAGCAGGCCTTTCTAATCGACCTGGCCGGGGTATCCTGGAATGACATCGACCTCATCCCGACAGTAGAGGATGCCTGGTTGTTCTTTAAAAGTGCCTTCCTCACCATCTTAAATTAGCATGCCCGATTCAAAAAATGTAGAACCAGGAATAGATATAGCCCTTGGTTCACTCCAGACCTGTCTGCCCTTGACCAGCACAAAAACATCCTGTGGCGTTCTGCATTAGCATCGAATAGCCCCTGTGATATGCATATTTTCAGGGAAGTTAGGAGCCAATATACACAGGCAGTTAGGAAAGCTAAGGCTAGCTTTTTTAAACAGAAATTTGCATCCTGCAGTACAAACTCAAAAAAGTTCTGGGACACTGAAGTCCATGGAGAATAAGAGCACCTCCTCCCAGCTACCCACTGCTCTGAGGCTAGGAAACACTGTTACAACCGATAAATCCACTATAATTGAGAATTTCAATAAGCATTCCTCTACGGCTGGCCATGCTTTCCACCTGGCTACCCCTACCCCGGTCAACTGCCCGGCACCCTCCACAGCAACCCGCCCAAGGCCCCACCGTTTCTCCTTCACCCATATCCAGATAGCTGATGTTCTGAAAGAGTGCAAAATCTGGACCTCTACAAATCTGCAGGGCTAGACAATCTGGACCCTCTCTTTCTAAAATTATCTGCCAAAATTGTTGCAACCCCAATTACTAGCCTGTTCAACCTCTCTTTCATATTGTCTGAGATTCCCAAAGATTGGAAAGCTGCCGCGGTCATCCCCCTCTTCAAAGAGGGAGACACTCTTGACCCAAACTGCTATAGACCTATTATCTATCCTACGCTGCATCTCTGTCTTCGAAAGCCAAGTTAACAAACAGATTACCGACCATTTTGAATCACACCGTACCTTCTCCGCTATGCAATCTGGTTTCAGAGCCGGTCATGGGTGCACCTCAGCCACGCTCAAGGTCCTTAACGATATCATAACCGCCATCGATAACAGACATTACTGTGCAGCTGTATTCATCGACCTGGCCAAGGCTTTCGACTCTGTCAATCACCACATTCTTATTGGCAGACTCAACAGCCTTGGTTTCTCAAATGATTGCCTCGCCTGGTTCACCAACTACTTCTCTGATAGAGTTCAGTGTGTCAAATCGGAGGGCCTGTTGTCCGGACCTCTGGCAGTCTCTATGGGGGTGCCACAGGGTTCAATTCTTGGGCCGACTCTCTTCTCTGTATACATCAATGATGTCGCTCTTGCTGCTGGTGATTCTCTGATCCACCTCTACGCAGACGACACCATTCTGTATACTTCTGGCCCTTCTTTGGACACTGTGTTAACTAACCTCCAGACGAGCTTCAATGCCCTTAAACCTCCAACTGCCCTTAAACGCAAATAAAACTAAATGCATGCTATTCAACCGATCATTGCCCGCACCTGCCCGCCCATCCAGCATCACTACTCTGGACGGCTCTGACTTAGAATTCGTGGATAACTACAAATACCTGGGTGTCTGGCTAGACTGTAAACTCTCCTTCCAGACTCATATTAAGCATCTCCAATCCAAAATTAAATCTGGAATTGGCTTCCTATTCCGCAACAAAGCATCCTTCACTCATGCTGCCAAACATACCCTCGTAAAACTGACCATCCTACCGTTCCTTGACTTCGGCGATGTCATCTATAAAATATCCTCCAACACTCTACTCAACAAAATGGATGCAGTCTATCACAGTGCCATCCATTTTGTCACCAAAGCCCCATACACTACCCACCATTGCGACCTATACGCTCTCGTTGGCTGGCCCTCACTTCATACTAGTCGCCAAACCCACTGGCTACAGGTTATCTATAAGTCTCTGCTAGGTAAAGCCCCGCCTTATCTCAGCTCGCTGGTCACCATAGCAGCACCCACTCGTAGCACGCGCTCCAGCAGGTATATCTCACTGGTCACCCCCAAAGCCAATTTCTCCTATGGTCGCCTTTCCTTCCAGTTCTCTGCTGCCAATGACTGGAACGAACTGCAAACATCTCTGAAGCTGGAGATTCCCATCTCCCTCACTAGCTTTAAGCACCAGCTGTCAGAGCAGCTCACAGATCACTGCACCTGTTCATAGATGGGCTGTATACAGATGGACTATCTACCTCATCCCCATACTGTATTTATTTATTTATTCTGCTCCTTTTGCACCCCAGTATCTCTACTTGCACATCCATCTTTTGCACATCTACCATTCCAGTGTTTAATTGCCATATTGTAATTACATAATTCCCTTATTTTACCTAATTTGCACTCACTGTATATAGACTTCTTTTTTTCTACTGTATTATTGACTGTATGTTTTGTTCATTCCATGTGTAACTCCATGTGTAACTCTGTGTTGTATGTGTCTAACTGCTATGCTTTCTTGGCCAGGTTGCAGTTGCAAATGAGAACTTGTTCTCAACTAGCCTACCTGGTTAAATAAAGGTGAAAAAAAAGAATTGCTGCTGGGACTTGCTTCCATTCAGCCATGAGCATTAGTGCGGTCAGGCACTAGGCCTGGCCTGGCTCGCAGGCAGCGCTCCAATTCATCCTAAAGGTGTTCAATGGGGTTGAGGTCAGGGGTCTGTGCAGGTCAGTCAAGTTCTTCCACACCGATCTCGACAAACAATTTTTGTATTGACCTCGCTTTGTGCACGGGGTCATTGTCACGCTGAAACAGGAAAGGGCCTTCCTCAAACTGTTGCCATTCTACTGCCAATGTGTGTCTATGGAGATTGAAGCAACTGGGGTGGCTGAAATAGCCGAATCCACTAATTTGAGGGGTGTCCACATTTTTGTGCATATAGTGCATTTTTTGTAACGAAACTAAAAAGATCTCCTGAAGACTTGGTGCAGACTGCAGTGAGGCTTTTTGGCTTGCTTATGTCAGTGTCCAACATGATTTGGCCAGCATGCCTAGTTGGCTATATTTACACGGTCAGTGTCCAGAAAAGCACTGCAGCAGACACTTTGGTACTAGGGCGGGTCTGAGCGTTTTGCCAAAAGCCCTTTGGGCTTGATTGTGCCTTGTTCACTTTTAAATTATAAATTGCATAGCTTTATTCGTTGTGGTACTGTACACTACAAGGACATAGGCCTATTTTATGTTGAGAACGTCTTCTGCATGAGAAGAGATTAAGGCCAGCTTTTAATATGCGCAAGCAGGTACAACACTGCATCCAGGGAAACAAAAACATTGGGTAAAATGTGATGCTGAGGTGGATTAATATTTCATCCACCAAAGTTGAGTTCTGGGTGAATTTTAGCAACATCCATCCTCCCCCGTTGTCATATGCTTTCTGATCCATTTAGGCCAACTCACCAATTGCAAACCATAAATTAGCCTAAACCAGATTTAAATGGGTCAAACTCAAGATGCATGCTAATTCCTGAATTGTATGCTCCTTAGGCCTGGCTTTTCTCTGTGAGCTTAAAGCTGATTATCACACACACTGGGTTCAGAACATCAAGTTATTTAAAGCCACTATATGTAATGTTTTGGGCGACGCAACCAAATTCACATAGAAATGTTTGTTATAGACCTGTCATTCTTATTGAAAGCAAGTCTAAGAAGCGGTAGATCTGTTCTATGTGTGATATTTCTATGTTTCCCCTTCTTAAGTTTTGGTTTTGTCTTACTTTTGGTTTTGTACACCAGCTTCAAACAGCTGAAAATACAATCATTTTGGTTATGGAAAATATATATCACTGCTATTTAGATGGTACAATGATTCTCTACACTATACTTGCTTGTTTTGTCACATAAACTGAAATTAGGAAAACTATTACAATTTTAGCAACCAGGAAATGGCGGAGCGATTTCTGCATAATGCATCTTCAAGAGTTGGTCTTTCAAGTGCAATGTCTTATAAAAACATGAAATATGTCCTACTAGCCTATTGTGTACATATAGCTGCATTTGAACTGTTCATCTGAAGCTGTTGGGAATGCAGGTGTAATGTCCTGTGCATTTGGAAAGTATTCAGACCCCTTGACTTTTTCCACATTTTGTCACGTTACAGCCTTATTCTAAAATGGATTCAATTGTTTTTTCCCCCTCATAAATCTACACACAATAACCCATAATGACAAAGCAAAAACAGGTTTTTATACATTTTTGCAAATGTATTAAAAATGAAAAACTGATATCATATTTACATAAGTATTCAGACACTTTACTCAATACTTTGTTGAAGCACCTTTGGCAGGGATTACAGCCTCTAGTCTTTTTGGGTATGACGCTACCAGCTTGGGCCACCAGTATTTGGGGAGTTTCTCCCATTCTAATCTGCAGATCCTCTCAAGCTCTGTCAGGTTGGATGGGGAGCGCCGCTGCACAGCTATTTTCAGGTCTCTCCAGAGATCTTCGATCGGGTTCAAGTCCGGGCTATGGCTGGGCCACTCAAGGACATTGAGACTTGTCCCGAAGCCACTCCTGCATTGTCTTGGCTGTGTATTTAGGGTCGTTGTCCTGTTGGAAGGTGAACCTTCAGCCCAGTCAGTGGAAACAGGATGCACCTGAGCTCAATGTCGAGACTCATAGCAAAGGGTTTGAATACTTATGTAAATAAGGTATTTCTTTTTTTGTTTTTATAAATCTGCAAAAATGTCTAAACCTGTTTTCGCTTTGTCGTTATGGGGTATTGTTTGCAGACAGAGAATGTTTTTTTGAATCCATTTTAGAATAAGGCTGTAATTTAACGAAATCTGGAAAAAAGTCAAGGGGTCTGAATACTTTCCTTATGCACTGTATATTGGCGACCACTCAGCAATGTAGTTGTTGGGGCCAAGGGTCTCGGGGAGAAATAAGAGCAGTAGCACCGGCTGTCGCTGGCACTTCCTACTGTCAGTGGAACCTCCTGTGGAGGGATTACTTTACTCTGAAGACACTGCAGTGTTTGTGAAATGTTACTCTCCACAAATCCACTGTACCGTTAAACACCGCCTGTCTTCCTTTGTCCTTTAGAAAATGGGATCATCAAGTCGGACAAGGTCTATGAAGTCATGTTGGCCACAGACCGAGGCCATTTCTCCAGATGCAACCCTTACATGGACTCCCCACAGGCAATAGGTGTGCTTATTTATTGTAGTACAATAAAGTATTGTAGTGTAAATTCAATACACCAGCCATTGATGAATGTTAGACGCTAACAATCACTTTCTTTGACCCCAAAGGCTATCAAGCAACCATCAGTGCACCACACATGGTAGGTCTAGCTATGCCTTTTAGTATTTGTTAAGATATGCAACAATTTAATCTATTATTATTATTATTATTATTACTATCAAACATTGATCGCCTTGCTCCTATAATGTATACCAACATAGCACGTACCAGAGGTTTGCAAGTACAATGCTGACAGGTGGTGATGCAGTTGCATGTTGCTCTCTCTACCAGCACGCCTATGCGTTGGAGCTTCTGTACGATCAGCTGTACGACGGGGCCAAAGCTCTGGATGTGGGGTCTGGCAGTGGAATCCTCTCTGCGTGCTTTGCACGAATGGTGAGCTATATTATGATGACGGTTTAACACATAACATAGGTTCTGTATTTTGGTGGTAGGGTTGGGGTACGTTTTTCTATTTCATGTTTTTGGGTTCTGTGTAATGTTCGATGGCACAGACTTGTATACCTTCCTAATTTATTGTCTTTAACAGGTAGGTCCCAAAGGGAAGGTCATAGGAATTGACCACATCAAGGAACTGGTAGATGACTCTATAACCAATGTAAAGAAAGATGACCCCAGCTTGATAACATCAGGTAGAATAAAACTAATCGGTAAGTCTGAAAAGCAGCAAAGCAAGATGGATTTTTTTCAAATTCAATTTGGTGACTTGTATTATTGGGTTATGAAAAGGTATTGTACAAAATATACAGTTCAAATATAACATTTAAGCTTAAAATACAGTTGCTGACGCGCTGACTGTCAAGTAAGGAAACATGGGTGCGGCACTGTCTGCTGTACTGCAGTCAACCAACATCAGTGTCAGAGGCCAGAGACGAGGTCGAGGTGGCATCGCACAGCTCTGATGTGTGCTCTGCCTCTCAGTGCGGCCTGCTTGACGGGTATAAGGCTGGCACTGCGTGGCAGCTGGCAGCGTGTGAGTGACAGCTGCTGCCTGTTTGTTGCGTTACAGTGGGAGACGGGCGGATGGGCCATCCAGAGGAGGCGCCTTACGATGCCATCCACGTGGGCGCGGCAGCACCCAACGTGCCACAAGCAGTAAGTTCCCAAACCACAGAAAAACACAAATGAAGGCATCAAAGGGGACCCAGTTAATAGGAGTCCCATCGCCACAATCCACCATCATCCGTAGGAATGCTGTGGTCAGAGAGGAGATCAAAACCAACACTGACTCTAACTCTGTTAGTAACTGCAGACTTTGGTCGGTCTCAGGAAATATGTTAGTGCTCTATGCTGTGTTATTTTGTCAAACAATACCCTGGTCTATTCAGGTGTAACTACGCTGTAGGATATTTTGCTACTAGGCTAGCCATTGCATTGTTATTGTGAACATCTCGTCTTAGAAGACTTGTCTGATGGGGTGGAAACCTGCCCCAAGGTGCAAACATTCCCAGTTTATCTGGTTCTGACCCAGTGAGTGTCCTCTCCTCCCTCAGCTCCTGGATCAGCTGAAGCCAGGCGGCAGGCTGATTCTGCCCGTGGGGCCGGCCGGAGGGAACCAGATGCTGGAGCAGTACGACAAGCTGGAGGACGGCAGCACCAAGATGAAGCCCCTGATGGGGGTGATTTACGTGCCTTTAACAGACAAAGAGAAGCAGTGGTCCAGGTGGAAGTGACTTCTTAATCCCTCTCTCCTTCACACAGTGGGCAAAGGTGAAATGGTGTGGCCTGGAGCAGATAATGGATCCCAAGGGGCTGCGTTTGCTGCGTTTGCTGCTTGTCATCATTAGTTGCTTCTTCCATACCATGTCAACTGGCTGCACGTTTTCTTAGTTTTAATCCTGTAAACTAGTATGATATTTTAGATCTGTTCAGCTAAACAAGAGTGCAGTGATGCAAACAATCAAGTGTGGATTCTGTTTGCTATTACAAGAATGGTTTTCTTTTGAAGTTGAGTTATGTTTAAAACGTTTGATGGTTGGTATTTGGACGTGGTACTTCTGGCATGAGAGCTTATCAATTTTAATCATCCTTGTTCTTGAGGGGAAGTCTACAAGAGACGTTTAGCCTCATTTGGATTTTGCACGTGGTGTGGGGCTTTCTATAACAGTTTGTGCATGGGAGTGTCTAACTGACCTTCAGTGGCATGACAAGAGGGTGTTATGATTTTGACACGGTATATTTCCTCTTTTTAAGTCCATCGCTTAATGTTTTGCCTCTTATTCCTCACAGGGATGAACTTTGAGGCGACAAACTGTCCATATACCACATTTTCAATGTGACCCTGGAGGAGACTACTTTGGGTTCCAACGACAGCCATTGGAATTCTTTCAAAACATAAACCATGGTGATTTTGTTTATCGTGCTGAGGAATAACCCCTGAGTTTGGGAAAAAGACTGTTAGAGATTGAACAGAAGAAAGTGTCGGGGTTCGTCTTTTTTTCAGGCCTGCATTTCTTTTGGGGGTTGTGGATTTTTCCTTTTGATTTTCTGCAGGATTTTGAGTTTTTTTTTTTTTTTTTTTACATTTTGGTTACATCCGTGAGTTGCAATCAACCATTTCAACAATAATGCATTTCAGCTCCATCAAAGCTGAGTGTGAAGAGGTTGCCAGACTGTTCTGATAAGGAAAGCCTGAGTTGATGGGATTATTCACCCACTTGCTACCGATTTGCATCTGAAGATCTGACTGTAGATATCTGTACTGCTCTGCTAACATATCAGCCCCCCCCCCCCCCCCACACACACACAATATTTAAACAGGCACACGCAGGCTGCACACATGGCTACTCTATCCCGCATCCAGTTGTTTGAAATGCAGCACATGACACTAAATGGCATTAAAGAAAATACTATTACACCTAGATTTACTCGTACAGTTGGATACAGGCAAAAGCCAAACCACAACACTCTACAACAAGAGTGGAGCACATCCACATGGTTTCAATGACAACATTGTGTGCAGGCTTTACTGATGACCGACACTAAATGAAATAGCCGGTGCTTTGCCAAAATAAGCCTCAATGCAAAGAAAATGAATGTCTGTTGTTTTTTTTTAAAACATGGAATTAAAAAGCACATTTTGGATGGTCCATGGCTTTCACAATTTCTGGAATGGCAAAAATGAAAATAAAGAGATGCTTATGTTTTTGTCCCCCTTTGTGCTGTGGAGTGTTTGTTATGAGCTGTCTATGCCGTTGAAGACAGCACCTACTGCCATTTTGTCCTTACCACTCTAAAAACATCTGGTAGAGCAGGAATAATCCACGCGGTATAAATCTGATTGCATTACCACTCCAAATACTCTGAACACTTTAACACAGAGTTACAAAAGACATATTGATCAAGAGTTAACTTTACTATTTCACACAAACTGTATGCATACAGATGAGCTACATCAAAATTTTAAAACTACATAGCTAGACGATACAGAAAAGCAACCTACCACATTGCAATATCACAGCCTAGAACGCTTTATGGCTTAATATGGGCGTTTCTGGAATTACTTGCTGTTATAACAAAATAATAATTTTCAGTAATGATTGTAGTTTTGGAATTTACAATACGTTACATAGTTTGCTACCACCATATTTCAAATGAGTCTGGTACAAAATAAAACTCTAGGCCAAGCCTAATAGATATACAGCATCATGGCACAACAGTGCCACTCAGTGGCAGAAGTATTACGTAAGGGATAAAGTACTATATCTCCAATGAAAATATACATCCATAATCCATGAAATGAAAACATTGTACTATAAAAAAATAAGAGGGTAAAAGAGTAATAATGAAAGAGCAGACAAGCATCAGTTTTCACACCAAGAGAGTATACAAAAGTGGCAAACATTTCTTCCCTGTTAAAAGGTGGGTTCGATTTAGCTCAACCGTGACCCTAGAGTGCTGGGTGGGTTGAGCTTGCACCTTTGGGACAATTTTAGTGTTCTCTGCCTACCTAGCATGGCGAGTTAGATAAATCAAGTGCACCTACAGGTGTACACTCATGATATGGAACGTTTGATAGGCTGTTATCATGAAGAATCCTCCTGGCTAACAAGTTGACTGACAGTTTGGGTGTTTCTGCCTGAGGGGCTTTTAGTGCAGAGGGTGCATCCAAAATAAATAGAAGTGCCATGCACAGACTTTTTGAGAGGCAGGTGCTCAAACTAAAAAAAGGACCCAAAAAACAAGATTCTGCCACCGCGGTCACAGATTCATTGAGCAATTATGACTTTGATTATTTAGTTACATAGAAGCAATAGATGGCCATATCTTAATGGCAAATTCAATGACACATATTTAATGTGAATTTAAAGACGACTTGCGGGCAGTGGGTTCAGAACAACTGCAACAAAAACGATGTATATCAACAACAAAAACAGAAACGTTTGTTTTGTTTACAAAAGGGCACTTTAGCGACTGGAAGGGCAAAGGCGCATGTGCTCTGCACAGGTAGAGCCCTATCTGTGCACGTGCCTGCTATGCTGCTACAGGTACATGCCGTTGATGAGATAATCAGACTCCTCTGTGGTGAGGGGGCGGGCCTTCTTCAGCTTGTGGCGGACCAACCGCAGACGGCAGCCAATCATGAGCAGCAACAGAGCCGTGATGATCAGGCCCAGAACCAATGGCAGGATCGCACCTGCAGGGGAGAAGAGAGAGATAAAGGCACTGTCACAGGCACTGTCATATACTATCTTGAATTGTTCATCTATAACCAAATATTGGTAAGGATGTTGAACAGACCTGACTCGGGCCCTGGGTGTCCTCCCACTACTGAGTGTGGTTTGGATATTGGGAACATGTCACTCTCTGCTAGTAGTTTGGTCTCTGGCCACTTCATGGTCACTTTAGGGGTCTCTACTGTAAATGTTAATACACTGGTTAAGACTGAAACAGGTGAGAGATTGTATTCAGCTCATTAATGATCATGTTCAGGAGTAATAATCATAAAACATTTGAATTTACCTGACGCTGTGTGTTTGGCGGTGGGGGGAGGTGCCATGGTCGTTTGCTTGATAGCAGTACCTGAATTATTTGTTTCCGTTATTCATTTGCATAATTGTATTCCTACATTATGTACACCTCATTCAATATGTAATGAGAATGCACATCAGAATCCAGTTCATTCTAAAAAACAAAGAAAGTGTAGCCTCCTAGAATAATCCTACCTGTTTTTTCTATACATTCATTGACACAGTCTGTCTGCTGCAGGAAGTTGTTATGGTTGCCCTTGCAGCCTCCGTAGATGAAGTGCTTGCACTCTTCAGCTACAGGGTCATAGAACCAGCGTGGGAAGATGCCTTTGCATGGCCCCACAGCAGGGGGAGCTGCACATGGCTCTGCTGGGACAAAGAACAGAGAAAGTGAGAGATTTGGTCAGGTGGGACAGAGAACGCAGAGAGCGAGAGAGATTTGGTCAGGTTGGACAGAAAGAGAACAGAGCAAAGAGAGGGCGGGAGCGATTTGGTCAGGTGTGACAGAGAGAAGGAACGAGAGATTTGGTCAGGTGGTCTGAGTCTTTGATAGGTTAACATTGGAAGTACCCCGCCTCATCTGTCTCAGGCTAGCATAACTCAGGGATCATCTGTCTCAGGCTAGCCTAACTCAGGGATGAGGCGGGGTACTTCCAATGTTAACTTATCAAAGACTGAGACCACCTGACCAAATCTCTCGTTCCTTCTCTCTGTCACACCTGACCAAATCGCTCCCGCCCTCTCTTTGCTCTTTCTCCCTGTCGCAGCTGACGAAATCTCTCTCTCCCTCTGTCCCACCTGAGGGGACAGAGGAGTGCTTTGTTCCAACGCTGAGGGGGGACAATGGGGATAAATGGCCCCTGTGAGGCTCACTCCCGTCCCAGGATTGCACTCCAATCTCAGAGCTGCTCGTCTCACAGAGTGCCCCTGTGGGCTGTATTCTGCCTCGCTCCACAGTTCCAGATCAGCTCTATGGTTCAATGGCTGCCTTCAGGGGTTCAATCTGTCTCTCTCTGCGCTTACTAGCTAACACACAAAGGCCTTCCGCTCTCTGCTAGCACAGTCAAAACTCTGGCCAACCAGAAAAAATGTGCAGCTACCAAATGGATTGAATTACTTCACAGCTGACCAAAACCTTTAATCTATAGTTGGTTTTTGTCTACAGGTTTTTGTCCAAAGCTGTTAATATGGTGTTTTGATTCATGTGCATTAAATTGCCTACTGGCTTATAGCTAGGTAGTAACATAGCTAGGTAATAGCTCCACAATGACAGTACCTTGACTGACAGGGCTCTCCTGTTCACTGTGACTTGGCTGTGGCAGGACTGGGGGCACTGCTTTGCTCCTCTCACGAGACTGTGGGGTCTGTGGGTCTTGTGGCGCTTGTGGTGGAGGTGGTCTGGCCTCCTCCATGGTCTTCTTGGGCCCACCCTGGGCCATGGAGTGGTCCTCAGTCTCCTCTGGCTGGGCCACAGGCCTGTGTGGGCTGGCACCTGCAGGGTGGGTCACCGACTTCCTGTTCCCATCAACTGTAGAGAGGAAAGAGATGACAGGGCATGGTTATTCTGGGCTCTCGGACACAGTGCAAATACACATTCACCTGCTAATCATTCATTTACTGCAGCCCTCCTTGCTCTGATATTCCAGACTGAACTGCATGCATACAACTCCATCCTTGTAGACTCAAGTCTAAAACTACACTCCATCCTTGTACACTCAAGTATAAAACTGCACTCCATCCTAGTACAATAAAGTCTAAAACTACGCTCCATCCTGGTACAATAAAGTCTAAAACTACACTCCATCCTGGTACAATAAAGTCTAAAACTACGCTCCATCCTGGTACAATAAAGTCTAAAACTACGCTCCATCCTGGTACAATAAAGTCTAAAACTACACTCCATCCTGGTACAATAAAGTCTAAAACTACACTCCATCCTAGTACAATAAAGTCTAAAACTACACCCCACCCTGGTACAATAAAGTATAAAACTACACCCCACCCTGGTACAATAAAGTCTAAAACTACACTCCATCCTGGTACAATAAAGTCTAAAACTACGCTCCATCCTGGTACAATAAAATCTAAAACTACACTCCATCCTGGTACAATAAAGTCTAAAACTACACCCCACCCTGGTACAATAAAGTCTAAAACTACACTCCAACCTGGTACAATAAAGTCTAAACCTACACTCCATCCTGGTACAATAAAGTCTAAAACTACACTCCATCCTGGTACAATAAAGTCTAAAACTACACCCCATCCTGGTACAATAAAGTCTAAAACTACACCCCACCCTGGTACAATAAAGTCTAAAACTACACCCCATCCTGGTACAATAAAGTCTAAAACTACACCCCATCCTGGTACAATAAAGTCTAATACTACACCCCATCCTGGTACAATAAAGTCTAAAACTACACTCCATCCTGGTACAATAAAGTCTAAAACTACACCCCACCCTGGTACAATAAAGTCTCAAACTACACTCCATCCTAGTACAATAAAGTCTAAAACTACACCCCACCCTGGTACAATAAAGTCTAAAATTACACTCCATCCTGGTACAATAAAGTCTAAAACTACACTCCATCCTGGTACAATAAAGTCTAAAACTACACTCCATCCTAGTACAATAAAGTCTAAAACTACACCCCACCCTGGTACAATAAAGTGTAAAACTACACTCCATCCTGGTACAATAATGTCTAAAACTACACTCCATCCTGGTACAATAAATTCTAAAACTACACTCCATCCTGGTACAATAAAGTCTAAAACTACACTCCATCCTGGTACAATAAAGTCTAAAACTACACCCCACCCTGGTACAATAAAGTCTAAAACTACACCCCATCCTGGTACAATAAAGTCTAAAACTACACTCCATCCTGGTACAATAAAGTCCACACAGGAAAACTACAGCCCTCTTTGTTGTTATCGTTATTATTTTTATTATTCTGTTATTATACTACAATATGATCAACATTTTATTTATTTAACCTTTATTTTGACAGGAAAGTCAACAATTACCAGGAGCCACTGCCTCCCCGTGGCTGACAGCGTGAGGAGGACAGACTGAGTGACTTACAGCTCTGGCAGAAATCCTCGTCCGAGCGGTCTGGACACTGCTGCTTCCCATCGCAGGCGTAGGTGATGTCAATACAGCAGCCGTCGTCACACATGAACTGGTACCGTGAGCATCTACCTGTACACACTGGGGGAGAGGAGACACAAACACCTCTGTTTTACTCTCTAATGACACTGTAGTTCAGTGCCATATCTACACACTCACAAATGGGTGATGAAGTGCTACTATTGGCCACCACCACCACCACGGCACCCAATGACAGTCCCCAGGTATACTTGACAGCTTTCCTACAGTATGGACGCTGTGCTAAACTGCTGTTCTGTGTAGTAGGTCACTCATCTTATGTTTGTTGGAATTCGGGATTAGACAGGAGAAATGTATAATAGTAGTACATTATGTTGCTGTAATATTCATCACTTATAGGTTTAGAAAAGGACCTTCATATTCCAGGTACATAAACAATCCCCACCCTCTTCCTTTGTTTATTACTCTAGATGGGGGCTAGACTAGGATGATTGAAGGCATACTGTATCTCATCCATCTCTATGCAGTGAATAGACTAACATGCCTGACCACCTGAATGGCTATTTGGCAGCCAGACATTTGACTAGGGCAGTACTGCTTAATTGATTAGAGCACTAAATCCCAGGCTCTGTTTCATTATGCGATGGATTCAACCCTTGGAAGCAGGGATTCAATTGCAGCGAAAAGGTCATTGCCTGTAATGCATTGGTCTAGAGTGGAAAATGTCTTATATGAGGAACAGCACCACAGAGAAGCACAAAGAAATTTGACCACAACAACACAATATTGCTATTAATGTTAGTCACAGAATAGCGAGAAATTAGGCAAGATCCACTAATGAATGATAGATGAACATGAGGAGGCACATCTGGCTGGTTTTAAGTGTTTTTCACCTTCAGCTTGGCGTTCTGGAGCCAGCACAGTCACAGTGACATTGTCGGTGCTCTTCTGTCCCGCGGTGTCGGTAACAGTCATCTGGAAGGTATAGGCACCCTCCTGCAGACCACTGATCTTCAGTAACCCTGGATGGGTCACCTGCATGTGAGCGGAAATAACATTTCAGAGAGAAAATAGCACTGAAGAAAACTCCACTGAAGACTTACGCCACGAACAAAGCCACCTTCACTGAAAGAGTCAAGAGGGGTTTCTTCTAAAGACCCACTACTGGTATATCACATCAACCGCTCAGTGGCGTCACAGGGAGAGAGAGGGTAGCCTACAATAGGGCTCTTGTCCTTTCGGCAGGTTGGGTGACAATAGCCTTTTATTTGTGTCCGTGCAGCAGGGCATTATGTGGCTCCGGCCGCACCATGCAAACCGCCATGTTGACTTCAGTATATACCTCATTCTGTGTATGACATCATAGCAACAAGACAACTGTGAGTCCCAGATCTGCTAAAGCAAATGCCATTTTACAGTGTTTTGACACTCGACATTACTCACAGAGGAAAGAACCTAAGCAGAAACGAAGTTTAAAATGGGGAAGAATGACACCGGTTTCAGTGTTACCTTCATGTTGATGTCTTGGTCGCCCTTCACCAGGGCCCATTCGTAACGAGTTACTCCGTGGTCGTCCACACTGTCCCGGCCGTCCACTACGGCCCAGTCAGTGGGCAGCTGGATGACCACATCCTGGCCGGCATCACTGCGGGGCGGCTCGTCCATGTCTGGAAACAACCCAGAGCAGAGATAAACCACTGGGCACAGATCTCAGTTCAACGTCTAGATTTGATTTACATTTGGTTGAGTCGTCAGCTAACCTGTACTCAACATGAAATCAACAAAACATTTCACCATGTCATTGGATTTAGTTTAACGCACCTGGACTCACTGACTTTGATTAAATCTAAATTTAGAAGCAAGGGGGAAAATAGCAAATGATTAACCCAAGATAAACACCAGTCTGATAAGTGTTAGAGGTTGTGGAACATAATTACCATCAACCATTTACGATGTATGCTTGCTTTATCATAAGCAATAGCAACACATTATATACTTTTGTGATTTAGACAAACACTTGCATGTATGTATATTGTATGTTATAACTTATATCCCATATAAATCAGAGCAGGTGCAGAACCTCACCTGGCGTGCCATCTTCAACACTAGGTTTATCCTCGGGTCTCCTGATTTTGTTCCCATCTACATTGCCACTGGAAGAGGTGAGGTGTCCTGTTGTGTTGTGAGCCCGGCTGTAGGTGCTGAACCCGGCCTGTACTGCGAACGAACAGACGTTTTTATTTCTATAACTGCAGTTGAGCAAATAGCAGCTGAGGCCGTTGTCCGACTGTCTCACGTCCTCCTGGACCACCGCCACCGTGCAGTGGGGGTCTGCGCAGCAGGCATGGAGACAGTCTTTCCAACTGTACACCTGGTCAGGAGCCGAGAGAAAGGTGGCTCCCTGCTCTATGGAGGCCCTCGCTCGGATGATGTGTTCCTCTACGGCGTTGAAGTCACCCAGGCAGACGTCAACCACCTCATCTTCCTCCCTGCTATACGTCTGGTCCTGTTGGAGCTGCTTGCGGAATTCTCCTAAGAGCTCTTCCACCCCTGATATCTTAGATTTCAAGTCCGATATTTTAGAGGACCGGGTGTGAATGCTAGTCACCATACAGAACAGCAGCATACACGCAATAAGTCGATGCTGAGCCAAAGCCATTATGTTTACGCAGTTAGACGGCATCCTTCCCGGCTATTTTCTGACGCATGAGGAGGCCCTTCTTTATTTCAACACCAGAAACCTATAACGCAAAATATAAATACAAATATTGTCTCATATCCAATAATCTCGAGTCACCGGTGAACACTTTTGCTTGCTTCTTTTTGCGATGCTAAAGGCCAGGCACTGCTTGGAGGTAGCGCCCATCATCCATCCAGCCACAGTGATTGGAGGCGCACTGAAATCATTGACGTCACGGATGATGTTTTATGTTGAGTCTCTTCAGGATCTGTGCTATCCGGAATCATTGGGACGTCCCTACCCCAATGAAGTTGAAATGTACAATGGTTATGGCTAATTAAGGTTTATGGTTAGCGTAGGGTATAACGTTAGGGTTGGAGTTTAGGGTATGGACGTTCCAAGTATACCGGATAGTATAGCCCGTTTCCCGCAGCGCGCCTGTCCGTTTTTGTTTTATGCAACTCCCTGTATGTCTGCAAGCTTAATTAAGAACTGTAGATTTTCTGAATTTTATTAGGGCACTAGACCTGCATTTTGAAATCATAGGCCTATGGCAAATTATTTGTGTTCAGTTGTGTGAATATAATGTCCATAATAAACATTATTTCAGTTTACACTTTATTTCACAGTTAAGATTAAGACGATTTTTTGTGTTACACAACAATATGTTATTGCACAAATAATGTAATCAATCTATCATGAATATGAAAACAAAACGGACATATTTGAGCAAAACTTCATTTGTGTATTTCTGACAGAAATATTTTAAATAAACAAGAGATCTTGTTTTCGATTCTGATTTTCAATCAAACATATACATTTTATTTAAAGAATCTGCAGTTACTATATACATTTTTGGACTTGTGAATGAATGATATGTACCTATTGATTCTTGAAGAATATAACTTATAAACGCCAGGGGCAGGGAGACCACTTTGTTATCCTTTCAACTGCTGATTGCTGCTTTAAAGATCATATAATATACAAATGAAAGGCAGGCTAAAACTCTATAATTCCCCAAATATACAACACAAATACATCTTCAATAGAGTAAAATATCAATTGGGTCATCTGTTTTTTCCTATCAAATATCATACAAAATCTGACATGTGGAAGTATAATGCGTAGGTTAGATCATTTTGTTCCATCGCCAGTATCAATAATATCTATAAATTACCCAACTCAACTTTGTGTTGCACATTAGATAGGACATCTAGGTTTTTGTAAATTGTTTAACTAAAAATAGTAATTTACTGTCAATAATATTTGCAATGTATTTACATAATTTCCCCTAATATCACACCAAAAAAATCTTAAAATTACATAAATGTTAAATAATTACTTGAACAAATGAAGTTAAGAGTTTTGATGATTCAAAGCCTTCACAGACAGTTAAACAAAAAGGCACAAAAGGGCAGGCATGCAGTGATGGCCTTGAGAGTAGGCAATATGCATAAAAACACATTTAAATAAAGTAGTGTTAAGAAGCCACTGACAATAACAATGTTGTTTATCAACATAATGTACAGCAGCTCAAACACATCAGTTAACATTGTATTTTATCTCTCAGGCTTGGTTTAGAAAATGGTCAGTCTCATGTGTTGTTAACAAATGATAGTAAGGAGAAAATTCTACAACCAAATAACATTTAAAGATTAAACACATTCTCAGATATTTATAGGTAATGTTCCACTGTTTGCCCTGTGAATCTTGGAGCACCAGCTTAAAACATGTCATAAATGTTGAACATTATAAAACCAGTGGTGCTTATTTACACTGAACAAAAGTATAAACAAATGTTTTCATGAGCTGAAATAAAAGATCCCAGAAATGTTCAATACGCAGTAAAAGCTTATTTCTCTCAAATTGTGTGCACAAATTTGACAAGACAAGATAATCCATCCACCTGACAGCTGTGGCATATCAAGAAGCTGATTAAACAGCATGATCATTACACAGGTGCACCTTGTGCTGGGGACAATAAAAGGCCTCTCTAAAATGTGCAGTTCTGTCACACAACACAATGCCACAGATGTCTCAAGTTTTGAGGGTGCGTGCAATTGGCATGCTGACTGCAGCCATGTCCACCAGAGTTGTTGGTAGAGAATTGAATGTTAATTTATCTACCATAAGCCACCTCCAATGTTGTTTGAAAAAATTTTGCAGTACGTCCAACCGGCCTCACAACCGCAGACCACGTCTATGGCGTCGTGTGGGCGCGCAGTTTGCTAATGTCAACATTGCGAACAGAGTGCCCCATGGTGGCGGTGGCATTATGGTATGGGCAGGCATAAGCTACAGACAAAAACACAATTGCATTTTATCGATTGGCAATATGAATGCACAGAAATAACGCAATAGATTTGGGCCTAATGAATTTATTTCAATTGACCGATTTCCTCATACGAACTATAACTCAGTAAAATCTTTGAAATGGTTGCACGTTGCGTTTATATTTTTGTTCAGTATACTTTTACATGAAAAAGTAACCCCGTTTGAAAAGAATAATTCCCCAAAAACATTTCCATAACCCAACAAGGTCTCTCTAACACACACAATACTCCATAGGTCTCTCTCACGCAATAATGGCAATACTCCACACATGATCAACTACACTGGAGTCCTGGTCTAATAAATACTGAGATTAAAGTGCAGTGGTAAGAGTTGAGGAGAATACTCAGTTGTTGACGTTGTTGTGGTAAAGTTCCTGTACTGTAGCAGTGTCTAATGCCACACGAAGGCTCCTCACGCAGGCTTCTCTCTGTAGTCTGTGATGGCCTTCCATAGCTTACACAGGATCCCACCTCTGAGGAGGAAAACATGAGAACGATAAAGACAGACTATTATCACAACGTACGATATTAGCGTTTCATTCAGGTCGTTGACATGGCTGGCTATTTGACAGTGTTGGAGAGGAAACTGTACGTTATGTACCTTAATCTCAAACTCTTCAGGTCGTCTCTCGTCACATGGTGGAGAAGGTCATCCAACGTGTACTCCTCGGTCAGAATCTACAAAATGGGTCAAATCATTGGTACATGAAATAGATGAAGCTCATGGCCAATAGATGGTGCTCAACTGTGGATCTGTTATTAAGGCTTTACACCTACAGTGTGCATATAGCCTTCTGTGCAATAATCTGTCAAACATCAATCAAGCCATTTGTTTTAACAGCTTCACAGCAATGCACATTGTTTACTGTAGTATAGTGGGAGAGAATTACGTGGGTGTGAGTTTGTTTACATAATGTGCCCATTTAAAACAGACGTGGCTGGGGGTTAGCTGCCTCAGGACCTACCCTATCCATGGAGTCATCGTCAGCTCCTTGGAGTTTCAGCCACTTGATCAGCTCTGGGTCCCCATGGCTCATAGTGGACTTGCTCCTTTGGCTCACTGATAATGTAGGCATATCTGTCACCCACAAAAGTACATGTCCAACTATTAAAGGGGCAATCTGCAGTTGCTACATACATTTCAAAGGTAAAATTAATGATATGTACCGATTTCATCTTAACTTATAAGTGCCTCATAAGCTTAGTTCAACTGTCGTACTCCATCATAACCCAAAATAAAAGCTTGCTTTACTCCAATGTTTGTAAGCAAATTGAATGTAAACAAACACTGTAAACCCTCAAAACATGGTTAAACTATAATATTTATATTTCTTGGATGATCAGTCCTTGCATCCATAGCTCTGTCTATGAATTTGAGAGTGGTTACATTTCTCCAGCCTTAATTTCATTTTTATTTATTTTTCATTTCACCTTTATTTAACCAGGTAAGCTAGTTGAGAACAAGTTCTCATTTACAACTGCGACCTGGCCAAGATAAAGCAAAGCAGTGCGACAGAAACAACAACACAGAGTTACACATGGAAAAAACAAGCGTACAGTCAATAACACAATAGAAAAAAAGAAAGTCTATATACAGTGTGTGCAAATGGTATGAGGAGGTAAGGCAATAAATAGGCCATAGTAGCAAAGTAATTACAATTTGGCAGATTAACACTGGAGTGATAGATGAGCAGATGATGATGAGCAGATGATGGTGTGTAAGTAGTGATACTGGTGTGCAAAAGAGCAGCAAAGTAAATAAAAACAATATGGGGATGAGGTAGGTAGATTGGGTGGGCTATTTACAGATGGACTATGTACAGCTGCAGCGATTGGTTAGCTGCTCAGATAGCTGATGTTTAAAGTTAGTGAGGGAAATGTAAGCCCCCAGCTTCAGCGATTTTTGCAATTCGTTCCAGTCACTGGCAGCAGAGAACTGGAAGGAAAGGCGGCCAAAGGAGGTGTTGGCTTTGGGGGTGACCAGTGAGATATACCTGCTGGAGCGCGTGCTACGGGTGGGTGTTATTATCGTGACCAGTGAGCTGAGATAAGGCGGGGCTTTACCTAGCATAGACTTATAGATGACCTGGAGCCAGTGGGTCTGGCGACGAATATGTAGCGAGGGCCAGCCGACTAGAGCATACAGGTCGCAGTGGTGGGTGGTATAAGGCGCTTTGGTAACAAACGGATGGCACTGTGATAGACTACATCCAATTTGCTGAGTAGAGTATTGGAAGCTATTTTGTAGACGACATCGCCGAAGTCGAGGATCGGTAGGATAGTCAGTTTTACTAGGGTAAGTTTGGCGGCGTGAGTGAAGGAGGCTTTGTTGCGAAATTGAAAGCCGAATCTAGATTTGATTTTGGATTGGAGATGTTTGTTAATAACCAAAACAGTGGTGGGGATGTCACTTTTTATTGTTTCTACTGCAAATTGCCCCTTTAACAACAACCATGTATCATCCATATAACCAATCATATTAGACATAGCAAAGAATATGCATTGACTATTTCCTGATGCATCTGTTGTACAAATATTTCCATTAGTCCTTTAAAAAGCAGTATTTTTAAAGCTCTTGTGCATAGTGTGTGTAGTGTATGTTAGGATTTGTGTAGTGTATGTTGGGCAGTGGTGGAAAAAGTACTCAATTGTCATGCTTGAGTAAAAGTAAAGATACCTCAATAGAAAATGACTCAAGAGGGTCTCCTGAGTGACGCAGTGGTCTAAGGCACTGCATTGCAGTGCTAGCTATGCCACTAGAGGTTCTGGGTTTGAGTCCAAGCTCTGTCGCAGCCGGCCATGACTGGGAGACCCATGGGGCGGTGCACAATTGGCCCAGCGTCGTCCGGGTTAGGGGAGGGTTTGGCCAGCAGGAATGTCCTTGTCCCATCACGCACTAGCAACTCCTGTGGGCCAGGCGCAGTGCACGCTGACACGGTTGCCAGGTGTACAGTGTTTCCTCCGACACATTGGTGCGGCTGGCTTCCGGGTTAAGTGGGCATTGTGTCAAGAAGGGGTAAACATTTTTGGAAAATGACTCAAGTGAAAGTCACCCAGTAAAATACTGAAAGTATTTGGTTTTAAATATACGTATGTACCAAAAGTAAATGGAATTGCTAAAATGTACTTAAGTATCAAAAGTAAAAGTATAAAAAAATTCTAATTCCTTATTTTAAGCAAACCAGACAGCACAATTTTCTTTTTTTATTTACGGATAGCCAGGGGCACACTCCAACACTTAAGACATAATTTACAAACCAAGCATTTGTTATTAATGAGTCTGCCAGATCAGAACCACTCTTTTACGCTACTGCTACTCTCTGTTCATCATATATGCATTGTCACTTTAGCCATATCTACATGTACATACTACCTCAATCAGCCCGACTAACCGGTGTTTGTATGTAGCCTTGCTACTGTATATAGCCTCGCTACTGTTATTTTTCACTGTCTTTTTACTGTTGTTTTTATTTCTTTACTTACCTATTGTTCACCTAATACCTTTTTTTGCACTATTGGTTAGAGCCTGTAAGTAAGCATTTCACTGTCAGGTCTAAACCTGTTGTATTTGGCGCACGTGACAAATAAACTTTGATTTGATTTGAGTAGGAATGACCAGGGATGTTCTCTTGAGTGAATTGGAACAATTTCCTGCCCTGTTAAGCATTCAAAATGTAACAAGTACTTTTGGGTGTCAGGGAAAATGTATGGAGTAAAAAGTACATAATTTTCTTTAGGAATGTTGTGAAATAAAGTTGTAATAGAGTTGTCAAATATATAAATATTAAAGTAAAGTACAGATACCCCCCAAAACTACTTAAGTAGTACTTTAAAGTATTTTCACTTACAGTTGAAGTCGGAAGTTTACATACACCTTAGCCAAATACATTTAAACTCAGTTTTTCACAATTCCTGACATTTAATCCTAGTAAAAATGCCCTGTCTTTGGTCAGTTAGGATCACCACTTTATTTTAAGAATGTGAAATGTCAGAATAATAGTAAAGATAATTATTATTTCAGCTTTTATTTCTTTCATCACATTCCCAGTGGGTCAGAAGTTTACATACACTCAATTAGTATTTGGTAGCATTGCCTTTAAATTTTAAACTTGGGTCAAACATTTCGGGTAGCCTTCCACATGCTTCCCACAATAAGTTGGGTGAACGTTGGCCCATTCCTCCTGACAGAGCTGGTGTAATTGAGTCAGGTATGTAGGTCTCCTTGCTCGCACACGCCTTTTCAGTTCTGCCCACAAATTTTCTATAGGATTGAGGTCAGGGCTTTGTGATGGCCACTCCAATACCTTGACTTTGTTGTCCTTAAGCCATTCTGCCACAACTTTGGAAGTATGCTTGGGGTCATTGTCCATTTGGAAGACCCATTTGCGACCAAGCTTTAACTTCCTGACTGATGTCTTGAGATGTTGCGTCAATATATCTACAGTCGTGGCCAAAAGTTTTGAGAATGACACAAATATTAATTTTCACAAAGTCTGCTGCCTCAGTTTGTATGATGGCAATTTGCATATACGACAGAATGTTATGAAGAGTAATCAGATAAATTGCAATTAATTACAAAGTCCCTCTTTGCCATGGAAATGAACTGAATCCCCAAAAAACCTTTCCACTGCATTTCAGCCCTGCCACAAAAGGACCAGCTGACATCATGTCAGTGATTCTCTCGTTAACACAGGTGTGAGTGTTGACGAGGACAAGGCTGGAGATCACTCTGTCATGCTGATTGAGTTTGAATAACAGACTGGAAGCTTCAGGGTGGTGCTTGGAATCATTGTTCTTCCTCTGTCAATCATGGTTACCTGCAAGGAAACATGTGCCGTCATCATTGCTTTGCACAAAAAGGGCTTCACAGGCAAGGATATTGCTGCCAGTAAGATTGCACATAAATCAACCATTTATCAGATCATCAAGAACTTCAAGGAGAGCGGTTCAATTCTTGTGAAGAAGGCTTCAGGGCGCCCAAGAAAGTCCAGCAAGCTCCAGGACTGTCTCCTAAAGTTGATTCAGCTGCGGGATTGGGGCACCACCAGTACAGAGCTTGCTCAGGAATGGCAGCAGGCAGGTGTGAGTGCATCTGCACACACAGTGAGGCAAAGACTTTTGGAGGATGGCCTGTTATCATGAAGGAAAGCAAAGAAGCCACTTATCTCCAGGAAAAACATCAGGGACAGACTGATATTCTGCAAAAGGTATAGGGATTGGACTGCTAAGGACTGGGGTAAAGACATTTTCTCTGATGAATCCCCTTTCCGATTGTTTGGGGCATCCGGAAAAAAGCTAGTCTGGAGAAGACAAGGTGAGCACTACCATCAGTCCTGTGTCATGCCAACAGTAAAGCATCCTGAGACCATTCATGTGTGGGGTTGCTCCTCAGCCAAGGGAGTGGGCTCACTTACAATTTTGCCTAAGAACAAAGCCATGAATAAAGAATGGTACCAACACATCCTCCGAGAGCAACTTCTCCCAACCATCCAGGAACAGTTTGGTGACGAACAATGCCTTTTCCAGCATGATGGAGCACCTTGCAATAAGGCAAAAGTGATAACTAAGTGGCTCAGGGAACAAAACGTCAATATTTTGAGTCCATGGCCAGGAAACTCCCCAGACCTTAATCCCATTGAGAACTTGTGGTCAATCCTCAAGAGGTGGGTTGACAAACAAAACCCCACAAATTCTGACAAACTCCAAGCATTGATTATGCAAGAATGGGCTGCCATCAGTCAGGATGTGGCCCAGAAGTTAATTGACAGCATGCCAGGGCGGATTGCAGAGGTCTTGAAAAAGAAGGGTCAACACTGCAAATATTGACTCTTTGCATCAACTTCATGTAATTGTCAATAAAAACCTTTGACACTTATGAAATGCTTGTAATTATACATGAGTATTCCATAGTAACATCTGACAAAAATATCTAAAGACACTGAAGCAGCAAACTTTGTGAAAATTAATATTTGTGTCATTCTCAAAACTTTTGGCCACGACTGTACATAATTTTACTTCCTCATGATGCCATCTATTTTGTGAAGTGCACCAGTCCCTCCTGCAGCAAAGCACCCCCACAACATGATGCTGCCACCCCTGTGCTTCACGGATGGGATGGTGTTCTTCGGCTTGCAAGCATCCCCCTTTTTCCTCCAAACATAACAATGGTCATTATGGCCAAACAGTTATATTTTTGTTTCATCAGACCAGAGGACATTCCTCCAAAAAGTACGATATTTGTCCCCATGTGCAGTTGCAAACCGTAGTCTGGCTTTTTAATGGCGGTTTTGGAGCAGTGGCTTCTTCCTTGCTGAGCGGCCTTTCAGGTTATGTCGATATAGGACTCGTTTTACTGTGGATATAGATACTTTTGTACCTGTTTCCTCCAGCATCTTCACAAGGTCCTTTGCTGTTGTTCTGGGATTGATTTACACTTTTCACACCAAAGTACGTTCATCTCTAGGAGACAGAACGCGTCTCCTTCCTGAGTGGTATGTCGGCTGCATGGTCCCATGACATTTATACTTGCGTACTATTGTTTGTACAGATGAACGTGATACCTTCAGGCATTTGGAAATTGCTCCCAAAGATGAACCAGACTTGTGGAGGTCAACAATTTTTTTTCTGAGGTCTTGGCTGATTTCTTTTGATTTTCCCATGATGTCAAGCAAAGAGGCACTGAGTTTGAAGGCCTTGAAATACATCCACAGGTACACCTCCAATTGACTCAAATGATGTCAATTAGCCCATCAGGAGCTTCTAAAGCCATGACATCATTTTCTGGAAATGTACAAGCTGTTTAAAGGCACAGTCAACTAAGTGTGTGTAAACTTCTGACCCACTGGAATTGTGATACAGTGAATTATAAGTGAAATAATCTGTCTGTAAACAATTGTTGGAAAAATGACTTGTGTCATGCACAAAGTAGATGTCCTAACCGACTTGCCAAAACTATAGTTTGTTAACAAGAAATGTGTGGAGTGGTATGTAAACTTCCGACTTCAACTTTAAGTCCTTTACACCGCTGATGTTGGAAGGTGTGTAGTGTCTGTTGGGAGGTGTGTAGTGTCTGTTGGGAGGTGTGTAGTGTCTGTTGGGAGGTGTGTAGTGTCTGTTGGGAGGTGTGTAGTGTCTGTTGGGAGGTGTGTAGTGTCTGTTGGGAGGTGTGTAGTGGATGTTGGGAGGTGTGTAGTGTTTGTTGGGAGGTGTGTAGTGGATGTTGGGAGGTGCGTAGTGGATGTTGGGAGGTGCGTAGTGGATGTTGGGAGGTGTGTAGTGGACGTTGGGAGGTGTGTAGAGTATTTTGGGAGGTGTGTTGTGTATGTTGGGAGGTGTGTAGTGTTTGTTGGGAGGTGTGTAGTGGACGTTGGGAGGTGTGTAGTGGACGTTGGGAGGTGTGTAGTGGACGTTGGGAGGTGTGTAGTGGACGTTGGGAGATGTGTTGTGTATGTTGGGAGGTGTGTAGTGTTTGTTGGGAGCTGTTGAGTGTATGTTGGAAGGTGTGTAGTGTATGTTGAGATGTGCTCACAGATAGGCTCTGAGCAGATCCTCAGTAATTTCATCCCCTCTTCCCTCTCGTCCAGGACCTGCTGGAGGATGGCCTGGTACTCTCTCTCCCTCTCCAGCAACTGCTCCATTAGCCTGGGCAGACACAGCAGGGAGAGAGGGGAGGGGGAGCCATAGGGTCATTCAATGAGTTAACACGATACTACTAGACATGGCTACTGCAGCCACAGTGATAGCCATGATGAAAATAAACATATTTTCTCTTCTGTGTTGGGACCTTTCTACATAACAGAATTAACATTGGTGAGGAAACAATGTGAAGCTACAGGAAATATCTGTTACTAATCCATCACAGTGTAATAGCAAAGGTTGTTGGAATAAATCTCTGCTTTTGTGTCTGACAGTTGTTGTCATGGTTATGACCGCACGGCGACCCACCTTTTGGTTTCCAGCTTCATCCTGCCTAGTTCTATGGTGACGGAGCGCTGGGCATTATTGGATTCGTGTGAAACAGTGGAACTGAGTGTGCTCACGCCGGAGGTGGCGACCGTGTCAGTGTTGGGAGGGGCTCTGCTCTGGTGGGCGGCGGTATCCTCAGGCTCAACGTCATCGTCAACGTTATCTTGGTCGGCCGGGTCACTCTCCGAGGCCAGGCTGAAGTGGGGCCTCAGCTCTGGGTAAGGAGACGTGATGCGTCATTACACCGTTACAGCAATAGCATGACAACTAGTTCATATGCAACAGCTAACTGCACTTTGAAAGAGGAAACATGAAACCAAGACAGCAACATCACAAGCCTCAATAAAGATCAGTCTATGACTACAATAATCTTTCAAATGCAATTGTTATAATGGCATCTGACTAGTATATACAATATTCTTGTTAAATACAAATCTCTGTTCTCCTTTTGATGTATCACTATGGGGATTCACCAGGAACACCAACTCTTGGAAGGACCTATCAAAAGCGTCTGTTGGAGACAGACGGGTAGAGTGGCAAATAAGGTGAGCCCCTCACTTCCTTATAAGGAGCCACTTTCCCGCCCTCTGGTCATCCTCGCGAAGAGCATTGCTTTCTAGCTCTTCTCAGCACAACTGGATCCCTGTTTTCCTGCTTACAAGCAAACCGTAAAGGATATTGCTGCTGAACGTAGGTCTTCAGACCCTTTCGAGAGGTTGAGTACAGACCTAAAGGTTTTTGTTTGTGTAGAAATTCCTTTTCTACTTCAGTCTCCGTTGGTAGCTAGCTTCACGGCTAACTATTGAGACTCAGTTAGCCCACGCTGCAAGGCTAACTTGGCTAGCTCGCTGAGAGGCAAGCTAAGCTCACTAGCCTACCTGCAACATGGTAGCATTGCTAGCTCCCCTCTGGACGTCTAGCTTAACCTACGTTCACCCGTTTGTGTTAACTAGACCAACCGTCTCAGCCTCTCTGCTCCTTCGGTTGCGGGACCACACTACCTGAAGGCTCACTGTGCCCCCACATGGTTTCCTTCAGCCAGCACTGAGATAGCTACAGCACAGCTACAGCACACCTTCACCACAAGGTAGCTGCTAGCTAAGGCTCCACTAGCTTCTTGGCTATAGCGTTCTACTGTGCTCATTATTGCTAGTTATTAGCCGCAATGCTTCTAACTAGCAAGCTTTGAAAGCCATTTACACAAGCTACCTTTTGCTAGCCACCAGCAGCAATGCTTCTGTCTAGCTAGCCCAAGCCTGCTTCTTGTTGTTCTTTCAACAGGCGTTGCTTTTTCCTCCTAGCAAGCCTTGTTCCTCACAATGGCCACTGCTATCCCATCCCAGGAAGAGCCTGGCACTTGAACTCCCAGGTTTTTGCGCTTGCGGTTCCATGATTGTGAGGAAGGATTACCACCCTCAATGCATCAATTGTTTGGGAAAGGAACATGCCCAAGAGGCTTTCTACGGCCGAATGCTGTGATCACTGCAAACTGCTGACTAGAGCAGGTCAGAGAAGGCTTAAATAAGCATCTATTTCGATAGCCCCTCGCCTCAGATCCAACAGTGAAATCTGAGGCTCAGCTCCCCGTAAACGAGCCCAGTTGGGGCAAGGTCATGGATAGACTTGACTCCCTCACCTCATTGTCTGACGATGTAGTGTCAGGGGAAAGCGAGCTAGGGGGTAACTAGGATGACAATGGGATTTATCTCAGTTATCCTCGAGATAGCTCAGGAGATAGGGGCTGACGATCCGGTTCGCCCGCCCTCAGGCCCGCAGGTTGGACGGCCTTGAGAGCAGTGAAGCCACCCCCTACTCCATTGGAGTTTGGTGGCCGTCTCCCGAGTGGTCATCTCCTGTAGGGGCTCGGGGCCTGTCAAGGGACCTATGCAACTGGAAGAGACTCCCATCTCATACAGCCCCTGTAAAACAACTGCTACCCACAGTACCAGCTTGCTTCAGGGAAGCTAAGAGCTTGTGGGACAAAACCCTCACTAGCAAGATTTTTGCTAGAGGCACTCCGAGCCTGGATATGCACAACATGCACTATATGGAGGAACACGGGTTTGTTAACCCTCCCAATGTGGAGCCGTCACTGGCTTACCACCTCAGCCCCTCATGCCATTTTACTAACAACACCGGCACCTCACTCCCTAGAAAGACATAGCGCTTTACTGTCTCCATTTTTCTGAAAACGTACAAGGCCTCGGCCCAAGCAATCGGAGCTCTCAATGTGACCTATTGTTGGTTTATCAGGCTGAGCTACTGAAAGAGGTGGGGAAGCAACTGGAGCAGGACACCCATGGCCAGATGCTTTGGAGGAGAGCTGTATGATTACACACCTAAATCTCCGTGCCTCCCATAGTGCCATTCAAGCTCGTGGTTATAGCATGAGCCTAGCAGTAGTGGGTGAAAGGGCACTTTGGCTGAGCTTATCCAGCTTAACAGACAAAGTAAATGTGGATGTCCCAGTGACACCCGATGAGTTGTTCATGCGGCAGAAGTGTGTCATGCGCAAGAAAGAAGGCGAAGCCTTCAACTTCTGCCTGCCCCACAGACCCGGGCCCGTGGTAGCCCTTTGGTTCATACATCTTGTCCCAAAAATATTTTACATACAGCGGATTTTTAAAGGGCTGAAGAGTTTGGTCTGCTTCGTGTTTACATTTTTGTTGTGATACTGGTATCGTCACAGCCCTAGAAAATAGGGTTATGCCGTATGCTTTTCCTCCTATGCTGCCTACCATCCCTTTTCCGTCTACACAGAGCAAGGAAATTGGGCCGCCTCTGCCTTTCCGGTCGGCAGTTACACCCTGCTCACGACCAGTCCTGGCAGCTATCGTCATGCAGGGTTTGTAGCCTACTCTTGGAAGAGAGTGCCAGCCCCCGTATGCTCACACTTTTTTTTTTTTAAGTTGCGTTTTTCTTGGAGAAGTGCTATGACTAAACAGATTGTTCCTTCCTACACTCCATTTTCCATGGTCCTATGCTCCTAGCAGGATTTTTTTTAGGAAGGAGAGAAGGTTTTGTCATTGTTAAGGTCCTCTAGCCTTTTTGTCGGTGTGCCAAGGCCCGACACTAATCCATAATTGTTATGTCGTTTCTAGGGGGGGCACGTCACTTTCGCCCAGTCTCTAGTCTTTAGCTAGTCCTGGGACATGTCTATTGTGCTTAAGCTACTTTAACAGCAGCTACTAGCTGCTGAGAAGCGTGGAGATGTAATATTGCTCCATCTTTCGCTTTACTACTGCCCTTAGCATCCCTAAACACAGTGTTGGGAAGCAGTGAACTACATGGCGTTCACTAGTAATTTTAAGTACATTTTGCAGTAGCTTGGTGGTAGTTGAACTAAATTCAAATCTAGCTACACTCTGGGAAAAAAAGGTGCTATCTCGAATTTAAGGGTTCTTTGGCTGTTCCCATAGGTGAACCCTTTGAATAACTTTTTTGGGTTCCAGGTAGAACCCTTTTGGAACCTAAAATAGTTCTACCTAGAACCAAAAAGGGTTTAACATGGAAACAAAAAGGGTTCTCTTATGGGGACAGCCTGAAGAACCCTTTTGGAAGGTCTTTTTTCTAAGACTGTAGTGTAACTACTCTTTTTGCGAAAATAAAATATGGTGGTAGGCAATAATTTCCTTTTTCAACATCAGATCTGCCTAATTCTCACTTGAAACATCGGTTTTGTGTTTATTAGGCTAAAATCCACATTCTGTTAACATATGACCCCAAAGCGATCTATTCATGCAGATTGTAGTATATGACATTTCAGATTGACTTATGATCATTTTTCACAAAGTAGTTTGGATGTGGTGAACTACTTTTTTCAAAGTAATTTTAGTTAAGTAAACTTAATTTTCCTTAAGGGTAGCTTTAGCGAGGCTTAACTTCTTCCAGTGTGAAGTAACTGGGAGCTTGGTAAACTACATTTTCAGAGTAGCTTCCCCAACACTACCAGTCACTGTTTGCGCCCACAGTCTGCCCAGGGGTTTTCATTTCGCACGTTGCGCATCTACTTGGATTGAACGAGAGCTCAAGGGTGTTATGCCCTTCTCTCATAGGGCCCTCTCCTACTGAGGAGTTTACATTTTGGGCACTGTTTTTGGGACATATCTCATTAAACAGAGGAAGAGAAGCATGCTTGAGAGTGGCTCCTTATAAGGAAGTGAGTGGCTCACCTCATTCGCTGCTACATGTCTGTCTCCAACAGATTCTTTTTATTGGTCCTTCCGAGAGTTGTGATACATCTCACTCATATTTTCAGAGAACCGGAGTTACAAAAGTAACCTTAAGTTGTGATTATATTGGGGCTCTGTTCAAAGTCAAGTTCCTATCTTTAGTTAAGTGTCCTGGGCCCTAAGGGGCATAATTACTCATTTAAAACTCTGCAGCTGGAGTCACTGCTATTACCTGGCACCAGGATGGTGATGGCAGTTTGCACTGCTTTACGGATGATATTGTCCAGGGCGAACATCCAGTGGGGCTTGATGTTGTGGTTTCGTAGTACTTTGTTTACCTGGAGACGCAATGGCCACACATACACGCACACACACACACCATTAATAAACAGCTGACCCACACACAAACATACTGCACCTATGCATCCTCTACATGGTCACATTACTGGAAAGGACAACAGGCTTGACCCCAGAGGGTGTCTGTTTACATTGCGTGTGGTGGCTGCCTAGTAAGCTGAGATATCCCCCTATAATTAGCCTATGGAACAAGCATTTCCCAGAAAAAAGAGATACTGCTATTTATAAAAAGCCATGCATTCTGGAAAATCCAACTGTAAAAAAAACAAGTGTGCATTGATAATCTGTTGCAGACAGTGTAACCTATAGACCAGAGCTGGTTTCATAAGTATCCACTAGGGGGCATCAGAGCTCATTAGTGACAGAGAGAGTATACCTCTTGCAAATCTAACAGCCTGCTACAGGCCACAGTGCTATTTGCATAATTGCATTTGTGAGACAGACGGCAGAATCAGCCCATTTACATGATGTGCAATTAAGCGGACATATTTCCCTTTAATTACCCTTAAAGGTCAAAAGTGTTTCGCAGTCAATAGTCTGATCTGTTTGTTCAAACAATGGCAGCATGGCGACATAATTCTGCTGTGAACAGTTCACAGAAACCCCCTTAAATCATACTTCAATGTCTCCTGAACCTTTGGTCTATACAAGGACTATTTTAATTCCAAGCCATTCACAGTGGATAAATAGACAATGGGATTTTTGAATCATCATAGGCCATTTATAATGCTTATAGAGAGACCTACTAATAGGTGAAGAAAGAGCACTTACTGCATCCTGGAACCCGAATAGCACCACCTGTAGCTGGCTGATGGCCGTGCTGTCAAAGTCTAGCTCCAGTTTGAGCTGGGAGAGGGTGTTGGCTATGATCTTCCTGTCCGTCATGCGCACAAAGTCCCCCAGACTGACCACCAGGGTGGAGATATGCTGATGTCTCAACTTGGTGTCGGATGTCTCAGAACCCTGCACACACAGGGGAGAGGAGGATGACGAGAAGGGGTGATGAGAGGAGGGTGAAGGTAGAGAGAGGAGTGCAGATGACAAGAGGTTTGTTTTACTCTGAGACAGCCCCTATTCTAACCTGTTCCCAGATCTGTTTGTGCTGTCTTGCCAACTCCTAGGGTCATTGTCATGCCGAGTGACACACCAGGGCAAAAACCGAACTGGAACCAGGCCAACCCTTTCCCTGTCCACTACCAGACTAGATGCTAACTGACCTGTTTGAGAGCCTCCACGAGGTTGGCCACCACCTTGTCTCTGTCCTCAGTGAGGATGCGGTGCAGAGTGGCCCTTCTCTCGCTGTCCTTCCTCAGCATGAAGAACCCAGTGTCCTTCTCATCAGGAGACGGAGGAGCACTATGGTCCTCAAAGTTCTCCACTGGGATGCTGGTGGGGAACACAGGTTAGATTAGAGACCCCAGTGTCCTTCTCATCAGGAGACGGAGGAGCACTATGGTCCTCAAAGTTCTCCACTGGGATGCTGGTGGGGAACACAGGTTAGATTAGAGACCCCAGTGTCCTTCTCATCAGGAGACGGAGGAGCACTATGGTCCTCAAAGTTCTCCACTGGGATACTGGTGGGGAACACAGGTTAGATTAGAGACCCCAGTGTCCTTCTCATCAGGAGACGGAGGAGCACTATGGTCCTCAAAGTTCTCCACTGGGATGCTGGTGGGGAACACAGGTTAGATTAGAGACCCCAGTGTCCTTCTCATCAGGAGACGGAGGAGCACTATGGTCCTCAAAGTTCTCCACTGGGATGCTGGTGGGGAACACAGGTTAGATTAGAGACGCCAGTGACATTTGTTTTCGAACATATTTGTAAATGAGAATAATAAAGTTAAAGTTGGTATACACACTGTCCAACGAAATGCTTACTTGCACAATTTATAGTCCAACATTTACATGCGTTTTGGAGAAGGGAGGATTGGTGGGAAAGTGTTTAAAATGGTCCAGTATTTAGCAATAACAACAAGAGTCTGGTAGCAGCAGTTGTGGTGTGTGTGTAGCATGAATGTATGTGTGTGTATGAGTGTATCAAATGTTATTTGTCACATGCGCCGAATACAACAGCTGTAGACCTTACAGTGAAATACTTACAAGACCTTAACCAACAATGCAGTTTTATGAAAGATACGTGATAAGTAAAAAATAAGAAATTAAAGTATATCTGTGTCATTGTGTTTGTGAGTGAGTGCGGAGAAAAAACACAGGCTCAGTGAAAATGTTTTGACAACATATTGAGAATAATAAAGTTCACAAATATTACAGGACATTCTTTGGCAACCGTGGTATAAGCATGATCACATCTGGAAATAATGTACTCCACAGATGTACAACATCCCTCATTGTCCATTATGCCCAGATAATGTACAGAGCGTCTGTCTTTATCTCTTACTTACTATATAAGTTTCCTCCAGATTTGGGTTTTTCCGGCACTGCTTATTGTCAGATTAATTAAGAGGTGTGTTTTTGTGATCTCAAATCCAAAATGAGTAAAGAGACAAATTTAAAATGTTAGCTTCACTGTCCAAATACATACTGTATGGTGCTGACTGTATGTTGAGTTACCTGAGGAACAGGGAGCGGGTTCCCTTGATGTCCCGATCGCTGTAACACTTGGTGCTGGGCTTGAAGATGAAGGGGTTGGTGTTGAGGTCGTTCTCAGGGGAGACGGAGCCGTACTCACTGCTGCTGCTGGTGTCCTCCACCACCACAGGCACTGGCAGGGAGATGCTGCGCAGGTACTCTGGAGGGCACAGAGACGGGTGACGGCACAGTTACACCACTGTTACACAAAGTAAAGCAGAGCGAACAACTTGTTAGGGACACTACATGGAAATTATATTACAGTACTACTTCTGTGAGAGTATCATCTCAGGGTAGGGTAGTCAACAGGACAATTGGGTTAACCTAATGTCGTTGGGCTCAGACTCAGTGTACTCTAAAGAGGATGAAACGCAGATGCTCAGATAAACTCACCTGAACCTGCTGGTGTAAGAGCTGAGGAGAAAAACAGATTTTTTTTTATTACATTTTTTAATTAAATGATAAGTATGGATTGTGCAGAAAAATAAACAGAGACAAAAAGTATCTAAAACAAAGTATCTAGAAGCAATTGTCTACTAACTACTGCACTGATTGACCAGTGAAGCGTTGTCCTAGCTACCTGTGAAGCTGCTCTTGCCCCTCTTCTTGCGGCTGGTGACGGTGAGGAAATCATCCGTGAGCAGGTGCAGGGCGGTGGCCCTCTGGTCGGGATCGGGCTCAAAGCAGCGCAGGATGAAGGCCTTGGCCTCCATGGACATGGAATCTGGGATCTCAGGGTGTATCTTGAACATGCCGACCTGTAGCCAAGATAAAACACAGCACAGTCAAGCTTGAGTTAAGGGCCTAAACTACAGCTGCAGCCAAGTCATAGTACAGAACTAAGTTAAGTCACCTAGCCAAGTCATGCTAGATCTAAGGGCCTAACTTGTAGCTCCAGCCAAGATAAAACCCAGTCATGTTAGATCTAAGGGGCCTAACTTGGAACTACAGCCAAGATAAAGGCCTAACCTGCAGCTACAGCCAAGACAAAACCCAGTCATGTTAGATCTAAGGGCCTAACCTAAGGGCCTGACTTTAGTTAATGGTGGGTAAACTGATCTCTTGTAACCCATAGCTCTGTGGCGCTGTAACACTGCAGGCGTGCTCATACCATCACAGTATAGGAGGTCAACGCGACAGTGAAGGACGAATGCGTTAGCTCGTCTGATAAGAAGCACTCTAGAAATTCCCAACATTGATCTGGAATGTAGGCTTGAGATTAGGAATGTAATGCCCCTACCAGTGGAGACATTCCAAAAGAATGTTTATGTGAGGATTGTTGCCAAACGCTTTCTCACCTGTACAACAGTACAGATGAGAAACTACTCTAAATAGTAGTTTCTCATGTAAGCCATTGCGTAGAAAGATGACAGTGTTAGTGAAAGAATTATTAGCATTGCAGATCTATACAATCCGGTACAGAAAAGTGGTTTATAAACACTGGAAAATGCACGTTAAGACATGTGAACGCGCAGCAATTTACTACTGTAATTCAATTAAAATGCATAGAAATGTCCATGCTTCTGGCCTGCATTCAACATGATCTCCATCACACTCCACAGACCACCCAGTTGGATCATTAGCTTCAGTTTTTAATAAACTACATATGCCCAGACTTTGCCTTTGTGATATTGCTGATGAGGGCAACACTTAAAGTTTCCACTTTAGATGAATACAAGTGGAAAAAGCTTGAGGGGGGCTCATTAATGGAACGGAAACTTAAAACAACACACAAAGGCTAGACGGTACTGCACACAAATTCTATCTCTAGGCACTATGTCTAACCTCACAGATGAATAAGTACGTAATCCAATCACTTGCACAAATGTGCCTAGAGGCGTATAAAGACAGCTATCTATTCCCGCATCTGACTTTACTACTGACAGAAATATGTCAGCAAAACCATAAATCCCAATGAACAACAGAGGTCAATAAACTGAACATTAGTTGACTTCTGAACTCTGACCTTGAACATGGCGGCCTGTGGTTCCCCCAGCTCGTAGAAAGGTGGTTTCCCAGTGGCCATCTCTATGATGGTGCACCCAAGAGACCAGATGTCTGCAGGCTTGCCGTAGCCTCGAGGGCCTTTATCTATGATCTCAGGGGCCATGTACTGTAGAGTCCCTGCAAAACAACAACACACCAAACAGACTGGAAATTATACACATCATAGCTGCTAGTTACAAGTTGCATATGTAGAATTTGCATTTAAGGTCTGATACAAGCAAACCAGGTTTTAGGGAGGGTGAACTTGGGCTCTATAATAACCATGGATGAAATGAGTCTAATTATAGCCTACTGTAAGAGAAGCTTTTATAGAGCTTTTAAAAGGTAAGCTAAGTGCTATGGTGAAAATAGGAGAGACACGTTGCGGTACAATTTAAACAGGAGAAACTGACTGTACGGTAATGGTTTCAAGATGAAAAGGATGTGTATCTCTATGTTCCAATCAGCAGTCCACTGATCTTAACAAAGAGGCCAAGCTGTGCTACCATTGGCTGCCACAATGTCAACAATGTCAACACTGCCATAACCCTGGAACCCTGACCTGACCATAAACACTCACCAAACAGCACTCTGAATAGAAACGGCAGGCTATTCTGAGATATATAAATTACAGCAGAGATCATCAACTAAATTCAGCCGCGGGCCTATTTTATCTAGAGCGGACGGTCAGGTGGCTGGAACATAACTATAAATAATTTGTAGACTGCAAATTGACCCAAAGAATCCCAAACAGATATACTATTTGACTAAAACATAATAATCCAAAAACCTTGCTTACGTTTGTACACGGTTACATATATCTCTCTGTTATGTGTGAGAATACTTCGGAACAGATTTACAGAATTAAAATCACTTGGAGCTGATGTGCTTGTGTTTGATTTTCTGGTGTGGGGGGAGGGGGAGGGGGGGGCTCAGAAAAATTGGGCACACAAAACAACTAGTTTCTTTGGGACAAAACTAAAGTTATAAATAGTCAATGAGATCAGTACGTGGGCTGAGGGACCAGCTCATTTTAAAACATCCTGTTCCATCAAGGCATGTTTAGAATGTAGGGAGGGGAAGCTTGGAGGTTCTACACCCAATCAGGAAGATCAGAACATACCAGTGGTTATAAACCCAGTCAGGGAGACCAGAACATACCAGTGAAAGTCTCAGTGCAGGGGTTGATCCCAGCAAGCCGTTTAGAGGTACCAAAGTCAGATATCTTCAGAACTCCACTATATGTGTTTATAAGCACATTATCACCCTGTGGATATAAAGAGAACAGATGGGATGAGAAAAGAGCTCCATTCCAAGTAATATCTATTCCTTAACCTTAATCCAAATGACTATGATATCAGCCTGGTTATCTAAGGTATTTCCTAGAAGGCAATCAGCAACAGTTGTTACAGTGGGCCATATTCACCACCTCCAATCCAAAACAAGATTATTAGCATTGCTGTGAATGGCCGTTGAGGTCATTTTATGAGATACAATTGTTAAATGAGGCAGAATTTTGAGGCCTATCTTGTCCTGGGTGTAGGAGGAAGAGTATGCTAACCTAAATGACTTGAACTATTATGGGATGGGAGTGGGCTCAGTGTGTTTTTATTATGACTGAGACTGAGTTATGTCACATTAACCTTCCTGTAGGATGATAAGGGGAAGTCTTTATAACAGTGCTAGGCGCCACTTACAAATCAAATAATTTATGTACCCCTGACATGAATGTGGCCTTCCTATTGGCCAGGAGCATACTATACAATGGCCAATCAAAGCCTTTGAAATAGAGCAGTGGTAGAGGAAAAAGCCAAGGCTCCACCTTGATGTCTCTGTGAGCGATCTGATTGTCATGGAGATATTTTAGCCCCTCCAGGATCTGTCTGGTGTAGAAGCCGATGGTGGGTTCGTTGTTCTTCAGAGGGCCCCATTTAGACCTCAGCAGGGCAGACAGGCTTCCTGGATACAAACCACAGGCCAAAGTACAATACATATCAATACATTCTGCTTTACTATCAGCAGGACATTAGTGTATTCAGTCCATTACATAACTCAGATAGCATACACTCACAGGACAGTTTATTAGGTGCACCACCTCGTTCACGAAAATGGTTAGCTCCTACAGACAGTGAGTCAGGTGGTCGTGGCTTGCTACACAAAGCAGGCAGATGGGCATCAAGGCATTCAGTTACTGTTCGACTGAACGTTACAATGGGCAAAACTAGTGACCAAAGTGACTTTGAGTGTTGTAGGATCGACGGTACCAGGTTAGCCGGATCCAGTATCTCAGAAACGTCCGCCTTCCTGGGATTTTCATGCACGACAGTGTCTAAGGTTTCCCGAGAATGGTGTGACAAACAAAAAACATCCAATCAGCGGCAGTCCTGTGGGCAAAAACAGCTCGTTGATGAGAGAGGTCGAAGGAGAATGGCAAGAATCGTGCAAGCTAACAGGCGGGCCACAAAGAGACTAATAAACGGCAGTACAACAGTGGTGTGCAGAATGGCATCTCGGAAAGCACAACTTCTTCTACTATGAGCTAAAAACAAGAAGAAGCGGCTCCAGTGGGCATGCCATCACCAACACTGGACAATTGAGGAGTGGAAAAATATCGCCTGGTCCGACGAATCCCGATTCCTGTTGCGTCATGCTGATGGCAGAGTCAGGATTTGGCGTAAGCAGCATGAGTCCATGGACCCACCCTGCCTGGTGTCAACGGTACAGGCTGGTGGCGGTGGTTTACTGTCGTCCAATCTGCAGCAACCGAGGGATGCCATCGCGTCAGCATGGACCAACATCCCTTTGGAACGTTTCCAACTTGTAGAATCCATACCCTGAAGAATTCAGGCTGTTCTGGAAGCAAAGGGGTGTCCGACCCGGTACTAGATGGGTGTACCTAATAAGTGTATACGTGTTTGTATTTGCCCTCTTACCTCCGGGAACCTGCTCCATGAAGATCTTGATAAAACCATTCTCGCTGATGGAGCCCAAGTACTGCACAATGTTCTTGTGCTTCAGGTGTTTGTGAAGGGCAATCTCCTCGTGGAGGGGCTGAGAGTACCTAGGACAGAATAGATTAAACATCCACTGTTACGTCTAATAAGGAAAAAGGACAGGATGATGTCTTCTCTCTCTCTCTCGTTCAAAAAAAAAGACCAGAGCACTTTGAGACGGGAAATTGCACTGTTGCACTTAGTAGCTTGCAGTAACCTATCACGGAGAGAGATGTCAGAGGGACTCAGTCTCAGTCCAGTACACCATGGTCAGAGGACAAGTACCACAAGGACACACACCAGCTGGCTACATATGAAATGTCACTCTCCTGCAATCTTCTTTTAGAGATAAATGTTCAAACTGAACACCATAAATAATAAGACTAAATACATTCTCCCTCAATCACACGGTTGGCTATTCTAGTGAATCAGACACTTATTCAATGTTTTTTCCCCCCGAGAGGATACTTCAGAGTTGCTTCTAAGTGATTCAGAATAATTCTTGACACCTTTGAGTTTTCCCATGAGAGCCCTCTAATGACTTGTGATGTGATGAATGGAACAATGTATGACAGAGGGATCATCTGGGCTGATTGGGCTCTGAAGGAGTCCCATAATAAGACAGGAATAGGTGGAACAATGAGCAGACCAGTGATGGTGATGGAAGGCAGCGCAAGTGCTTGGTACACTAGTTGCTAGGCGACTCTTTCCCCCCCAATTCTTTTCATTGCCCAGTCACTCGATCAGGTGTACGGTATATATAACACTTTGGTGTGCCAGAGAAAGGACACAAAACAGGAACACAGAGCTAAAACAGTGGACGACTTAAACAAGCGTTTTGGTGCCCCTTCGATCTGCCAATCAAATGATCACTCTCAGGAAACCCCTTTGGCTGTTGTGCTCTGAATAACCACTCACTCACTTTAAATAATGACACAGGGACCTGTTGCAATAAAGCCTTCCGTTAGCAAAGGGCCTCTTAAAAGACCGTAAAAGTGTCATGGATGCTTATTATGTCAACTATAGTAGCCTGTGCAATGACGATACGTGTAAGGGGGAATAGTAGAAGCTGAGGATTTGTGCTAGTGTCTTTTTGGAGAAAGTCCACTTAACATGTTCACCTACCTGCTGTCTCTCTCCGGTATCTCCTTGATGGCCAGCCGCACCTGGTTGCTAAGGTCCCGGCCTGCGTACACCACTCCAAATGTGCCTTTTCCCAGAACCACCCTCTCCCCGAGCTCATCATACTCATAGTCGTACTGAGGAGGAAATTATTTCAAAGAGGACATTTTGTTGCATGTTAACTTCAAGGGCCATAATGATAGAGTTATAACAGGGATATAGGTCCATCTTAGAGCAGGTGAGCCATAAGGTGAGAGTGGCGGCTGGGTATCAACTAAGCAATGGGCAATGTGAGCTTTACAAGGTGTGGCATAGATCAAACAGGGCTCAAAAACAAGTTGTGGCACCATGCTTGTGTTTGACAAGAAGTCTTTGGGTAATTATTCACAGACAATTATTTTCCCCCGTCTCACCACTGGGAGAACAGGTGACTAGAGGAGCAGGTGTTTTTGCTACTCTACACTAATGGTTTCCATTGCAAAATATACAATGAACAGCATGATCCATGTCCACACTGTAGGAAGTTGCCTTTATCTATTTTTGTACATTGCCTCTATCTGGTTTGATACAGAATTTGGAAAACAATCGGAGAGACAATCGCTGCTGGCTACACCCTACACATTCTGGAAATCAGGTTAATCCTGTTGGAGACACCATACAATGAAAATATCCCTCTCTCCTCCCTCACCTCGAGGGCGTCAGCATCACACTCCCCCTCTTCGGAGCCTTTCCATGTTTCTTCTGCGATGCTGTTGACCAGATCACAGAACCTGCAACACACAGAGCACCCCAGATGACCTTTACCACACTTACAAATACGTCACAGGAGTAGTTGTGAAAGAACACTAAGCCCAGGCACCCTTTCATACACTCTCAGCGTGAAAACTCAATGGGAGAAAGCCCAATCACACCAGCACTGACTCACTGAATCACACTGTGGAGCTAATAAGACTGGCTGGCTGTGCTTTGGTTCTTCTCCGTGTAAATCTCTACAGTACAGTCACTGCCTTGGAGATGGAGTGGTCATGGCACAGACAGAAGAGTGACAGACCTTTTGCAGTGCATCTCTGTGCAGAAATAGATCTGGAAGTCCTCAGAGTTGTTTAGCACGTACAGGAAGGCACTGCGCTCGTCAAACTTGGAAATACTGAGGAAGAGGAGTTGACAGTTAGAGACGAGATGGGGGAATTCACATGACATAGGACACTGGCATAGACTGGATGTCTGAGCGTAGCCATCTGAGAAATCACTCCAGCTGTAGGTAACTACAGAAGCTTTTCATTTTCACCAGAGCTGTAAAAGTCTTTAACCTGTCTGGGACAGGGGGCAGTATTTTCACGGCCGGATAAAAACCGTACCGATTTTAACTGGTTACTACTCTTGCCCAGAAACGAGAATATGCATACTATTAGTAGATTTGGATAGAAAACACTCTAAAGTGTCTAAAACTGTTTGAATGGTGTCTGTGAGTATAACAGAACTCATATGGCAGGAAAAAACCTGAGAAGATTCCAAGCAGAAAGTGGCCTGTCTGACAATTTGTAGTCCTTCTGTTGCATCTCTATCGAAATTACAGTATCTGTGCTGTTACGTGACACTTTCTAAGGCTTCCATTGGCGCTCTAAAGCCTTCAGAAAGTGGATTGAGGCGTCTCCTGTCTCTGGGCAGATAACAGCAGCACAGTTTGTCAGTGGTCTGCCTGGTGACAGAGAGACTGGAGATGCGCGTTCACGAGACCTCGCCATTTTTTCCTTTCCCTTTTTGAATGAATACAACATTGTCCGGTTGGAATATTATCGCTATTTTACGAGAAAAATAGCATAAAAATTGATTTTAAACAGCGTTTGACATGCTTCTAAGTGCGGTAATGGAACATTTTGATTTTTTTTGTCATGAAATGAAACGTTACCCTTTGGATAGTGACCTGAACGCACGAACAAAACGGAGGTATTTGGATATAACTATGGATTATTTGGAACCAAAACAACATTTGTTGTTGAAGTAGAAGTCCTGGGAGTGCATTCTGACGAAGAACAGCAAAGGTAATACAATTGTTCTAATAGTAATTCTGAGTTTAGTGAGCCCCGAAGTTGGCGGGTGTCTGAATAGCTAGTCTGTGATGGCTGAGCTATGTACTCAGAATATTGCAAAATGTGCTTTTGCCGAAAAGCTATTTTAAAATCTGGGATAGTGATTGCATAAAGGAGTTCTGTATCTATAATTCTTAAAATAATTGTTATGTATTTTGTCAACGTTTATGATGAGTAATTTAGTAAATTCACCGCAAGTTTTCGGTGGGTATGCTAGTTCTGAACATCACATGCTAATGTAAAAAGCTGTTTTTTGATATAAATATGAACTTGATTGAACAAAACATGCATGTATTGTATAACATAATGTCCTAGGAGTGTCATCTGATGAAGATCATCAAAGGTTAGTGCTGCATTTAGCTGTGGTTTGGGTTTTTGTGACATATATGCTTGCTTTGAAAATGGCTGTGTGATTATTTTTGGCTCGGTACTCTCCTGACATAATCTAATGTTTTGCTTTCGCTGTAAAGCCTTTTTGAAATCGGACAATGTGGTTGGATTAACGAGAGTCTTGTCTTTCAAATGGTGTAAAATAGTCATATGTTTGAGAAATTTAAGTTATAGCATTTTTAAGGTTTTTATATTTTGCGCCACACTCTACCATTGGATATTGGTGAGGCGTTCCGCTAGCAGAACGTCTAGATGCAAGAGGTTTTAACCACCAAACACTCTTCTTCATTCAAACACATACAACAAGTTACAGTAACTCGGACGGAATGAGCATAACTCAGAGCGTTCCTTCCCACACACACATCCACCCTGTTGAGTCTCCACCAGTGTTCAGCGGGGTAAACAGGGATTCTAAGCCAGCTAACCAAGGCGAGGGCTGAGCAGAGTGGAGCAGAGCACAGAATGAGTGGTTGTATTCAGCCCACCATGGCACACTGCTGCATCAGAGGGAACTGCCATTGTCTCCTAGTCCACTGGAGGGGGAGTGGGCACCAAGTAAGATACGTTCCCTAGCAACATCTCACAGAGGCCCTCTAGAGTGGAAGATCGTTCGGCCTGTCAGTCTGCCACTGAATTATTTTGTGGAGGGGGAGGCAGGGAGGGTGAAGGAGGGAGAGCCACGGAGGGACCACCTCTGACTAATATTGCCTTGGGAACCAGGCTGCCACATTATCATCTGTTATGTTGTCGGCATATGGGAAAGAGGAGGAGAGTAGCGAGCAGTGACTTCCCTGCCCATATATTACAATGAGTGTGTAGATCAGGACAACTGTGAGATCACCAACCTGACACCCCGTACTGACATGGCGCTGAAGTTCCACTCATGGACCCCCCTGTTCTGTTCGAGAGATCAGAAAAACATGAACCTCAGAAAATATGACAAGGACTGACACATTGAAAATGTTACTCCGATGACTTGGCAAAATGTGTCAGTGCAGAGAAAGACATACTTATTTTATGAGACTCTTTCCAGTGGAAGAAAAATCACAAAGCAAAGGCACGAGGCAGTTGTCACACACGCTTCCTGTGGTCAGTAACTTACCTTGTCATCAGGAGCAACATGCCAGATGGAGACAGTGTTCTCCTCCACATCGTTGTTTATGGACAAGTACGAAGGCTGATAGACTTTCGTGGGCTCCAGTATCAACACCTGGAAAAGAGGACAACCAATATCACCTCGAGACATTTCACAATAAAGCAGAGAAATAAACAGCCTAGGAACACTGCCTCAGTTGGTGCCATTGTTATGGTTTATGTGTGTACAGTATATGTCTAACTGTCAAGTTCAAGTCTAAACAGCGAAGAATGCCAGGAAGGAAGAGCGAGCATGGGGCTCAGTGGCAGTCACATTAGGGAGACATACTGGGAAGCGGACAGATGAGACGTCTTTCTTTGTGGCCTCCACCAGGAAGTCCATCCAGAAGTCCACCAGTTCCTGCTTGGGCGGCGGCTGCTCCACAGAGGGCTTTTTGAAATGCTGGTATATCAGGATGGTCTCCACGAGAGAGCTCAGATACCTGGGGTGCAGTCAACACAAACGTTGACCATTGACCGCAGAAAAAGAAAATGCACAAAATCTGTTTGAATATGTTGTAAAAAATCTTGAGCTTGAGAGAATAGGGTCGACACATGACTGAAACTTAAGGATCTCAGATCGATTGTCTGCGGGTCAAAGTTAAACTGCCCTTTCATGTCAGACAGTCATGACCATACTTTATGGGAAAATGATAATTATGTACATCTATTATACTTTGACCAATTCCAGTCAATTTCAATATTGGAAATAAATCTAAAAATCTCCCAAAAAATCAACCCCAAAAAATCATCCATATGACGGATAACCCCTGTGACTACAAGAAAATAAATGACATTTAAATTGTGAAAAGTAGGTTTAATTAAGTTTAAATAATAAAACATGAATAACACCTTCCTAATATTGCCCTCAGAACAGCCTCAATTCGTTGGGGGCATGGACTCTACAAGGTGTTGAAAGCGTTCCACAGGGATGCTGGCCCATGTTGACTTCAATGCTACCCACAGTTGTGTCAAGTTGGCTGGATGTCCTTTGGGTGTTGGACCATTCTTGATACACATGGAAAACTGTTGAGCATGAAAAACCCAGCAGCGTTGCCGTTCTAGATACAAACCAGTGCGCCTGGCACCTACTACCATACCTCGTTCAAAGGCACTTAAATCTTTTGTCTTGCCCATTCACCCTCTGAATGGCACACATACACAATCCATGTCTCATTGTCTAAAGGCTTAAAAATCTGTCTTTAACCGGTCTCCTCCCCTTTATCTACATGGATTGAAGTGGATTTAACAAGTGACATCAATAAGGGACCATAGCTTTCACCTGGATTCACCAGGTTGGTCTATGTCATGGAAAGAGCATGTTCTGTACACTCAGTGTATACAGTGCCTTCGGAAAGTATTTAGACCCCATGACTTTTTCCACATTTTGTAACGTTACAATCGTAATCAAAAATGTATTAAATGAAACAATAAGACTCTAAATTGAGCTCAGGTGCATCCTGTTTCCATTGATCATCCTTGAGATGTTTCTACATCTTGATTGGAGTCCACCTGTGGTAAATTCAATTGATTGGACATGATTTGGAAAGGCACACACCTGTCTATATAAGGTCCCACTGTGTTGAGGCACAGATCTGGGGAAGGGTACCAAAAAAATTCTGCAACCTTGAAGGTCCCCAAGAACACAGTGGCCTCCATCATTCTTAAATGGAAGAAGTTTGAAACCACCGAGACTCTTCCTAGAGCTGGCCGCCCTGCCAAACTGAGCAATCGGGGTAGAAGGGCCTTGGTCAGGGAGGTGACCAAGAACAGAGTTCCTCTGTGAAGATGGGAGACATTTGCAAACATTTCTAAAAACCTGTCTTTGCTTTGTCTTTTTGGGGGTTTTGTGTGTAGATTAATGAGGGAAAAAAAATAATTGTACAAATTTTAGAATAAGGCTGCAACGTAACAAAATGTGGAAAAAGTCAAGGGGTCTGAATACTTTCCCGAATGAACTGTATGTTGAGATTTACATTAAAAAAAAGAAAAAAAAGAAAAAAAGAAAACAGCACCCTCCCTCACCAGACGGGGGCCTTGAGTTTGAAGAGCTTCTCAGAGGCCTGTATGACCCTAGTGTTGTCACAGGCCAGGATGCTAGCCCCCAGGAAGAAGCCCACGTCCCAGTAGCTCTGCAGCTTGTCCAGGCTTCCCTTCTTCCCCAGGAGGCTGCTCAGCTTCACTCCTGGAAAGGAGAACAAGGTCAGGTCAGGGACATATTATAATAATATTTAAAAAAGATACTGCACACTGTTGAGTGGTCCCATAGTTTTATTGTGCAAGGTCTTTGTCAAGGTACATAATTTGCCATATCTTATGTGCTTTATATACCGTGCGTTATTTCAAGGGAATGGCCTGGGCACTGTATACCCCAGTAGCCTACTCTTATGTTAGGCATTTCACCTGAAATGCAGTTGGAGGATCTCAATGCCCTCTTTGGATAAGTTTTAACATTCAATGTAGTTGGTTTCCATGTTGCAACTATACTGCAGAGTGATAATGGAACATGGCTGTTTTCGGCCTCGCTGAGGCAAGCTGCCACTACATGTCCTACTCATGTAGCCCGGGGCAGCGCAGAGTAGAGGAGGGCAGGAAAGGGTGCAAGGATTGGGAGGAGGCCCACGGCTGATTCCCAGGCCTGTCTGTTTCTCACATTCCTGAGTTACTTTCTGAGCCTCAGATTTCACAGCAAACACAGAGGATAGGGAGCCAAACAGCACAAAACTCCCTTGCAAAAAAAATGGAAACGTAATGGCAAGGGAAAAAAATGGAAACGTCATTGTTTACGTAAAATCGGATGTTTCATATTAACCCCCGCAGTACAGTAGCAGGCTCTCTGTTCACACCCAGACTACCTTTGATGGGAGTGTCTCATGATAAACAGTTCGTTTCAATGAGCAGTATCTGTCACATGAGTAGAGTGCAGTGGGAATGCAGATCAGTAACTTCATTATTATTAGTCATCAGCAGCTCTAATGAAAAACAGAATAGCGAGCCAATTCCAATGCACCATCAGGCAGCTCAAGGCCAAACAGATATCAAGGAGAATAAAGTGTTAGTTACTTACCGACTTTGCGGAGCTCGAAGGAGGCGTCAAACTGGTGTCCCGCTGCCAGGAGTAGAACGGCGTAGTTGATGCCAGAGTGTAGTGTCGGCTCGGACTCAAACCCCTTTTTAAACCTGAGAGGAAGGACAGAGAAGCCAATATTACACACAATGCTTCATTTTTGTAATCTAACTTTATGTTCCTACAGTAATTTCTGATGTGTCCTTGGTGAGAACTTTATAGTCTTTATCACTTCCTCCCTACTTTTGTAAAAAGCATCCAAAATAACTACAGCATTATTGAGCAGGGTGCACAGAGGAACCACTTATTGCACAAAGCTTGACTCACACAGATAAAAACCTAATTTACTTAATGAGCAATCCGTTCCACTGAGGGAACGAGTGTGAATAACATGAAAAGGCTCTCCAAAGATGTCGTCTGGGTTGGAACAGAGGACAAGGACAGTCCAAGTTATTCTAACGAGATGCCATGAATTGGCCCGATGAGAGACATAACCATTCCAGGAAGACTGCAGTTATCTTTAGAATATCACTGGTGCTGCAGTTTCAAATCAGCTACTTTCAGAATGCACCTGCTAGGCTCTTTGCTCCGAGTCAGATGACACTGTTGTTCGTTAGCTGTAGTTGAGAGGTGGTAGACCTCTCTATCTCTACTTCTCTAACTGTTGAGGAGTGAGTGAGTGGTTGGTAATTACAGGCTCTCACCAGTATGTGTGTGTGTGTGTGGTTATGTGTGTGTGTGTGTGTGTGTGTGTGTAGCTCTCACCAGGCTGTGCCACTGTCCCTGCTCTTGGTATCAGTGAAGTGGGACTCTAGGAACATGTCCTTGTAGATGCGTCCCACCAGGCAGTAGATGTCTGAGGCCACCTGGTTGTCAGACTCCACCAGGGGCAGCATAATGTCCAGGGCCTTCTGACGGTCCCCCGGTAGGTTCCTCCTGAACAACACAGAAGAGGGAATAACCAATAACCAAAGTCCCAAATGGCACCCTATTTCCTTTATAATGCACTACTTTTGAACAGGGTATAGTGTACTACAATAATTATTTATACCCCTTGACTTATTCCACATTTTGTCGTGTTACATACAGCCTGATTTCAAAATCAATTTTTTTTCTCACCCATTTACACACAATACCCAATAATGACAAAATGAAATAATAATAAGTGTTTCAAACTGCCTCTGGAATCAACGTCAGCACAATAACTGTTCGTCGGGAGCTTCATGAAATGGGCTTCCATGGCCGAGCAGCCGCACACAAGCCTAAGATCACCATGCGCAATGCCAAGCGTTGGCTGGAGTGGTATGAAGCTCGCCACCATTGGACTCTGGAGCATTGGAAACGCGTTCTCTGGAGTGATGAATCACGCTTCACCATCTGGCAGTCCGACGGACTAATCTGGGTTTGGCGGCTGCCAGGAGAACACTACCTGCCCTAATGTATAGTGCCAACTGTAAAGTTTGGTGGAGGTGGAATTATGTCTGGGGCTGTTTTTCATGGTTTGAGCTAAGCCCCTTAGCTCCAGTGAAGGGAGATTCTAGACAATTCGGTGCTTCCAACTGTGGCAACAGTTTGGGGAAGGCCCTTTCCTGCTTCAGTATGACAATGCCCCCGAGCACAAAGTGAGGTCCATACAGAAATGATTTGCCGCCTCCCAAGTGGCGTCACTACAGACCCAGGTTCGACCCATGAGGCGGCGCACAATTGGCCCAGCGTCGTCCGGGTTAGGTGAGGGTTTGGCCGGCCGGGATTTTCTTGTCTCATCGCGCTCTAGCGACTCCTTGTGGCGGGCCGGGCGCCTGCAAGCTGACTCTGGTCACTAGCTGGACGGTGTTTCCTCCGACACATTGGTGCGGCTGGCTTCAGGATTAAGCGAGCAGTGTGTCAAGAAGCAGTGCGGATTGGTAAGGTCGTGTTTCAGAGGACGCATGGCTCTCAACCTTCGCCTCTCCCGAGTCAGTAGGGGAGTTTCAGCGATGGGACAAGACTGTAACTACCAATCTACTGGCAAGATGGCGCCGACAGAGATGGTCGCCTCGCTTCGAGTCCTTAGGAAACTATGCAGTATTTTATTTTTTTTCTTTATTATTTCTTACATTGTTACCCCAGGAAATCTTAAGTCCTATTACATACAGCCAGGAAGAACTATTGGATATAAGAGCGACGTCATCTTACCAACATTACAACCAGGAATACGACTTTCCCAAAGCATTTGGACTGCCAACCAGGACAATGGACCTAATCCCAGACGTCGACCCAAAACAACGGCGCCTCAGAAGGGGCAGACGGAGCGGTCTCCTGGTCAGGCTCCGTAGACGTGCATATCGCCCACCGCTCCCGAGTATACTACTCACCAATGTCCAATCTCTTGACAACAAGGTAGATTAAATTGGAGCAAGGGTTGCCTTCCAGAGAGACATCAGAGATTGTAACATTCTCTGTTTCACGGAAACATGGCTCTCTCGGGATATGTTGTTGGAATTGGTTCAGCCACCGGGCTTTTCCATGCATCGTGCCGACAGAGATAAACTCCTCTCTGGGAAGAAGGGCGGGGGTGTATGCTTCATGATTAATGACTCATGGTGTAATCATAACAACATACAGGAACTCAAGAACTCTGCCGCCCATATTTTCTCCCAAGAGAAATCTCCTCAGTTATCGTCACAGCTGTGTACATTCCTCCTCAAGCAGACAGCAAGACGGCCCTCAAGGAACTTCACTGGACTCTATGTGAACTGGAAAGGATGCATTTATTGTAGCTGGAGATTTTAACAAAGTAAATCTGAGAACAAGGCTAAATTCTATCAGCATATTGATTGCACCACGCGTGGGTGTAATACACTCTGTCACTGCTACTCTAACTTCCGCGATGCATACAATGCCCTCCCTCGCCCTCCCTTCGGCAAATCCGACGCAATCTTGCTCCTACCGTCTTATAGGCAGAAACTCAAACAGGATGTACCAGTGACTAGAACCACTCAACGCTGATCTGACCAATCGGAATCCACACTTCAAGATTGTTTTGATGACGTGGACTGGGATTTGTTTCGGTCAGCCTCAGATAACAACATCGATCTATACACTGACTCCGTGAGTGAGTTTATAAAGAAGTGCCTTGGAGATGTTGCACCCACTGTGAATATTAAAACCTACCCTAACCAGAAACCGTGGAAGGATGGCGTCATTCACGCAACACTGAAAGCGCGAACCACCGCATTTAACCATCGAAAGAGGTTTGGGAATATGGCTGAATATAAACAGTGTAGTTATTTCCTCCGCATGGCAATCAAACAAGCGAAATGCCGGTGCAGGGACAAAGTGGAGTCGCAATTCGACGGCTCAGACACAAGACGTATGTGGCAGGGTCTACAGGAAATAACAGACTACAAAAAGAAAACCAGGCATGTCATGGACACCGACATCACGCTTCCAGACAAACTAAACACATTCTTTGCCCGCTTTAAAGACAATACAGTGCCACCGTCGCGGTCCACTAACAAGGACTGCGCCCTCTCCTTCTCTGTGGCCTACGTGAGTAAAACATTTAAACGTGTTAACCCTCGCAGGGCTGCTGGCCCAGACGGCATCCCTAGCCGCGTCCTCAGAGCATGCTCAGACCAGCTGGCTGGTGTGTTTACGGACATATTCAATCGCTCCCTATCCCAGTCTGCTGTCACCCTAGACCCACTTCGAATTGCATACCGCCCCAACAGGTCCACAGACGATGTAATCGCTATCACACTGAACACTGCCCTATCCCATCTGGACAAGAGGAATACGTATGTAAAAATGCTGTTCATTGACTACAGCTCAGCATTCAACACCATAGTACCCTCCAAGCTCATCATCAAGCTGGAGGCCCTGGGTCTCAACCCCCCAGGTGGTGAAGGTAGGAAACAACATATCCACTTCGCTGACCCTCAACAAAGGGGCTCCACAAGGGTGTGTACTCAGCCCCCTCCTGTACTCCCTGTTCACCCACGACTGCGTGGCCATGCACGCCTCCAACTCAATCATCAAGTTTGCAGATGACACAACAGTAGTGGGCTTGATTACCAACAACAACGAGACAGCCTACAGGGAGGAGGTGAGGGCACTCGGAGTGTGGTGTCAGGAAAACAACCTCTCACTCAACGTCAACAAAACAAAGGAGATGATTTTGTACTTCAGGAAACAGCAGAGGGAGCACCCCCGTATCCACATCGAAGGTACAGAGGTGGAGAAGGTGTTAAGTTTTAAGTTCCTCGGTACGCATCACAGACAAACTGAAATGGTCCACCCACACAGACAGTGTTGTGAAGAAGGCGCAACAGCGCCTAATCAACCTCAGGAGGCTGAAGAAATTTGGCTTGTCACCCAAAACCCTGACAAACTTTTACAGATGCACAATCGAGAGCATCCTGTCGGGCAGGAATCACAGCCTGGTACGGCAACTGCACCGCCCTCAACCGCAAGGCTCTCCAGAGGGTAGTGCGGTCTGCACAACACATCACTGGGGGCAAACTACCTGCCCTCCATGACACCTACAGCACCCGATGTCTCAGGAAGTCCAAAAAGATCATCAAGGACAACAACCATGTTGACACCTGTATCTTTGTAGTGACTGGGTGTATTGATACACCATCCAAATCACCCTCTTGTGGCATCATGGGTGGAATCTTATTAATATTTTTCATAATTTCATCATTAATAAAATATACTTATTTTTGAAGCACAGAAAATCCAGTGTTTCTATGTCAAACACTTTTGTTATATTTCAGTCTTCTGTGATGTACTGTATATAAAGTGTAATATTGGGATGCAAACTCAAAATTGAATACATTTAAACTCTGTATCTGAAATGGTACGGGTGTCGTCTTTTATCAAGCCCATAACCATGTGTGTGAGGTGTATATTTTTGTTTCAAAGTAGATTTGTTTAAGACTACCAAGAAACACTCAGTGAACCTAATTTAGCCCACTGCAGTAAAAGGTTAAGCAAATTTGTACTCCTGAACTTATTTAGGCTTGTCATAACGAAGGGGTTGAATACTTATTGACTCAAGACATTTCAGCTTTTCATATTTAATGAATTTGTAAACATTTCTAAAAACATAATTCCACTTTGACATTATGGGGTATTATGTGTTGGCTAGTGACACAAAATCGCAATTTAATCAATTTTAGAATAAAGCTGTAACGTAACAAATTTTAAAAAGTCAAGGGGTGTGAATACTTTCCGAATGCACTGTCCTGGGAGTTTGTCTGGGTGTGTCTCTCTCTTATGGTCTAAACTCAGAGAGGGGGATGAATAAACATGAGACAAGCCGGTGTGTGTGTGTTTGTGTAACACCAAAGCGCTATGTCTTGGCAGAGAGGAAGGCATCAAAAGGCTGTAGATTACATTTCATGAGGGTAGTGGGTTCAATTACCTCCCTACAGACCTGGCTAACTAACTCCTGTGTTGGACTGTCTGGGTTTAAGGGTATTAGCGAGAACTGGAGTAAAGCACGCAGTAATGACCAAGCACTTTATCTGTCAGCAGTCATTCGTAATCCATACTGTAATGCTGCTTTACCAAGCGAACGGGAGACAAATTCTACCCCTCCCTCGGATCCCATTCTATTTTGAACATACATTGTCTGAATATGAAATATAATTGCCTGATTAGTCTTTCAGTTTTCTTATGCCTCCTCTTTATCCCTCTTCTTTGCGCCCCAAAGGGGGACAACAAAGTCTCCACAGGTTCTTTCACAAGGTAGCCGAACAGCATCCCAGTGTGAGCCTCGTGGTCGGAATAACTTAGTTGGCATGGGCACACTAATATGGATCTCAACAGACCCATTGAGATGGATGCTAAATAAGCATAAGAACGGGAAGCTATTTCCTCTCCCCAGCTTTCACTTCAACACCAGAGTGCCGCTGAAGGGCAACTGGAGGGGGGGGGGGGGGTGAAGCTAAGCAGTGAGTCAGCCTAGCCCACTCCAGTCATGCAATAGGCAAAAATGGAGGGGGGGGGAGGGATTGTGCAACAGGAAAGGCTTCAACCTTAGCACTTCCCTGTAACGCAATGACTCAACAGAAAATGCTGCTTTTCAGACATGTTTAGTTCTCATCATTCATGCTTCATTATTGCAGGATAATGGCAAGTTTTTGCAATGGTGCACTAAACTGCTGAGTCATGAATCACCTCCAGTTGGGGAAATTGTGAACAAAGAGGCTGCTGTCTAAACCAGCACACAGACTCATGGCAACCATCTTCATTTTTGAGCCATTCAGTTATGCAAAGCATGTGCAACAGGTTTCTTAATGTGTTTCTTTGAGGGTATAAAATGCAGCGGTGTAAAGTACTTAAGTAAAAATACTTTAAAGTACTACTTAAGTCGTTTTTTGGGGTATTTATATTTTGGACAACTTTTACTTCACTACATTCCTAAGGAAAATAATGTACTTTTAACTCCATACATTTTCCTGACACCCAAAAGTACAAGTTACATGTTGAATGCTTATCAAGAGAACATCCCTGGTCATCCCTACTACCTCTGATCTGGCAGACTCACTAAACAGTGTTGGGGCTGTAAAAAAAAAAGTCAAAAAAGAACATGGTCCGTCTGGTTTGCTTAATATAAGGAATGTGAAATTATTTATACTTTTATTTTTGAGACTTAAGTATATTTTAGCAATTCAATTTACTTCTGATACTTAATTATGTGTAAAACCAAATACTTTTAGACTTCTATCAAGTAGTATTTTACTGGGTGACTTTCACTTTTACTTGAGTTGTCTTTACTTTTACTCAAGTATGACATTTGGGTACTTTTTGCAGCAAAATGCTATCCTAACTTTCTAGACACCAGTGTTGCGTTGTAGCATGCAGGAGAACCAGTGACCGTTTACAAGAGAGGCAGCATGTTAAAGAGCAAGCAGTAAAATACTTTCCAAGCTGAATGTCTGTGATGTTCCGACCCAGAGCACAGAGACACATGTTTAGCACATGCATGCGTCTCTGTGTGCATCTGTGTGTGAGGGTGTGTGTGTGTGTGCGTGTGTAGACAAACCAGGTGTGACATACTCGGGGTCTTACCGATTCAGTGCAAAGGCATAGTGGAACTTGACATGGGGATTGGCCACAGGGTCGAATGTAGGAAGCTTCTCCAAGGTCTCCACCAACTTCACTATAGATTCATAATCCTATATTACATACAAACATAGAAAAACAGATTGTTGGACTAAAGATAATGTACCTACTCAGCCATCTTGGTTGCTATCGTTAACATGAAACCTAAAATGTCTATGTTCGTGTTCCCTTACAAAGTCAATTCACTGCACTTGGGAAGGACACTATTAGCTTATTCAAGTAGTTCAATAATTAAAATGTCCTCTCTTCCACCATTTCTTGTCCAGTATATATTTGTCCAAAACATGTTCAATAATTCACTTTCTCCTCGTAGCTCTGGTCGTTTGTATCATTTATTCATGTGGCTGGTGGCTGCTATGGCTGGAGGGATGGGAGCCTGTAGGGTGAATGGCATTGCAATGCAGAGAGAACGGACTGGAGTGCAGTAGCTTTATGATTAGCCACAGAAAGATGACAAAAATCTTAGCCTGCAGCATTCCACAGGCAGGTAGTCCTTCTGAAATGCCTAGTAGCCAAGGGAGGCCCTAACACATTTATGCTGACCACTGAGGCATTGCAGTCTGCCCAAAGTGACTGTGCCAACAGCATCCGACAAGCGTAAAAGAGGGTAACATGTACCTGGATGTCCCTGTAGGACAGAAGCAAGTTGATGACGATGTCAGCTGAAAGGCACTCTACGTTGTCCAATCGTTGTTGAATACGGCTGAGTTCTGAGGCCAGCTCCGACCCCGTGAACAACTCGCGCGCTTTCCGGAGCTCGTTGAGAATGGTTTCTCTGAAGTATTGGCTACAAGGGGGAAACAGAGAGACTCATAAATATGTTATTTCACACTAGAAATCAACATGACATCAACATTTTCTGCAAAGAACCCATTGCTATGTCTTGGTAGGATTTTCTGGGGAAATAGGTATAGGGAAAAGAGCCTCTTCAATGTCTTCTTCACTGCACTGTTGGAGCAGCACATTTCCAGGAGACAAAACATTCATCCAAAGTGCAAATTCTCTCAGCTCTCTAAAGCATGACTCATTATTCCTGGAAGAGAGGCAGTGATGCTGAATATTGGCAGAGAGAAAACCCTAAAACATTAGGACATACCTAAGTAAAGCTAACATTAAAACTGAGATTGCTATGCAAGCCAATACATTTACATTTAAGTCATTTAGCAGACGCTCTTATCCAAATTGGTGCATTCACCTTATGATATCCAGTGGAACAACCACTTTACAATAGTGCATCTAAATCTTTTAAGGGGGGGGGGGAGAAAGCTATTTAAAAACAAATATAAATCGAGTGAGTTGTATAATACAATGTCTTCTGAGGAATTCTCAAGAAGTGCAATATCCGACGAAAAGGGCTATCGCACTTCATCAGCTAGCCATCCATATTGCATAATCAACCACAGAAAATTACACAAGGCTACACAAAAACCAGTACACGCTAGGTCAATGTAATACACCTCTGCTGGCAATAACAGCTCTGTAATAATCACCTTGTCACGCGTGTTCACAACTCATTCCCAACTACAGTACCACACCTACCTCCCTAGTGAGATGACACCTGTTTCACTACAGCTTGGTGAGAGAAGAAACATGTGACTTCTACAAATCCTGTCAGGCTGAATGTGGACCTCTGGGCTGGTCTTAGGCCCAGTGTCTAACCGACAAACTCCCAAGCCACTATCTACCCCAAACCTATACTATTCACCAGGTGTTGGACCTATGGGCTAGCTGGCCCAGCACCTAACCCAAAACACTTCTCTGCTACTCACCAGGAGTTGGCTTGTGGCACCTTGAGCAGCTGGACGAAGCGGTCCAGCAGGGGCATGCAGATGGGCCCCAGCAGCATCTCGAAGCTGGGCTGCATCAACTCCGTCAGGCCCTTCATCAGGCTGCTCTCGCAGCAGTACACCTTGTTGTGGGGCGTCACCATGTATGGGATGAAGCTGTAGTTGGCTGAGCATGTCTGGGGGAAAAAGCAGAAACAACATTATGGGTTGTTGTGCATGTAGACGTGGTTTGATGTGTTAATGTCAGACATGGGTGAAGTAGCTAAATATCACAAATACTTGGTTTAGTTTGCTCGGTAAAGTGGAGACTGGAGAAATTGACTGGAGAAATTGAGAACAGCAATAGAGCATCCCGTTACATGCCCTGATGACTGCATGCGCAGGTCCAGAATGATTGGCAACCTTGATAAAGATGAGCAAAACAATACTACGAAATAAATAATAGAACTAGTGAGCTATATTATATACAAAAAAATAGGAAATTATATTATTTTATACTAATACAATAACTCCGATAAAGTAACAAGTAATATTTATTTTCTCAAAACGATAGGGGGCAAAATTATTGGCAACCCTGTTTTCAATACCTTTAAATACCTCCCCGTGAGAGGATAACGGCACTGAGTCAATTCGTAAAATGTTTTAGAAAATTGGAGAACACATTTGGAGAGATCTTAGACCGTTACTCCATAAAGAATCTTTCCAATCCAAGTACCAATGATATTTAGCAAACTCCAGGCGTTTACATTTGTAGGATGATGTGAAAACAGAGCTCTTTGGACCGTACACCTGTGGTGGGTTTGGCATCGAAAGACGAATTCAGAAGCATAAAAGAACCCCATACCTATTGTAAAATATGGCTGTGGATCATTGATGTTATGGGGCTATTTGGCTTCCACTGGTCCTGGGGCCCTTGTTAAGGTCAATGGCATCATCAACTTTACCCAGTACCAGGACATTTTAGCCAAATACCTGCTTTCCTCTGCTAGGAGCCTGAAAGTTGGCCGCAAGTGGATCTTCCAGCAAGACAATAACCCCAACCACACATCAACATCCACAAGGAAATGGTTAATTTGACACAAAATCTACTGTCCATGAGCGCAGATGAAGGATATCAAGGACCTGGAAAGATTATGTATGAAGGAATGGTCTAAGATCCCTACCAATGTGTTCTTCAATGTCATAAAACATTCGAGAAAAAGTCTCAGTGCCGTTATCCTCGCAAGTGGAGGAATTGAAAGGTATTGAAAACAGGGGTGCCAATAATTGTTTTCTTTTTGAGAAAATAAATGTTTACTTGTTAATCAAAATCGCTTTCTCTGAGAAATTGTATTAGTATTAAAACATGTAGCACACAATAAAACTCAGTACTTTTGCTAATCTTTATCAAGGGTGCCATTAATTCTGGACCTGACTGTACAATGGGAGGACAGTAGTATGGGCCTTTTTTTTGTGCTAGTAATTTACCACCCTGATCTGCGGGGACAATGGTGATGTTGTACCCATGGAGAATTGGACATAATGAGTCTGTCTGAAGAGCCGGTGGCCTGGGGGACAGATCCACACCAGTAATTACAGTGACATTAGGATCTGCTTGACTAAACTGCTCACACTGCCCTCAGGGCAGAGCTGCCCTTAAAACTCCCATTCATGTTGCTCATGGAAATCCAATTCAAACCAGGTCTGTCTTACTACTCTTGTCCAGCTGTATTTGCATGTGGTGTAGAGAGTACCAATAAATCTATCATTGATGTCTGTCATTGTAGTCTGTTATTCACAGTATACTCAACACTCAGCACTAGAAATGCTTAAGTTGATGGATCCTGACTACATTTTTCTTGAACATGTAGGCTAGAGGTAAAAAAGAAAAGGGATTTTGCTGATCCACATCTGTTGTGCTGCCCAGATGCATCCCGAGTCTGCACGGTCAGTGGATATTTGAATCTCTCTGTATCACTTCGATCTTCAAGAACACACCTGGGATGCTTGCTACTCACGCTTGTAACAAAAGGAAGTGAACAGAGGGTTAAGTTCTGCATGTAGAAATTGGGACGGTCCACAGTAAAACCTCTTCCTCTTCTGCAATCATATGTTTTTTTTTATCACATCACTAGTCATGCCATAACTTTCCAAAATAACCTGTGGCGGCTTGTCACGGCTAGGTGCATCCACAGATTACGACATCCTTCCTGTCCTATACTGAGCCACACACACTGTGTGAGTCATGGCCCGGCGGATCACATGACGACAACACATCATAATAAATGTTTTAGTCGCCAGGGGCCATCCTTCGCCCCGGCAACCCCAGCAGCACCTGTCTCTGAGTCTCGTTAGATTCTTGTTTGTGACTGTATTAGGTAATAGTAGGTGGCACGCAGGTCCCCAAAACAACAATCTTAAGGAGCAGAAAGGGACCGAAAACTGGGAGTGTGTCCCAAAATCACACCCTGTTTTCTACATAGTGCACTACATATGGGTTCTGGACAAAAAGTAGTGCACTATAGAGGGAATACACACGGTGCCATTTGGGACTTAGCCGGGGTGTTAGCACGTTACGGTAATTAAGGAGTTAAATATCAGTCAGGCCGTATAGGATTAACCTATTCATAAAGGGGGAGGGGTAGACGGGAATAAGTAGTGTGTGTGAGTAATGACTTAACATTAATCGTTAGCCCTAATACCTGTCTGACCGCCCGGGTGGCTGCAGCCATAAAACAATCCAGGAATTTGTTCTGATTAGTGGTGTACCATGTGATATAACCCCTTGGTCAGAGTGCCACTAATGTGTCATATCCTTCTGGGGCGTGGTGTGTTTGTTCTCTCAGAGCAGAGAGAAGGGGCGTGGTGTGTAGATACAACTAGAGAAAGACAGTCAGTCACGGATGGCGGTAGTGGACTCACTGTAATGCAGGCTCTGTCGCAACACACCAATCAGCCATCAACCTGCTTCCTGGAGCACCAAGCCACCTTATTCCCCTCCGTAAAGTCAATTACGCCAGCTAAGCTTGAGGAGGGCAACCCTGTCGCTCCCATTAGCCAGCACCAGCCCGGCAGGCGGCCCATAGCTGCTGAGGAGGTCCCCTGTCCATGCCCTTGCCTCAACCTCACAGTTTTTTCCCCCTCATGCCACAGTGCATCTATGTCACCATATCGTATTATTCTGTATAAGAAAGCCAGACAGACAGACAGACACAGAGAAACAGACAGTGTGGTGCCTCCTTGTCTGACCTGGCTATCACTAGGCAGAAGGAGTGGCAGACACTGTGTTGCAGACGGCAGGGAGGCAGGAAATCGGAAATGAGAGTCAACTCACTCTCTCGTTTTCTCTCTGCTTTCCAAAGCACCCCAGTCACCCTGGTGATAAGGCTGCCTGTCAACCAAGTACAGCTATTCTGGAAAACTCTCTGAGTAAGGGGAAATGCTTTGGTTTACTGTACACACAGCAGAATGCACAAAGCCAAACTAGAGGGATATTGAACTGGGTAATGAAAAGTGTTTGATGGTAGCAGCGACGGCTGCGCTGTTGAATGTTGGCACGAGTAAAAATCAGCTTACTCCATTTACCTTTACACAGGAAATGTGAAAGAAAGAAGAGACAAGAGAGGTGCGCCATTAACAACTTTGAAATAGAGACACAGTGTTTAGTTTGTGCACTTACAGTGTTCTTCTGGCAAACGATCTCCTGCAAGAGAAAAAGAGAAACGTCAATACTGCATTGTGGATAGTAGGTGAAAATCACAAACATTACATTGGTCACAGTTCACTAGAGCGATCCTTAAGTCAAGCTATAAATGGACTCCTGCACTTGCAAACAAAACCAGTAGAAATGCGTATACATCAGCACTAACATTTCATTTTGCAGTGGCGTATTGTGTAGGCTGGGCCAGCAAACAACCATGGAGATATTAAACATGGCAAAAGGCACTTTAAAAAGAGGTTGAGCCTTAGCACTTGTACACAATGGAGTCTCTTTATTCTAAACAATCTATAACGGTTAACACAGCAGCCATTGTTACTCTTAACCCTCAATAAGGGAGCTGGTACAGTTTGAAGACTGCAGGCTGATAGTGATATGTTAAAACCACTACAGAAAGTCACGTTTTTTTTACTGCAGAGTGTAGGTGGGTTGAGATGGAGGATATAGTTTATCAAGATTACAGGCATAATATTTATGTTCGGGTACACTTTGTAAAATATTACTTATTATTTGAGGAATTTACGACAATTTCAAAAGATTGCAATGCTTTTTTTATGTCAATGACAGTGTCAGAGCAGAGCAGGTCACAAGAGTGTGTGGGGTATCTTGGTTTCTGCATATATATGCATGGGAAACCATAATCTCCCCTCCCCCTCATTCTCTCATTTGCATACCTGTATTGTTGTTGTTGGTGGTCATTGATAGGGGATTCCCGTATGACTGCAAGGCCCTCTCACTTTTCAAACCAATTTAGGCTAATGTTAACTCGACTGTGCATTCATCGCCTGACAGACTCAGGGCCAAAAGGTTAAAGGTCCATCGCAGCCATTTAAAAAAAATATCAATATCAAATCATCTCTGGGAAACTACTATGCACCTCACTGTGATTTTTTTCAATTCAAATGGTCAAAAGTAACAAAATTGCTTCTTAGCAAAGAGCAATTTTTTAAGCAAGAATTTAGCTAGGACTGTCTGCGAGTGGTCTGAGTGGGGAGGGGAAAAACGGAAAACTATCTGTTATTGGCAGAGAGGTTTTAGCAAAATTAACAGCTCTTACACTTAAAGGGCATTATCATAATTTTCACAATTTCACAGTATTATTCCAACCTCGTGTGGAAATATATACACTGAACAAAAATTATAAATGCAACATACAACAATTTCAAAATTTTTACTGAGTTACAGTTCATATTAGAGAATCAGTCAATTGAAATCAATTCATTAGGCCCTAATCTATGGATTTCACATGACTGGGAATACAGATATGCATCTGTTGGTCACAGATACCTTTAAAAAAATGTAGGGGCATGGATAAAAAAAACAGTCCGTATCTGGTGTGACCACCATTTGCCTCATGCAGCGCAACACATCTCCTTCTCATAGAGTTGATCAGGCTGTTGATTGTGGCCTGTGGAATGTTGTCCCACTCCTCTTCAAAGGCTGTGCGAAGTTGTTGGATATTGGTAACTGGAACATGCTGTCGTGCATGTCGATCCAGAGCATCCCAAACATGCTCCATGGGTCTGGTGAGTATGCAGGCCATGGAAGAACTGGTACATTTTCAGCTTCCAGGAATTGTGTACAGATCCTTGCGACATGGGGCCGTGCATTATCATGCTGAAACATGCGTCGATGGCTCCGGATGAATGGCACGTCAATGGGCCTCAGGATCTTGTCACGGTTTGTCTGTGCATTCAAATTGCCATCATTAAAATACAATTGTGTTCATTGTCCGTACCTTATGCCTGCCCATACCATAACACCACCGCCACCACGGGGCACTCTGTTCACAATGTTGTCATTAGCAAACCGCGGTTGTGAGGCTGGTTGGATGTACTGCCAAATTCTCTAAAACGACATTGGAGGCGGCTTATGTTAGAGAAATTAACATTAAATTATCTTGCAACAGCTCTGGTGGACGTTTCTGCACTCAGCATGCCAATTGCACACTCCCTCAAAACATGAGAAATCTGTGGTATTGTGTTGTGTGACAACTGCACATTTTAGAGTGTTTTTTTTATTGTCCCCAGCACAAAGTGCACCTGTGTAATGATCATGCTGTTTAATCAGCATCTTAATATGCCACGCCTGTCAAATGGATGGATTATCTTGGCAAAGGAGAAATACTCACCAACAGGGATGTAAACAAATTTGTGCACAAAATATGAGAGAAATATGCTTTTTGGATCTTTTATTTCAGCTCATGAAACATGGGACTAACACTTTACATGTTGCATTTATATTTTTGTTCAGTATAGATATAACACAGGAAAATCACATTTTTGACTACACTGGGCCTTTAAATGCCAGGATATGAGTCCTTTCAATGTCGACAACATTCTCTTTTACAAGACTAAAGGGTGAAACAGAGGTAAAGGGGTGCAATATTAAACCAAATTCTGTATGTTGATTTTTTTCTTCAGTCAAATGCTATTTTTACATAGCCCTAATATCTTATGAAACACACCATATCCTGCCTAGGTGTTAATGTATCTCCCACCAACAAATCACAGATGTGTTTACCCGTCACAACAACACAACAGCAATGACAGTTATTACATGTTCCCCACACACTCATATTCTAAATATAGACTGTGACCTTGTGCACTTAAAGGCTTAAAAAGTACACGGAGAATAAAAAATACAATTTGTGCAAAATGAGCAAGATAGAACAACAAAACGGTTTGGCAGTTCAAAGGTTCTAAAATCAACCTCTCACCTTTCAAACATGACTCCCTCTAAATAAACAACTTGCATATACATTTAAAAGTCCAATGTTAATGAAGGAGCATCTCCTTTACATATACCTTTGTCATTAAACCTGATGAGCCTTGTTACATTAAATCCATTGTGGGAACATTAATGATTCATTTGTGGACGAAGTGATGAGAAAATGACAGGCGTGTGTGTGCGAGCACATGCCCATACAGCTTACCTGTAGAGACTGTAGCGAGTCGGAGTTGGTGTCACAGTACAGGATGATGTTGTTGGCCATGCTGAAGCTCTCCCTCACACCTAGGTGGTAGAACAGGGAGGGCTGGCGGAAAGCGTCCGTCATCTCCACTACAGCTATGTCTGGGAGGGACAGAGTAGGCCTGTTAGTAGTCTTAAAGGCCCAGTGTGGTCGTTTTTATCTCCATATCAAATAATTTCTGGGTAACAATTAAGTACCTTACTGTGATTGTTTTCAATTAAATGGTCAAACAAAAATTGCTTCTTTGCAAAGAGCAATTTCTCAAGCAAGAATTTTGCTAGGACTGTCTAGGAGTGGTCTGAGTGGAGAGGGGAAAACTGAAAACTAGCTGTTATTGGCAGAGAGGTTTGGAACTCTTTCTTATTGGTGTATTAACTAATTTACCACCTGGTGATGTCACCAGGCAGGCCAAAAAATCCATCCCACCAAAGCAGGCTGAAATTTCAGGCGGTCTTTCCAAACAACTCTTACACTAAAAGGGCATTATCATAATTTCACAGTATAATTCCAACCTCATAGTTTGGAAATATATATAAAAACAGAGGAAAATCACATTTGACTGCACTGGGCCTTTAACACTGACAACTGCCTGTAGTATAACATATTTTAAACCTACAACATCTTGTACTAGTTTCGTCACATTTACCACAGTTTGTTTAGGTTTCATATGAAATCAGATTGATGGGACAATAATGGCCTGTACAATTGTTTTGGACTGAAGTAGAATATTTAATTTGCCCAAATGGTCCTTTTTAGACCAGACTGTGAGACATCACTAAATCTTCCAAAAGAAAAGGCCAAAATAACATTGTCTGGTAGTAAGCCTGTGGTGGGGTTCTTCCAGAAGTCCCTCTGGTAGCTCCCACTGACTGATAACTGCACAAACAAAACTGGGCTAGAACTGTGATGCAGTGTTTTGTAATGACAGAGCTCTCCAGAGAGGTAACATTTAACAGACCCACCCCACCTTTTCATGTGCTTCCAAGTTTCCCCTTCCATGTCAACATACACATTACATATAGCTTAGTATAGAGCTTTTCATCCCTTCCAATGGAGCTCCCTTTCACTGTAATACCTGGGTTCCAGTCCACTACAAACCCAATGCTATTCTCACTCATTGAGAACCAAACATCCACACAGACAGCCAACACCACAGGGATAATCAAAGCAAACAAGCAATCTATTTTAATGTACATTCTAGTGTGTGTGTGCTGCTGTGTTGTTATGCAAAAACAAGGTCCCAGTGGAGACAGCCTGGCTTATTTTAGCGAAATGTTCATTTTCATAGGGACAGTCCCCCCAGGCAAGAGCGCAGTCCCTCCCACTCAGCAAGGACATGTAAATGCCACCAGGAAGTCGTTTCTTCTTACTGGGTCTTAAAGGCTCTGTTCAGGTCACACACTTTCATTACAGCCCAAGAACAAGTGATGTACGTGTGTAGACCCTCGCCTCCCGTGTGGCGCAGCGGTGTAAAGCACTGCATCGCAGTGCTAGCGGTGCCACTACTTATCCGGGTTTCAATCCCGGGCTGTGTCGCAGCCGGCCGCGACCGCCCATACAGTGTCGTCCGGGTTAGGGGAGGGTTTGGCCGGCTGGCCGGGATGTCCTTGTCCCATCGCGCTCTAGCGACTCCTGTCGCGGGCCGAGCGCATGCACACTGACACGGTCGCCAGTTGTACGGTGTTTCCTCCAACACATTAGTGCGGCTGGCTTCCGGGTTAAGCGAGCACTGTGTCAAGAAGCAGTGCGGCTTGGCAGGGTTGTGTTTAGGAGGATGCATGGCTCTCGAACTTTGCCTCTCCCGAGTCCGTCCGGGAGTTGCAGCGATAGGACAAGTCTGTAACTACCAATTAGATATCACAAAAATGGGGTAAAAAAATTAATATATATATATATATATATATATATATATATATATATATATATATATATATATATATATATATATATATATATATATATATACAATGATATGTGCCTTCACAGAGGTTGACCTTTTAAGTGAGCACTTATTCTCACGACATCCCCTTAATAAGCCATCACTGAGACAACAGTTCCCTCTAAACTGCGTGCATGCGCGGGCACGCAGTAGCCCAGAGACTGCCACACAGCTCCCCCAGGACTGCAGCACAGGCACAGAAGAAAAATCAGAGCCCACGGAGAGAAGCACGAGATTTTCCCTGTTAGTTAACACTATCAAGGTTTCCCTTTACTGTGGCAACTGTGATCAAATCAACACAATATTAGCCACTTTCAATGCAACATACCAAAACAAAAGGAACTATGCAAGACATTTTGTTGTAGGCAGAACGCATCTGAGTAGGATTCTACTGTGCACGACTCAGCCTGTACTCTACACAGACCGATGAGGCATAACCAATCTGAGCTGCAGTAGGCCTAAATGCAAATAGACCATTGCCAAATATGGATCTGTGCCATTTACTTGAATTGGAGTGCTGTGGTCATGAGTAGATTCTCTTGTTTTGAGATCAAAGCAAGAGCTGCATGTAGCCACGTGTGTATATTTTGTTCATATCCTTTGCTAGTTAGTGAGTTACTAGACCAGTTATAGATCATTTGAAGTCAGCAATAGGGGAGTGATTGCTTCCTACAAGAGCACAAAATGTGTGCATTTCTTGACATCTTTCAAAAGCTAGTCAGGTAAAGAGCTTTTTTTTTGTCTTAAAGGGGCAGTGTTAAAGGCAGAAGATAGCATAATTTGTCTGATTCTCTGCAATAATGGTATGGGAATAATAATGCATTTTATTTTGTAAAGTGGTTTCTTGCATCAAACAGCACAACAACATGTTCAGTCACCTCCTTTTCTGAAGGACAAGAGGATAAACAGGTTCATGTCAAGCCCTGCATTTTTTCAAAAGTCTCATGGAATGTAGACCTACATTGAACACCACACATTAGCTGCTACTGTAGGCTGAATGATATAACAGCTACTTCCATGTTAAAATGTTATGGGATGCATTTTCTCCATTGTTTTTGATGGTAGGCCACTCTGGTAGGTCTACATTATGATCAAATAGCCACAGTAGCCTACTTGGCCACTGTTAAAACTGTAACTTAAAGTGGGTACAGCCTCAGTGTTCACAGTAAACGCGCACTGGAAGTTGCACAGAATTTCCACAAGGTTCAAGTGTGCGCTCAGCAGACCTGAAATTTGCTCAGTGCCGAAAAAATTAACGGGACCATTGATTGAGACTGAGTCCCTGTTACGGACATACGCAATAGGAAATAAAACGATAATTGTTATGCCGAAGACAATACAGACCATGCAAAAGATCAGAGAATGCTGATGTACAGTGTGAGGATGAATACTGGATGAGGTCAAATGCCAGCATCTCCTCATTCCAGATAGTACAGGCTTGCTGTTGAATAATATATTACGGGACTCATTTATCCGCTAGCAGAGGGGCCCCCATCAATATTACATTTGATGAGACGTGTTAATGTGAAAAGACCAGAGAACTGCAAATGTTTGATACCAGCAGTGGAGCCATCCATCTGTGTAGAAGTCAGAACGTCACAGGCACTTCTATGAGGAAATGGGTGGGGTACATACAGCGCTATCCTTGGAAACCTCTGCCTTGTATAGGATTAGGTATGAGCCAGGGGAAAATATTAGCTTACATAGGGCAGGGCTTATATGAATGAGGATTTAGGAAAAACGTAGACGTATGGAAAATGTGGTAGACACAGAGAATGAGAGTCTTGTACTAGAGAGTAAGAGGAGACATGAGTGGCCTCTTTGACTTAAGAGCTCCTCAGCTCTCAGCTGACAACACTGAGGTGTCTGGTGAGGCATGATACAGTACTGTACACTTGACTGCGTTATGCACATTTGTACTGGCACTTTGTTTTAAAAGTACGGTTTAAAGAGTGCTGGGATAAGACAGACTTGATAGAAAATATTGATTTGAGTTTAGGGAATAGATGCAGCTGTAACAGTGTAGGTTCCGTCCTTCTCTTCGCCCCAACCTGGGCTCGTACCAGGGACCCTTGCACACATCAACAACTGACACCCACGAAGCATCGTTACCCATCGCAGTGGAACAACCACTTCAGGTCTCAGAGCGAGTGACGTCACTGATTGAAACGCTATTAGCGCGCACCACCGCTAACTAACTAGCCATTTGACATCGGTTACACAGCATCAATGGGTTATAAGTGTTAGTGGTGATAAACTAGCCAATTATCAACAGCCAACTCTCGAAACATGAATAGCTGGTGATAAACAACTCTGCACACAATAGTGATGTGGGCCATGTACGTAAGTCCTTGTTTTTCTGTTGTATCTAAATCCTCAAAACAAGGTTGGAATTAGAACACCTGAGTGTCTCAATTGTGATACATGAGCGGTCATAATCTGCCACCCCCTTTGTTGGCACTGCCCATTTCGCACATCTCCCCCACTGCTGATCTTTTCCAAAGAACAGAACAGTGAACAACAAAACAGAAGGAGGAAATGGGTCTCTGGGAATAGTGGAGGAACAATGTGTGAGTTCTTGGTGCCCTTGCCTTTTACTGAGTACTATTCTCTGACGTCTATCCATTTACTGCCAGAAAAAAAAAGAACAAAAATGTTTCATTTCCCTTCTAAGAACAACGCACAGACACAACAATGAGTGAGGACAGACTGCAGCTCTTATTCATACTCTGTGTCCTCAACTATTCCTTGAACTTGACAGCTACTGCTGCAGTCGTGACTCTCGGTAATACAGAGTTGAATATATCTGAGACTGATGCTCTTCTTTCCACTAAGCACGTTTACTGATACTTATTCTGATGAACAACACTAAATCATTCAGCGAACCAACAACAACAAAAAAAATCACCAATAAATCACCAAAAACATTGTTGCTGCTTTGTCAATTACGTAGACCCATTTGAACCCCTTGCCTGTTGTTCGTAAACACACAGTGGGAGTGTTCAGTCACCTCTGGCTTGACTAGGCTGTGCCTCTACAACTCTCCTTTGGACCAAAATGAGGTGGGGAAAAACCTAAACAAGATAGAAGTAGGCTAATATACGTTCTGGTTGCTTTCTAATCCAGTTTCTACCTCCTACTGGTGGAATCGCTATTTTACCTCTGTAGGAGTGTTACTGGTCAATCAGAAAAAGGGCAGAGGGATTAGATTCCCTCTTTTACTCCATGCCAAAGTGTGTGCCCACCTAGCAGGTGTCTGGGAGACAAAAAATCATGTATTATAAATCCATGGACCTATGCAAACACTTGCATGAATACTTAAGTCTTGAATTCTCATGAAATGCTCACATTCACAGAGCTTTCTTTTTTTTTTTAAAACAAGCCAGACAATGTGTATCATTTCCTCTTCAAAGCCTCAGAAAAACACATACAGTTGAAGTCGGAAGTTTACATACACCTTAGCCAAATACATTTAAACTCAGTTTTTCACAATTCCTGACATTTAATCCTAGTAAAAATGCCCTGTTTTAGGTCAGTTAGGATCACCACTTTATTTTAAGAATGTGAAATGTCAGAATAATAGTAGAGAGAATGATTTATTTCACCTTTTATTTCTTTCATCACATTCCCAGTGGGTCAGAAGTTTACATACACTTAATTTGTATTTGGTAGCATTGCCTTTAAAATTGTTTAACTTGGGTCAAATGTTGCGGGTAGCCTTCCACAAGCTTCCCACAATAAGTTGCGTGAATTTTGGCTCATTCCTCCTGACAGAGCTGGTGTAACTGAGTTGGGTTTGTAGGCCTCCTTGCTCGCACACGCTTTTTCAGTTCTGCCCACAAATTTTCTATAGGATTGAGGTCAGGGCTTTGTGATGGCCACTCCAATACCTTGACTTTGGTGTCTTTAAGCCATTTTGCCACAACTTTGGAAGTATGCTTGGGGTCATTGTCCATTTGGAAGACCCATTTGCGACCAAGCTTTAACTTCCTGACTGATGTCTTGAGATGTTGCTTCAATATATCCACATAATTTTCCTCTCTCATGATGCCATCTATTTTGTGAAGTGCACCAGTCCCTCCTGCAGCAAAGCAACCCCACAACATGATACTGCCACACCCGTGCTTCACGGTTGGGATGGTTTTCTTCGGCTTGCAAGCCTCCCCCTTTTTCCTCCAAACATAACGATGGTCATTATGGCCAAACAGTTCTATTTTTTGTTTCATCAGACCAGAGGACATTTATCCAAAAAGTACGATATTTGTCCCCATGTGCAGTTGCAAACCGTAGTCACGAAAATGGTTATCTCCTACAAACAGTTCACGTGGCTGTGGCTTGCTATATAAAGCAGGCAGACAGGCATTGAGTTATTCAGTTACTGTTTGATTGAATGTTTGAATTGGCAAAACGAGTGACCTAAGTGATTTTGAGCGTGGTATGATCGACGGTGCCAGGGGTGCCGGTTCCTGTATCTCAGAAACGCCCAGCCTCCTGGGCTTTTTCACGCACGACAGTCTTTATGGTTTACCGAGAATGGTGCTACAAACAAAAAACATCCAGTCAGCAGCAGTCCTGTGGGCGAAAACAGTTCGTTGATGAGAGAGGTTAAAGGAGAATGGCAAGAATCATGCAAGCGAACAGGCGGGCCACAAACAAATGGCGCAATACAACAGTGGTGTGCAGAATGGCCTCTCGGAACGCACAACTCGTCGGTCCTTGTCACTGATGGGCTATTGCAGCAGACGACCACACTGGATTCCACTCCTATCAGCTAAAAACAAGAAGAAGCGGCTCCAGTGGACACGTGATCACCAACACTGGACAATTGAGGAGGTGAAAAATATTGCCTGGTCCAACGAATCCCGGTTCCGTCATGCTGATGACAGAGTCAGGATTTGGCGTAAGCAGCATGAGTCCAAGGCCCCATCCTTCCTGGTGTCAATGGTACAGGCTTGTGGCGGTGGTGTAATGGTGTGGGGAATGTTTTCCTGGCACACGTTAGCTCCCTTGATACCAATTGAGTAACGTTTCTAGTCCCCAAAGAATTCAGGCTGTTCTAGAGGCAAAGGGGGGTCTGATCCGGTACTAAATGGGTGTACCTAATAATCTGGCCACCGAGTGTATGTATGTATGCAAATGTTGATAGGCTAGAAAAACTGTAAGAGTAACGTTACATTCCCATATTTCATTTATATTTTTAAGATCTCAAGCGTATCCAGAAAAAACTTCCTGTAGCTCTACTTCAAGCATATCTTCTGACCACCCACAGTGAATAAATGCCAGCGAGACATACACAAGATGAGAACACTTGAGAATGTAATTATTTCAGATTGTAGTAAGAAAATTATCAGGCCTTTGTTGAGAATTTGAGCATTTGGCATCGCGCCATGGTGGATGGATGATTGAATGACTGAAGCTTAATCATTCATTTCTCAGTACATTCTGCTCAGTGATAATCACTCTATCCATTATCAAACTATGACAGTGTTGAGTGAAAACATCACTGTCTAGCCATCCATGATGTGTACTTTCCCCTTATCACTCAGGAGGAAAGAGGAGCGTTTACTAGCGCACCAGTGTAATGGATTTCTCTGGAGCTCAGCCACACTGAGGAGGCTGCAGAACGGAACAACCCCATAGTGGAAGAATGACGGTCCCTAGTCTCCACTGGAAGTGAATGTTTCCCAGACTGCAGTTTTCTTTTCCCCAAAGATGCAATAGGACCTTGTGTCTGATAATGACCGTGCTCGAGGGGCCAGTGGTGACTTAAGCCCAGAGAAATGTGAATGTCCTCTGCCAAAATTCCTCTATCTGCAGAGTGTGCTCCGTTCACATGCCATTATGTTTCCCTGCAGTCAAATTGAAGCGGAACTGAAGAGGGAACTACCAGTGCATCGTGATGTCCTACAATCAGTCAAGAAAAATCTATGGGACTAATATTCAATTCACACAGCATCCAGTGTTGCTAGCTGCTTCCAGGAAGCAATTGAAGCAATCAGACGTGTATTGTTATTTTCAGATCAGGTTTGTTGGCCCATGAAACCAAACCAGTTAAAAGAGGCTTAAGTGCCCAAATTAGGTTCAGTGTTGTTATGCAAAAACAATCGAAGGAATAAGACACCGTGTTGGTGTTTAAATTGAGCATGTCGTGCCTGATTCTATAAATAAACCCAGCCATAGGAAAGCATGCAGGGTACTTTTACAGTGGTTAATCAGCTGTTTGGTAGCCTTGCCCAAAAATAAGAAATACTACTTTATTTTTAGAAATGAGTGCAATATGCAGGAAAGAGACAAACCCCAGCTCTGACTGGAAAGGAGAGTAACTTGTCAGTAGCACCAGGGCCTTTGGTAGAAGGAATCCTCGGCATCTGGTAGTTTAGTTTCTGTTCACACTAGCATATTTCAGAGAGTGAGTAGTGAGTGCCATGGCCCAAGGGGAAAGTGTAAGAACAGAATGTGAATTGATTCCATCCAATCTCACAAACACAAAGAGCTGCCTGGTCACTACAGTGCCAGTTGCCAAGATTTGCCTTGCACTTCCTCATTGGCCTCTTGTTAAAGAAACAAACTAAAAGGGCTTTCTCCTATAGAGCTCCATTTTTATGGAATAGTCTGCCTACCCATGTGAGAGACGCAGACTCAGTCTCAACCTTTAAGTCTTTACTGAAGACACATCTCTTCAGTAGGTCCTATGATTAAGTGTAGTCTGGCCCAGGAGTGTGAAGGTGAACGGAAAGGCTGGAGCAACGAACCGCCCTTGCTGTCTCTGCATGGCCGGTTTCCCCTCTTTCCACTGGGATTCTCTGCCTCTACCCCTGTTACGGGGGCTGAGTCACTGGCTTACTGGTGTTCTTCCATGCCGTCCCTGGGAGGGGTGCGTCACTTGAGTGGGTTGAGTCACTGACGTGGTCTTCCTGTCTGGGTTGGCGCCCCCCCCTTGGGCTGTGCCGTGGCGGAGATCTTTGTGGGCTATACTTAGCCTTGTCCCGGGATGGTATGTTGGTGGTTGGAGATATCCCTCCAGTGGTGTGGAGGCTGTGCTTTGGCAAAGTGGGTGGGGTTATATCCTACCTGTTTGGCCCTGTCCGGGGGTTTCATCGGATGGGGCCACAGTGTCTCCTGACCCCTCCTGTCTCAGCCTCCAGTATTTATGCTGCAGTAGTTTATGTGTCGGGGGGCTAGGGTCAGTCTATCACATCTGGAGTATTTCTCTTGTCTTTTCCGGTGTCCTGTGTGAATTTAAATATGCTCTCTCTAATTCTCTCTTTCTCTCTTTCTTTCTTTCTCTCTCTCGGAGGACCTGAGCCCTAGGACCATGCCTCAGGACTGCCTGGCTTGATGACTCCTTGCTGTCCCCAGTTCACCTGGCCGTGCTGCTGCTCCAGTTCCAACTGTTCTGCCTGCAGCTATGGAACCCTGACCTGTTCACCGGACGTGCTACCTGTCCCAGACCTGCTGTTTTCAACTCTCTAGAGACAGCAGGAGCGGTAGAGATACTCTCAAAGATCGGCTATGAAAAAGCCAACTGACACTTACTCTTGTGTTACTGACTTGTTGCACCCTCGACAGCTACTATGATTATTATTATTTGACCATGCTGGTCATTTATGAACATTTGAACATCTAGGCCATGTGCTGTTATAATCTCCACCTGGCACAGCCAGAAGAGGACTGGCCACCCCTCATAGCCTGGTTCCTCTCTAGGTTTCTTCCTAGGTTTTGGCCTTTCTAGGGAGTTTTTCCTAGCCACCGTGCTTCTACACCTGCATTGCTTGCTGTTTGGGGTTTTAGGCTGGCTTTCTGTACAGCACTTTGAGACATCAGCTGATGTAAGAAGGGCTATATAAATACATTTGATTTGATTTGATTACTAAAACAGAACTTGTTTTTAACGAGAGCACTTTATTTTAACTAGAGGGGTTTGTTTTCTATCAAATGAATGATGTCTCAATGTAATTCCATTTAACATGAAGGATACTAATATACAAAGTGATCACCTGGCAATACCGAAATACAGCACCAAGATACCTTTGTGAGGTCACGCAATAGTCTCACCCTGCCAACATCTACAGGTCATAACTACTCCCTTGCCCTACTGCCAACTGCTGCTGGAAAATGTGACACCACATATCCAAACTGCAGATAAAACCTGACAGAGTGCTTTGGTCAACCAACCCTCTACACCACTCTATTTTTCTGAGGAACACATGGATTTTTTCTCTTCCTTTCCAGTACAGACTGGATTCCCTGGAAAGTAGTGTGGTTGGTGATCCAATTTCTCCTGACCTAATGCTCTCTGGCCCACATGGGCAGCCAGCATACACATGAACATGGATAAACAACTTAATAGACAACCAATGGGAGCAGAGAGTGACAGCTGCCAGCCAGCCAGCCTTCAGGTCAGACCAGAGTGCATGTGGGATCTTGTGGTGGAATCCTTTGACAGGGAAAACAATGCTGAATGTGGTGTGTGTCGGCCTATCCTGTAATGTTGAGTGACTGATAACCTTTGAATCCAGTATATACTCTATAGATACTTCTCCAAAACAGAATTCTCTATCAAAGGACACACTTGATTATACATTCAATCTTTTGTCTCATGTGATACCACATCGTTTGGGGAGGGTTGTTCCCTCCAGATGACCTCTACTGTACATCACAACAGTTTGACTGTTTCCTTTATGACAGCCTCCAGTGATATGGTGCTGAAGTTCAGTACTTCGTTTTGGGACAAACTGTAATGAGGAGAGACTGTGGGTGAAACATCCAGACTTCCTTCTCCAGAGATTTACATGGTAGGATTTGGGATGTCATGGATACAGACTCTCAAAAGGACAAACACTCGAGCAACTGAATGGAACACACACTGGGTCCCTGGTGTGAGAAGACACTGTGTACAGGCTTGTCGTCTAGTTCGCACAGTCAGACAGCCAATGGTTCAGTTCAGCTCACAGCGGAGCCACTTTAGCTGAGGGGTGAACAAACACTTATACCAAGGTAATACTGTTCTCGGAATCACCATGGACTCTTAAACACTATTGTCCTCCATCCAAATTACACAGACGTGGTATAATGATCAACCATGACGGTACTTTCCTGCATGCCATAGCTATGGCATATACTGCTTCCCGGCACAGTTACAGGTGGCAGTCAGTGCAAGAGTGTTGTCCTTTGGGGACCAACATACAGTAAAGGCAAAGCATTATCCATTTATTTTTTGATGCCTTAAAAAGCCTTAAAACCATGACCCCTTTTTAACAGTAGCCTACACCACTGGCTCACTTCGTTAGGATGAATGTGTGCTTTGACCTTTATCTATTGAGCTGATGGGGTTAGGTCAATAGCCACTGCTGTGTTTACTCAGTGAGGTCACAACATGTGAACATTTTATGTGGATCTGAACAGCTATTTGATGTACTGTGAAAATGTGCTTCCACCTGCACATTGCTGATGCACTTATTTACATGTTCTGTGAATGCTCCCTTCTTATGAGGTAAGCACTGTCGTTCAGAATGTGGTAGTTCAACTTTTCCAAATAAGGAGTAAAGCGGACAAGCCTCTAGTTCATTGTATACAAAAGCTAGAGTTTTTTTCTCGTTTCTTGTGTTCCATGATTCCATCCCTAACATGTCCTGTTGTAGGAACACGATAAAGAAGTTGGCAATCAGTCAACTCAATAAAGCTTGTGTTCATTTAACAGATACAAAAGGGGTTTCTGGGAACTGCTTTCCACCTCCCATTTGAATTATACTGAAGGCCCTGTGGAAAATAGCCAAACAAAAAAAGGGGGGAAAATTGAGTTCTGTTTACACAACCAACAATGTTTTGACAACCGACAATCCTTTTAGCTATGATGTCAGCTAAGTCTATATAACACGGGTGTTTTAACATTTTATTCACTGAGAAAATGCCCTATTGTATTATGGAATATTACCATGGAGAATATGTCATTAGTGTTATTACTGTGTATTTTATGTGTCAGGGATACAACTGCATTAGCTATATTCAGTTGCGGCCAAAAATATTGTCACCCTTGCACTTTTCTTAAATAATTCCATATTTCTTCTAAAATAAGTTGACATTTAAAAAAAATGTTTGGTCACCACACAATATTATTAGATTTTCAAGATTGCAGAACCAATTTTATTTTTGTAAACTTAAGTATACGATTTGAATTTACAAAATAAAGAACAATGGCATGAACAAAAAGAATTGGCTCGACAGAACTAGTACTTGGTTGCACAGCGTTTGGCCAAGATAATTGCAGACAAACGGTTCTTGTAGCCATCAATGAGCCTGCTGCACCTTTCTACTGGCAATTTGGACCACTCTTAAGCAGCAAACTGCTTTAATTTTTCAGTGCTTAAGGGGCACCCTCCACCAACTGCTGTTTTCAGCTCTTGCCATAGGTTTTGGATGTGTTTCAGATCTGGACTCTTTGCTGGCCACTCCAGAACATTCCAGCATCTCTTCTGGGGCAGCAGATAGCCTAGCAGGTAAGAGAGTTGGGCCAGTAACTGAAAGGTTCGAATCCCAGAGCTGACTAGGTGAAGAATCTGTCGATGTGCCTTTGAGCAAGGTACTTAACCCTAATTGCTCCTGTAATTTGGATAAGAACATCTGCTAAGTGACTCAAATAAAACAAATGTCTTCTTGAACCATTTCTGGGTGCTTTTTGATGTGTGTTTTGGGTTGTTGTCCCGCTGGAAGACCAACAACCTTTAATGGTTCCCCATGTTTTTGGACACTAGGTTTAACATTGGACTCCAAAACACCTAATAATCTGCTGTTTCATGATGCCTTGCGCAAGTTCAATGCCCTCAGTACCAGAGCAGCAAAGCAACCCCACAGCATTATCAAACCTTCCAAATATTTGATTGTAGGGAGGGTGTTCTTTTCATTGAATGCTTCATTTGGTCATCAGTAAACACAGTGCTGATCTGCACTGCCAAAGAGCTCCAATTTGGTTTTATTGGTCCACAGAACATTTTCCCCAGGATTGAGGTTTGTTTAGGTGGGTTTCTGAGAAGTTCAATCAGGATTTAGTGTCTCTTTCAGCAGTGGGGTCTCCTATATTTACCAATGACCAAATGAAGCATTCAACGAAAAGAACACCCACCCTAAAATCAAACACGGGGAAGGTTTGATAATGCTGTGAGCTTGCTTTTCTGCCTCTTGTACTGGGGGGCATTACATGTGTGCAAGACATCAGGAGATTATCAAGGTGTTTTAGAGTGCAATGTTCAACCCGGTGTCCAAAAACATTGTATCTGTTGATGGTCGTGGGTTTCCCAGCAAGTCAACAACCCCAAACGCAGATCGAAAGCACCCTGGAATGGTTCAAGAGGTGAAAAAAGACTGTTGGTCAGCAAAGAGCACAGATCTGAATCACATCCATAACCTATGGTGAAAACAGCAGTCGGCGGAGGGAAAAAAATAGAGCAGTTTTCTGCTGAGGAGTGGGTCAAATAGCCAGTAGAAACGTGCAGCAAGTTCATTGATGGCTACAATAAGCATTTGTTGGCAGTTATTTTGGCCAAAGGCTGTGCAACCAAGTACTAGCTCCAGGGTGCCAATAATCTTATCCATGCCATGTCTTTACAAAAATAAAAATGGTTCTGCAATGTTGAAAATCCAATAACAAGGTGTGGAGACAAAAAAAATATATAATTATTTCAATTTATTTGAGAAGAAATTGGGAATTGTCAAAAAAAAAAGTGCAAGGGTGCCAATATATCTGGTCGCAACTATACAACTTCAATTTCTCTGCAACACGGTTTCAATACTTTATAGTATGTCCCTCATCATCTCCCATCCTATATTTCAAACCTTGAGGGTTGGCAAATAGCATTATAGTCGACCGTCCAGTGGACCATGAAATCGACCACGATCCAAAATCCAGGTCAATAGCTGATATTCATATGAAGGAGTGATCCTTGCAAACACACAGTAATACACATTTTGAAAATCTTTTTAAGAAACCCCACTAGGCAACAACACATTTCCATTTGGGATTAAGGGAACATTTGTAGATATATGGGCAAAAGAGGAAAAGTGCTTTAGTCAAAAGGTTCAGTTCACTTCTGGAGTCTAATGGAAACGCAAACCCCTGCTCATACTTAGCAGAACAATCCATGATGCTCAGGGGGCTCACTTCTAGAGGCACATTTGTGGAGCGAATTAGGCATTTCCCCCATTGAGACTATTCAGTGCTCTATGTGTTCCAGATGAACACAAATGGGTAGGCTATAGGATATGTAGTGGAAAGAAAGATGTAAACTGGGGATGTTCATGTAAGGCTTCTAAGCCATGACATGTAAAAATGTTGTGTAAAAATGTGTGCTGCCTATGGCAACCACCATGGAAGCCCCATTAGAGCAAATTGTGTGGCATGTGGATTAATGTGCACCGTAGGTCAATTCCCACCCACAGGAATGTTTATTGAACCTGTTATACCTTTGGTAAATACACTACCGGTCAAAAGTTTTAGAACACCTACTCATTCAAGAGTGTGCAAAGCTGACATCAAGGCAAAGCGCGGCTATTTGAAGAATCTCAAATATAGATTATATTTGGATTTATTTAACACTTTTTTTGGTTACTACATGATTCCATGTGTTATTTCATAGTGTTGATGTCTTCACTATTATTCTACAATGTAGAAAATAGTACAAATAAAGAAAACCCCTTGAATGAGTAGGTGTTCTAAAACGTTTGACCTTATATGAATATCCCCTATGTCATATGTTGAAGGCTGGGATTTGATGTCTGGGGTTTGGTTTAGATGAAAAGACAGTGACAAAAGTAAATATGGTTTGGTTCTGATAGTTTGAGGGCAACATATTCAATAACCTATCTCATGCACGCTGCATGTCATCATCACCTCTTACCTGCATTATAGAACTGGTCAAGCACACACGTCTCCCCAAAGTCTATCTTCCCGAAGTGTATGATTTCCAGTTGACTTCCCACGGACTCGCACGCGTCTTTCAGGCAATGCAGGGCCATGTTCTCTGCGGTGTGCAGTTGAGTGAGCTCGCTGTTGACGACATATGCCACGGTGACAGCCCTGCTTTTATATTTCCCCGTAGACAACAAGCAGCCACTGTCCATCGGACAGCTCAGGATACTCGGACTGATGCTTCCGCTGACCACAGAGTCGTGCCAGAATGTCCCGGCGGCGGGGATGGGGTCACCGCAGCCACTCTCTTCCCGGGAGCCAGCAGATCCCCCGCGGGCACCCTCTGTGTTCGAGCCAGGACTAGAAAAGGGGACCGACAAGGATATCCCTTCATCTTGACTCATTGTTTTTCAAAGTCTGTTTTGGTTGACAATCCCTCTGTGTTGTTATGGATGCTCAGTTGCCCAACATCTCCATACACCCAAAGTCAACATTACGCACGTTTCCTCACAGACATTCTATTCAAAAGGCACGCAAGGAAAATGTCCATACTATTTGAAGGTATTTCAACACAGGTAAACAACAGTCTGGTGATATGGGTCAACCTCCTGTAAATTCATTCCTGGTTTCGCATGAAATTGTGCAATCTGCAATGATCATGAACCAAGATAGTGCGAACTACCACCATTGAAAGACACCGTTACTGTGAAATCACGACACATAGGCTACTCATATACACCTAACGATCCTATGGAAAGTAACAGTTACCACTCAATTGCGACATTCTTGCGAGTCGCCAGATCGACTACACATAGTTTCCGAAGTTGCGCACTAACACAGGTTTCAATCGTTACAAATCCCTCATGAGCTTGTTTTCGGTTGATCCATCGTCCTAGAAAGCAGATCTGGGTTGCTGTCCAAATCTGTGCAGCCGCGCAATGAATAGCCTATCATCTAGAAACCATGCCCATAGAATAATGAATACCAACGCGAATATTATGTCCAGTCCCTGGACCCTGCCCTATTTCCACTACTATCTTTCCTGCACAGGCTCATGCACACTAGCTGGCGGTTGAGCCTTGTTTACGGGCGGCGACATGACCATATTTGGAACAGTTGGAGCGTATTTCCCCTTAAAGCGACAGTCTGCTATTTTCCAGTAAGAAAATATTTCAAGTAATTTTAACTAATGAATCATACTCCTTGATTCTGAGTAGAAGAGGCTGGTGGGAGGAGCTATTGGAGGACGGGCTCATTGTAATGGAATGAATGGAATGAATGGAATGGTGCAAAACACATAAAAAACGTAATGGAAACAACGTGTTTGCCTCCATTCCATTGATTCCATTAAAACCATTACAATGAGCCCCTCTTCCTATCACTCCTCCCACCAGCCTTCTCTGAATTGGAGGTACATAACTTAAAAATAGGCCTACCTGACTATATTCAGTTGTGATCCATCAATTGTTCATGTTTTTGTTGTCATATGGGTACTGTAAACAAATTGTAGTTTTAAATCATAAAACAAGCCCAATGCTGTTCTCATGGGACGTCATTACTGTTTAAAATATATATATTTATTTCACCTTTATTTAATCAGGTAGGCCAGTTGAGAACAGGTTCTCATTTACAACTGCGACCTGGCCAAAATAAAGCAAAGCAGTGCGACACAAACAACAACACAGAGTTACACATGGAATAGACAACGTACAGTCAATAACACAATAGAAAAAAGTCTATATACAGTGTGTGCAAATGGCGTGAGGAGGGAAGGCAATAAATAGGCCATAGTAGCGAAGTAATTACAATTTAGCAAATTAACACTGGAGTGATAGATGTGCAGATGATGATGTGCAAGTAGAAATACTGGTGTGCAAAATAGCAAAAAAGTAAATAAAAACAATACGGGGATGAGATAGGTAGATTGGATGGGCTATTTACAGATGGGCTGTGTGCAGCTGCAGTGATCAGTTAGCTGCTCAGATAGCTGATGTTTAAAGTTAGTGAGGGAGATATAAGTCTCCAACTTCAGCGATTTTTGCAATTCGTTCCAGTCATTGGCAGCAGAGAATTGGAAGGAAAGGCGGCCAAATGAGGTGTTGGCTTTGGGGATGACCAGTGAAATATACCTGCTAGAGCGCGTGCTACCGGTGGGTGTTGTTATCGTGACCAGTGAGCTGAGATAAGGCAGAGCTTTACCTAGCAAAGACTTATAGATGACCTGGAGCCAGTTGGTCTGGCGACGAATATGTAGCGAGGGATAGCCGACGAGAGCATACAGGTCTCAGTGGTGGGTGGTATATGTGGCTATGGTGACAAAACGGATGGCACTGTGATAGACTGCATCCAGTTTGCTGAGTAGAGTGTTGGAGGCTATTTTGTAAATGACATCGCCGAAGTCGAGGATCGGTAGGATAGTCAGTTTTACGAGGGTATGTTTGGTGGTGTTAGTGAAGCAGGCTTTGTTGCGAAATAGGAAGCCGATTCTAGATTTAATTTTGGATTGGAGATGTTTAATATGAGTCTGGAAGGAGAGTTTACAGTCTAGCCAGACACCTAGGTATTTGTAGTTGTCCACATATTCTAAGTCAGAACCGTCCAGAGTAGTGATGCTAGTCGGGCGGATGGGTGCGGGCAGCGATCGGTTGAAAAACATGCATTTAGTTTTACTAGCGTTTAAGAGCAGCTGGAGGCCACAGAAGGAGTGTTGTATGTCATTGAAGCTCGTTTGGAGGTTTGTTAACACCGTGTCCAAAGAAAGGCCAGATGTATACAGAATGGTGTCGTCTGCGTAGAGGTGGATCAGGGAATCACCCGCAACAAGAGCGACATCGTTGATATATACAGAAAAAAGAGTCGGCCCGAGAATTGAACCCTGTGGTACCCCCATAGAGACTGCCAGAGATCCGGACAACAGGCCCTCCGATTTGACACACTGAACTCTATCTGAGAAGTAGTTGGTGAATCAGGCGAGGTACATCACAGTAGTCAAGTGCTACAGTATTTGCATTGTATGTGAACATTACACTTGCTCCATTGTTTATGTTTTGTTGGCTCTTTGATGGTATGTACATCTTACAGTGTGGCTTTAAAGAGACAACAATATGGTCATACAGTACCAGTCAAAAGTTTGGACACACCTACTCATTTCAGGGTTTTTCTTTATTTTTAGTATTTTCTACATTGTAGAATAATAGTGAAGACATCAAAACTATGAAATAACACATAATGCCAAGATTATGCAAAGCTGTCATCAAGGCAAAGGGTGGCTCCTTTGAGGAATCTAAAATATAATATATATTTTGATTTTTTTAACACTTTGTGGTTACTAAATGATTCTATTATTCTACAATGTAGAAAAAAGTAAAAATAAAGAAATTCCCTGGAAGGACTTGGTGTGTCCAAACTTTTGGCTGGTACTGTACATGTTGCCCTTACTCTTTTGTTCCAACCCTTGGAGAATAGGCCCTATTCATCATTTTGGGAAATTCCCAATTTACATCACGTGGCCTGAAACCTGCATATTACGTTATGTAATAATAGTACTTAACGCTACGAGGGCTGTTTACAGCATGCACAGTTTCAATGATTTGCAATTTATCTCAGAATGGACATAGGCCTATAACTCAGATTAAAGTTTTTGATGTTTAGGCTAATAAACAAATCACAAACAGGTCCCAGAGGCTTCATAACACTGGGATCTGTAGAGCAACCACTTGGCTCCAAAGGACTCATACCATGATATAGACTATCTATAGATTGTATAGATAACCTATTCAATAATCTCAACTATATACATTGAAAACATTTTCAAGCATGTGACCCTTTTGCATCGGTTGGCCAGCTTCTGTGGGTAACCTAATGTAACTCTTCAATAAGGCCTCCCAATGTTTTGGTTCCTAAGTGCTGCCTCCATCTATCTATTGGTTCATTTTGGACTGAAAAGGTTTGGTTTGGTTTGGTTATAGCTGTACGTAGTTCTGTGGCGGAGGCACAGTGGCGGAACTGCCTGCCCTACGCTAGATTTCAGATATCTCTATGTGTAGCCATATATGTTTTTATGTGTTAGTAGGCCTACCTAGATTTGATATAAATTCCAATAGCTCGTGGAATAAAACACAACTGGTGATGTACAATAACACTTCATTTCAACCTGCAATTCCCTCGAAATATACATATTGAGAGCAACAAATAAACAAACTTGGTTTTGTATTACATTTCATGAATTACTTTATTTCCCTGCAACTCGATTTCCCCGAGACTAGTTTCTTCCTCATACCAGACCCTCATGTAGGCAGAGGGGGACCCCTTGTGGTCAGAGTAGCCTACCGGTTTGGTACAATTATATGATTTTAAAATAGCTCCCCTGTCAAATGTTGCTACCTTAGTTACATTTAGCTTCAAAGAGACCCTTGAGACAAAACAGTTCGGGGGTAGCATTTTACTACAACGGTTGACTCTGTCATCAACACAACCGAGACAATAACTCAAGAACTTTGCATGTGTTTATGTGAAAACACCAGGTCATTGAATAGACACTGGGGGGCAGTACAGGTTCATTCTAAACGCAGCATGCAGGACAATATAGGAAGTGTAGAAGGCATGAGCGTTTAGAGCGCTACAAGGAAGATCATTCTGGAGGGATAACGTTTACTACAGGTGAAGCACTTTATTCAAATCATGAGGTACAATTAAAGGGATATGTGTGCTTTCGCTTATCAACCAGTGACAGAGTATACATCTGGCCTGATTTGTGATATCTGATCATCTAAGTAGCCTGTGGCCTATGTTCTCAAAGTAATTTATTTAACCCTTATTTTACCAGGTATGTTGACTGAGAACACATTCTAATTTACAGAAACAACCTGGGAAATAGTTACAGGGGAGAGGATGTGGCAATGAATGAGCCAATTGGAAACTGGGGATGATTAGGTGGCATGAGGGCCAGATTGGGAATTTAGCCAGGCCACTGTGGTTAATACCCCTTACTCTTAGTATAAGTGACCACAGAGAGTCACAACAGCCGTTTAACTTCCCATCCGAAGGACAGCACCCTACACAGGGTAATGTCCCCTGTCACTGCCCTGGGGCATTGGGATATATATAGATATATATATATATTTTAGATCAGAGGAAAGAGTGCCATCTACTGGCCCTCCAACACCACATTCCAGCAGCATCTGGTCTCCCATCCAGGGACAGACCCGGACCAACCCTGCTTAGCATCAGAGGCACATTCAACTAGTTAAAGCCTCCTCAATATCATTAATTAGACATATCACACTATATTGTTGATATGAATGTCTCACACTGTAGTCACCCCCCAACAACAACACGAGCCAGACTAAGTCTAAATTCAGTCAAGACTTTTGAGGAAAAAAAGCAGATGAAAAGAGCCCTTTGTGGAGAGTTACAGGTTTTAGATCCAACGGCTCTTTAATGTTGTCTGGAAAGCAACCAACGACCCTGCAACTCAGTGACAGGAAAAGGATTTACACTGTGTTAAATCAGCCAATTACTGTATACATTTTTGTGGCTTATCCTTTGGTATGAGGTAAGTCCTGTTTCCCGATCCCCATCATATATTTGTCTGTGTTGTCTTTGATGTTGAACCAGGCCTAGTTCAGTGTGGCGTGAGTTTTCCCAGTGGCGGGACACTGATAGTGAGTGTTAAAGCACAAGGCTGCCAGTTAGACTGCTCTTTTCCTCAGACGCTGCCAGAGTATGTTTCCTTAGTCTGCAGTCTGGTTAGTGTGTAAATGGACAGGCAGCACACCGCTCTATCCACACAACACAGGGAAGAGGACTTTAGAAAAACGTTTTGTTGGATGGGCTGGCAGTCTTCTGCTGGTGTTTGTGGCTAAAAAGTGACACATAGACTACACCTTACTAGAGACTAGGTGGTCTGACAGAGCATGGACCTGGACCGCACACAATCCAATGAGTGGAATTTCAGTGGCCTGACTGCTGTTGTTGAACTGAAAGTGGGAACACCTAACTGCTTTGTAAACATGTGCTAACTAATTAGTGGCTGATTTCATATGGTGAAGTTTGGGATATCATTTGGGTGTGAGTAGATTAAGTTCTGTAGGGTAGGCTACTTTTAAAGTCGAAAAAGTAAAACAAAGAAAGGAAGACATGTTTATATAAAAAATATATTTTATTCCAAACTACAAAAGTGAAAACATGTAACTTTTTTGTCACACTTCTCAATAAAATAGTACACAAAACTGTCACAGGAACAGTCAAACCCAGCAAATAAGCTATCAATAAACATATTGAAGGAAGAGAAAAACAAAACAAACTTTTTAAAACTTTAAATTAACTTAAACAACTGTACAATAATATGTACAATATTTACAGCATCAATAATACATATAAAAAGGAATGAAGCTACAAATCATCCAGTCTCTTTTTTTTTGACAAAATACTGATTCCTTCCTTGCAACCTGAATCAGTCAGTCAAAGTCAAATACCTCTTTTCTCAGTGCTGTGGCATACCCTCAAAGCATGCACACTACGCTCCTTGTCTGGAAGGACGGCTGTTTTTCAGCATGGGCTGAACCATGACCTGTCGTTAGCACTGCAACAGTTAGGATCTGCAAACAGTGAGCTATACACAAGGGCGTGTTCAATTAGTACTCTGGTGGGTTAAGGATTTAAGTTTCCGTACTGGGGGTTGAAAGTCTTCACCCTTCGTTACTGCAAGTGCTCAGAGGTTGGACACAGCCCAGTTAATTAGGTGCCTGCCACAGTTTAGGGGGAGGGGAACATGGCATCAGCCAATTAGTGACAACAACATAGGTTGTCACATAGTAGAACTATAGTGCAGTAAGTATTCTATTTCGGGCAGCAGAGCAGCCCCCTGTCTTTCACCCCCTCTTTAGGGCAAGTGGCCCTAAACATCCATCAATACACTCATACATTGAATATACGCATATATATTTCTGTCCTTGTACAAAATACACAATTTGAAAATTACAACCCAAAAGACAAACAAATGCTGTGCTGCGAGATGAGATGGATATCTGTTGGATTCAAGTTAAGAGTCATTGGTTGTTTTTGCTGTTAGGTGACGTAATTGTTTACGCCATGTCTCCCAGCATCTTCTTGTAGTACATGGACTCAAAGATGTCATTCTCGCCGGGGCAGTTGTAGTGGCACGCGCAGGTCTTGATGAACATCATCTGCTTCTTCATGACCTGGCCGTCGGGGCACTTGAACTCCATGGGCAGGGTGGTGGTTCTGTGGGGGGTGCAGCAGCGACCGTCGGTGCACACTCCGCAGAACTTGGGGCGGTAGGACTTGGTGGTGGTGCAGCCAGAGATCTCAAACTTCATGGGCTTGGACACTCTTGGTGTGCGGATGCATTTCTTTCCCTTCTGTAAGAGCAAAGCGTTAAAAAAAAAGTCATTATTAGTGACCGTTCCTTCCCTCTTGATTTGACAAAGTGTTTCTATTGTAATGAAAGGGTTGGTTGGGTAGTGGTTGAAGAACGTGCTTACCCTAATGCTCTGCTCCATGTGGGACTCGCAGGGTCTGACCATGCACAGACGGGACTGTTTCTCCAGGCGGCACTCGCGGTTGTCGTTGGTTACTTTGGTAGAGATGCCCAGGCCGCAGGTCTTAGAGCAGGCGCTCCACTCAGTGGTCTGGACCAGGCAGTTCTCCCTCATCATGGAGGGGTCAGGCCCGTAGGTCTCCTCCTCTCTGTAAGCTGCAGGCAAAGAAGGGGAAGTGACATAAGACTCTTTATCTCTACACTCAAAAGCTGACCAGATTACATCATTAGAACGTAGGCTACTGTATGTGTCTAAGACTGAAACTCACCAGCGAGAGCAGAGCCCACAAAGATGTTTGTGTTTTGGGGGGCATCGCACACCCACTCCTCGCAGCACTTCTCAGGCACTTTGACGCGGCGGGGCATGGGGCAGTCAGGGCTGGGCAGGCGGATGTCCATGCTGCACAGGGGAATACAGCCCACGGCACCGTCCAGGCACGTGCACTGGTATTTACAGCTGCTCTGGAAGGACTCTCCACTCCTGTACACCATCCCACCCATCACACAGGTGGCGCCACCCTTAGCTGTGGGAGGAGGAGAAGAGAATGTCACATCTCCAGTCACACAAACACCAGCAGAGGAAAATAATCAGAGTCAGTGTATTAGAATGACAAAGAAGCCTGTTGAGAGTGACTTACCTGTGCAGACTCCTATGCGGCGGTTGATGGGGGAGCCGAAGTCACAGAAGAGTCCTTTGTGGGGGTCGCACATGTCCCTGTCTGTGCAAAGCTCGCCCATCTGCTTGGCACACACCCTGCAACAGCCGCAGGCATCGGGCACCAGGCTCACACCAGGGGTACACTGGGGGGGCACATCAGGGCAACTACACTGCCCACTGCACTCCTGAGCCACAGCCTAAGGGACAAAGAGATAGGAGTACGGTTAGACCCTGATCACATGGTCACAACTACTACTAACGTTACAGTTCATCAGCCCCAAGAGCTAGGGCATCATACAGCCTTTTGTAACTGTGTTAACAAAATATATCGATTTACAATTCAACTGCTGTTGTAATAGCCTAGACATGCTGATAGCTCGTGGCTGTCTGTCTGGTACATGGCGCATAGACACAGCAATACAGTTCCCATATAACTTGACATTCTCAGTAAAAGGGTCTTACCAGGTAGGAGAGAGTGAGACAGAAGAAAGAAATCAGCCTCATGTTCATTCCAGCAGACATTTTGCTTTTCTTCTGGGTTTGTCTCGGAGTATCTTAGACAAAAATAAGTCTTCAGGCTCTTCAAAAGTCTTCCTTAGTCTCTTGCGAGTAGTCAGGGAGCTTGTCGTCTGATCGAGTCGATCTCGTTGTTAAGAAGTTTCTGATTTTGGTTCTTTCTCAGTTAAGTTCTCGTAGTTCTCTTGGTTAAAGCTAGAGTTTAGCTTCAGTAGTAGAGCTGTTGCTGCTCTTGTGGCTCTCTCTTGGATGAGGAGTTGTTCTGTGTCTGAAGCTAGGAGCTCTCCCTGCCTTTATACACCCAGGGCTGCAGTGACGTGCTAGTGGCTGAATGGAGTCCTGGACAAACATGGACATTCTTGGCATTCTTTCCTAATTTCCTGCCCCCCTCCTAGACTCGCTCTCCCTGACATATCGCATTCCTCCTGTCTGAAGCCAAAGTGCTGTCACATATCAAAATAAAAGTGCATTCTTGGCACTATCCCTCAACTTTCCCTTTTATGTGTAATCGGCGGTTGTGTTGTATCCCGGAGAGAGACCGTAAACCTCCCCTGTTATTGGGAATAGCTGCCTCTCTGTTTCTCTTAGCACATCACACATAGATTTTACACTAGCGCCTTCAAAGGCTTTAAATATCTATTATTGCATGTGCATTTTATTATGAAAGGAAGGGCTGTAGTGTTGTTGACCGTTACAAAACAGTACCGTTATAAAAAACCCTGTACACCTTCAGGACTGTTTTTCTTTTTGGAAAAGAACATACTGTACAGAGAAACAGATGTATGATATGTATTGTATGCGATCATACAATAGCCTTCCTAAGTCTAACAAGTCATGGGTGTTGGGATTTAATCAAGGGGGTTTGTACAGTATAAAACCACACCGCCGTCTAGTTAACAGACTCTCATCAGTTCTATTCATTGGTTTTAATCGCATACTTTTTTATAGCCGTGCGCTTTCACCTCACTAATAAGGTTTAGTCTATGGACTTTAAAGCATAGTTGTACTACATTCCTGGTGTGGGATTCTATTTTGCTCCGTCAGTATCTAAACACTGAGCAGACTTGAGGATTGCAGGAAAGCGGCTAGACTCTGGGGGTTTGTATATTTTTGAAGAAACGATCACACAAGCCCCAGACTCTCCACCTCAGTCTTATGAAAGGCAGCCCTGCTCCTCACCAGCCACCGAATCGGAAATGAAAAACTCCCAGAGAAAACTCAGAGCTGGAGGAATGTGCGGCTGCGCCAGCAGACATACTATTACTGCATGGACACACCGACTGGGAGGAAGCGTGGCCTTATATGGGAATCTTCACTAGCAGCATCTGTCTTTCCCTTTTTTCCAGTGTGGTTTGTGCAGAAAGTACAGTAGGAGCTCCTCAGGGTCTGTACTGTCTGAGACGTTCTCGCCGGACAGTGTGTGGGATGGTAATGTACCCTGTCTGTCAACACAGATTCATTTGTGGCCAAACAGAGGCTGCCAGTTCCTTAACCCCGTCATGTCAAATAGTAGCAGCTTATCGCAATGCCCTATTTGAAAATGCGCTCGATTTCCTGAACCAATAACAGTGCGGTGTGGCTTTCCATTGAGGTGTTGGATGAACTGAATTCCCCTCCACAAGGCAGTGTTTAATCAAACATTGTGTGTGGTAAGACGTAGCTGTGTGTTAGCATCAGATTCCCTGTCTTAGGCTGTTGTCCTGGAGCTCTCATTAGTGCTCTCTCTCTCTCTCTCTCTCTCTCTCTTTCTCTCTCTTCTAAGCCCCCTGCTGGTGTGCTACTTTCTCCCCAAGACGTTCCTTACTCAATGGAGCATAGGTAAATACTGTAAGGTCTGTTAACCTTTAATGTCATGCTCTCTGGTTTTCAATGGTGGCTAAAAGGGGTCTGAAACTCAAGCTTAGGCATGGCAAGCATTCCAAATTCAACATTCCACATGCGGTGCAATTGGGGTCCAATTTGGGATAAGTGATGAGGTGCTAATGTTGGAGTGACAGGCAGAAGTTAGCTAGGGTCAAAGGTCAAGAGCTGGTGACGGAATGGAAAGGATTCCACATTCAGTGTAAATAAATTACCTATTAGATATGTGCTTCACTGTGGGGTGTAGCAGACCTGACCATGTGATTCACTTTCCCATTCCCTCAACGGAGGAGGGTGTTGTGGTTAAAAAAATGACTGTGGTTCATTGTTCCCAGTACAAAAAAAACAAACACACATAGCTAGCTACATCAGTGTATTAAACATTCTGCCAAGGAGTAATTGTCTGTGCAGTGTGATTCCAGTTCTCTCCATTTCCATTTCCACTTCTAGCCTTCGTCCCAAATGGCACCCTATTCTCTACATAGTGCACTACTCTTGCCCATCAGAGCCCTGTGGGCCTTAGTCAAATGTAGTGCAGCATAAAAGGAATAGGCTGCTATTTGGTACACAACCCTGTTCTGTCTGCAACTTACGTGACTGTGTTCAAATGACAAATGTTCTGTCTGAGGTATTCCATCTAAGTGATGATTGTATTTTTAACCGAACCAGAGATCTTATCTATGATTAAAATGGAATCGGACGTGCTGTGGCCTAAAACCCATCTGTTTTCATTTTTCCAATGTCAATTTTAGTGCTCTTCCAGAAAAGACACAACATGTAAAATGCACATGGAATTGGATAGAAGCAATTCATATTGCCTCCAGACAATTGATGTGTGTAATACACAGTTAAAACCATGTATTAGAAACACTACGTTTACAGCAGCTTTAGTTGTTGAGCCTATGTTGTTTTGCAGTGCATAAAACACTTGTGGATGTCGATTAAGGCAGCCCCCTGCACCTCTTCGATTCAGAGGGGTTGGGTTCAATGCGGAAGACACATTTCAGTTGAATACATTCAGTTGGACAACTGACTAGGTATCCCCCCTTTCCTTTCCCCTTTCCCCTTTCCCTTGTGTTACGTTTATGTGTAAACTTCAAGAAACGACATGTCAATCATTCAAGAATCAAAGTTGGTTGAATTCTTTAATGGGCCATCCTATTAATTATTTTGACCTTTGCGTTGCTCTGAACTTAATTAAAGTGGTTTGGTTTAGCCAAAAAGAAGCCTTTTTGTTTTTGGGCCAATCACAGGAACTCTGAATTGCTGTTGCATGGGACTTTTGAGTCACTCAAATGGGTGATTCTGCTCGAGCTATGAGAGGAGAAGAGAGACGGACACTATGTTGATGAGCTTGAACTTTTACATCTGAAGAACTATCTATCTGAAGAACTCAATCTATCTATCTACCTGAATTTGCCTGCTGTGGAAAGTGTACGGCATCATTATTTCAACGGGAGCTAGCCTAGCTTGTCAGATTTGGAGCTGTAGAGGAAGGTTTCCCAATCATTTGCTGAATCATTCTATATTCATTGAGCTACATTGCGCGCCAACGTTTAGGCTAAGTTTTTAGAGTGCACTCTAATACCCGGGAGCTTTCTATATTATAATTATAATTTTTTTACCCCCATTTTCGATGTTGTCTCATCGCTGCAACTCCCCAACTGGCTCGGGAGGTGAAAGTCGAGTCATGCGTCCTCCGAAACGTGACCCGCCTAACCGCGCTTCTTAACACCCGTCCACTTAATCCAGCCACACCATTGTGTCTGAGGAAACACCGTTCAACTGACTACAGAGTTCAGCCTGCAGGCAACCGGCTCGCCACAAGGAGTCGCTAGAGCACGATGAGCCAAGTAAAGCCCCCATGGCCAAACCCTCCCTTAACCCGGACAACGCTGTGCCAATTTTGCGCCGCCCTATGGGACTCCCGATCACGGCCGGTTGTGCTGTCTTATCAATGATATGAGGAAAAGTAATGACTGTTGCCTTCTAATAATGGAATGTCTTTGACAAGCCGTGCCAGCTATCCACAGTATACAGAAATATGTGATTTTTAAACAACTGAAAAATTATCTTGATAAATTATAGACATAAAGTTGTGAGAAAACATGTTACGTACTAGTCAAAGCTTATTACCATCTTACCATCTAGTATTTCCTTTTCCCTTTAATATGAACATTATCCTGAATTCCACCATGAATGGATGATTAGGACTAAAAATAGGTAGGCCCAATATAGTTGAAGACACAGGTACAGAAATTGGATTTCTGACTCACAAATACCTAAGAATCTGTTTTAAGCTTAAAAGCAACTGTTTGATCATCTACAATTACCCAATGTTGAACCATGACTATAGGACCTAGGCCTTCAGAGGTACCAAACATCTTCCAATAGTTTACTTTGTATCTTCTATAGTCAGATCATTCTAGTTATAATGAAGGAGGAGCAATATTTTTTGATTACATTAAGAATGAATCAAACAGGCCACACGCTTCGGGCTGCCGCTCACACATAGACAGAACCGGCATGGATGCAAATGTGATACAGAGCATAAAATAATGCAACCAGCAAAACAAAAAACACTGTTTACACAATCTACGGTAGCCTAACACCAATATCACATATGACCAATAGCGACCACAACAGTGACACATCAAAGGCGATAGGCTTGTGGTGCTGAAAGGACAGCGACCGTAATACCTGTGCACCCCATGGCGCTGAAGGAGAGCACAGTTTGATCAAACACATAGACACGGCTGATAGACAGAAGTCACACACAGCATCAAATAACGGTATAGAATAAGCAGCCCATTCAATCCAGCAGGCCTTAAAAAACAAAACATTTTATTTCCAAAATGAAATGAGCAAACCAGCTATTGCTTCCCATTGCAAATCTTTTATCACGTTCATCACACTCCCCAGTGACTCAAAGAAAATGCAACAATGTTTCACACTCATTATTTTCAGAGAAACAGTGCCTTTGGAAAGTATTCATACCCCTTGACTTTTTCCACATTTTGTTACGTTACAGCCTTATTTTAAAATGTATTATACAAAATCTACACACAATACCCCATAATGACAAAGCGAAAACAAGTTTTTAGACATTTTTACGTAAGTATTCAGACCCTTTGCCATGAGACTCGAAATTGAGCTCAGGTGCATCCTGTTTCCATGGACCATCCTTGAGATGTTTCTACAACTTGATTGGAGTCCACCTGTGGTAAATTCAATTGATTGGACAGGATTTGGAAAGTCACACACCTGAATAAATAAGGTCCCACAGTTGACAGTGCGTGTCAGAGCAAAAACTAAGCCATGAGGTCAAAGGAATTGTCCGTAGAGCTGGATTGTGTCGAAGCACAGATCTGGGGAAGGGTGCCAAAACATTTCTGCATTGAAGGTCCCCAAGAACACAGTGGCCTCCCTCATTCTTAAATGGAAGAAGTTTGGAACCACCAAGACTCTTCCTAGAGCTGGCCGCCCAGCCAAACTGAGCAATCGGGGGAGAAGGGCCTTGGTCAGGGAGGTGAACAAAAACCCAAAGGTCACTCTGACAGAGCTCCAGAGTTCCTCTGTGGAGATGGGAGAACCTTCAAGAAGGACAACCATCTCTGCAGCTCTCCACCAATCAGGCCTTTATGGTAGAGTGGCCAGAAGGAAACCACTCCTCAGTAAAAGGCACATGACAGCCCGCTTGGAGTTTGCCAAAAGGCACCTAAAGCGTCTCAGACCATGGAGAAACAAGATTCTCTGGTCTGATGAAACCAAGATTGAACTCTTTGGCCTGAATGCCAAGCGTGACGTCTGGAGGAAACCTGGCACTATCCCTACGGTGAAGCATGGTGGTGGCAGCATCATGCTGTTGGGATGTTTTTCAGCGGCAGGGACTGGGAGTGATGAGAGGAGTACAGAGAGATCCTTGATGAAAACCTGCTCCAGAGCTCTCAGGACATCAGACTGTGGCAAAGGTTCACCTTCCAACAGGACAATGACCCTAAGCACACAGCCAAGACAACGCAGGAGTGGCTTCAGGACAAGTTTCTGAATGTCCTTGAATGGCCCAGCCATATCCCGGACTTGAACCCTTTCGAACATCTCTGGAGAGACCTGAAAATAGCTGTGCAGCAACGCTCCCCATCCAACCTGACAGAGCTTGAGAGGATCTGCAGAGAAGAATGGGAGAAACTCCCTAAATACATGTGTGCCAAGCTTGTAGCATCATACCCAAGAAGACTCAAGTCTGTAATCATTGCCAAAGGTGCTTCAACAAAGTACTGAGTAAAGGGTCTGAATACTTGTCGTTATGGGGTATTGTGTGTAGATTGATGAGGACAAATGTAATACATTTTAGAATAAGGCTGTAATGTAACAAAATGTGGAAAAGTCAAGGGGTCTGAATACTTTCTCGAAGGCACTGTAGCTACAGCAAGTGAGCTGCAATAAAACAGTGCCACTCACCAGATTATGTTCTCTAAACATCAGACTGTTACTATGGTTTCTCCATGGATATCAGCAAAAATAATGTTTAAATGTACTTTACTGGTTGTCCGTGCTGTTGGTCCTTTTAGCAGTAGGAAGTGGAGATAGGGTAACCACAGGAAAGTGTTTACCTTTTTGCGGCCCGGTACGTTCTGTTGCTTGTATTTTCCATCTCCTGATGCATTTCAGTGATGCACAATATGCTAACGATAGCCGAATGTAACCGAACGTTGTCGACCAAAGCACGTTCCCTTGCAAACAGCTGGAAGTGCTTGTGAAATTTGCCAGCTGATTGCATAGGACAATGTTAAGTCTGTGCCTCGGTTAAATTGTAGACATATTGTGCAAGTTGCCGGAAATATAAAACCGACATATCTGTGGATATTTTTTTGTCTCAGATTATTTCCTGCATAAGGACAAAATCAGAGGACAACAGGTAAAGTATGTTCAAATGAAATTTATTCAACAGTCTGACTTTTCATGGGACTGTTCATAAAAAGTGAGCCTACATGTTAGAGAAGAGAGAATAGTCTTCGGCTCTCAAATTCGTAGAGACTACAGGTGATGATAATTTTAAAACGTTTGAAAGTTCATCTTGAAAAGTATCCACCTTGAAGTTGATAACACCTGTTGCAGCCGCCATCATCATTGTCACACTGCTACAACACAAGCTGGTGTGGGAAAACTGCCACTGATTCTTTGCTCTTGGGCTTGACCCACCCATTGCAAGTCAAAATGTGATTGGTTCATTCCACTGTCACTCCAAAAATCTGTTCTAATACAGTTGAGTGGCAGAGGCCTTCTGTCCAGCTTCTGAAGGCCTAGCCAATGGCTGTCTGAGCTATCTAGATTTTTCTACCCAGAGACCACCACAGAAAAATCCCGATTGAATAATTTTTCTCTTTAGTATTAACCCTTCTCTTTCCAACACAAACTGAAAAGATGAAATCAGATGATAATTAAAAATTATTGAAAAGATTAAATAGAATTTTTAAAACAACATTTTATTAAACAAAATATACATGTTTTATATATCCTTCTCTGAAGGCCTAGAAGGCCCTCACGGTTCCTCACTGAGGTAACCCTACCCAGATGTTCTTTGGATTCATTTTATAAAACGCACCTCCTAATCTGCTTTCACTTCCTTTAGGGTAAAACATATTGTTCATGATTCATATAACAACTGAGCTTCTGTTTCTGCTGCCGAGAAACAAAACCTAGTTCAAGCTTAGTGTATTCATAGTAAGTCTTCTAGAGAAGGGTGAAACTCATGGATTACTGTCACACACTATAGCCCCCAATTGCTTTCTCTCCTATTATTATTTTTTATCAGTGTTTGTGCGTAATAATACTGCAATAATAACATAAACACATTAGCAAACGGACACCCTCGTGTTGCTATACTGGCATGGAGAGCCTCCAGTTGGACTAGGTCTCCCTCTGACTGGAGGGCGGCGTGAGGGCGGAGTGCCCCATGATGGATTCCCTTCTGTTCTTCAGAGAGGGCATATTTTCAGCCACAGCAGCATAGCATTCCTGTGAGATTGTTACAGTGCATTCCTCATGGGATTTGCCTTAAGCCGTCTTCATCCTCTCCGATCATCTCCCAGTAAGGAATAGGATGACCTCATCAGAGGCCAGAATGGGCCCTGTGACGATGGAATTCCCCAAATACGCTCCACAGAAGCTCCTCGTTGGGAGAGACTGGGGAGTTTTCCACTGGTAGCTCTCTGGCCATGGTGTAAGCTGAGGTGATGTCACAGAACGCCCTGTACAGTGCCTCTGTCCTCTGAACACACAGGTTAACTCAGCATTTCCTCTTCATTGCCGTCATTCATCATCCATTACAGTTACTTCTACATTTGGAATAGCTAGGCAATGTTTTTCAAATTCATTTTCCAGTTTCCTCATTTAGGCAAGGTGGGGCCTTGCTCAGCTCAGTTTCCAGGTGCTCACGTAGCTAGAAGCCCGTTGTGCTTTACCAACACCAACATGTACAGATGGAAAGGCTACAGGCTGTATGTCTAATATCCAATACCCAGTGTACTTTACACACAGCTCTTTTGGGGTGATTAAGTCATCAGCAGCATAATACTGACTAAGGGCAATGAGTGAGTTATTAACAACAGTTAAATATTACAAGTTAAGGTGTACAGTGGGCTAACATTAGTGAGAATATGATTGAGTATTCAGAAAAAAGAAGGGGAAAGTATTAATCTTAACCAGATTTTTCAGGGATTGTCCTAGTGTAAGTAGCCTATGCATTTTCAGACCTACATAGCATTACTGTTCATTGAAAAATCTGATCAAAGATTAAAAGAATCAGACATGCTATTTTAGTTGAAAGGTTGATCATCCAAAAGTGTCTGGGAACAACTATACGCTAAACTTACTGAACACTAAAGCAAACAAGAACAAAGATTATTTGCCTTCATATCCATATCCACCTCACCATCTCCACCTAAAATTCTATAATTGGCAGTTGGCAGTGAGCTCCTGGAATGTTCCCTGCTTTGAAACTTCAAACTGACCATCCCTCCACCACTATTTAAACTGAACATGTGGCAGAGATGTCAAAATTTGCTAATTATGAGGGCTACAGTTTCTGGCTCTTTGAAATACCAAGGCTGACTGAGGTAATTCATAGCCCAGACTCTCGCCGACCGTTGGACCTTACTACATCATTCGTGTCATGGAGAAAAATCACAGACTAGAAATGGCTAAATCTAACTTCCTTTGAAAGCGTGAAACAAATTAATATAATTGGTGGGCTAAAGGATACAGCTGAAAGAGAGTGGCTGGAAAGTGGAAATGGATTTGATAGATGCGATTGTCTATAAAAAGCCTTGGCTGTGGAAAATCACAGGCTATTTAGACTAGAAAGGACAACCCAGGGAAGTGCCAGGGTGCTGAACTTTTTTCAACAAAGAGCAGAAAATAATTTAATCCACAGGGATTTACTGCTACACGCATGCCTTCTGAAGGGGCTACCATGGCAATGACAGTGAATGAGGAGCCTAGGTCTGCTGCATCTCTCTGTCTCTCTGTCTGACCTCTGACCCATGTCTGTAAAACCTACCATTCTTTCTGAACAGAATCCCATATGGGGGCCTGTAAGTCCACGATTTATTGAATCTAAAGAGAGAATGGTTTGAACAGTGTCATGAACAAAGTGCAGAGTTCCAAGTATAGGCATAGACACCCCACACTCTGTCCCCCCTTATCCCCAACCCACACCCCTACACTCCCAATGTTAGCATTTCTCCAGACTACTCTGCTGTATGTTTTTTTGTCTTCAGAGGTGTCATTGGAACATTCCACAGATGAGCCCCTTTATGCAAGTTGCTGTTTGTTGTCTCCTGGCCAGGACTCAGGTCATTAGGAGGGCTTTGTCCATCTCTGCCCATCTTTACACAGCAGACTTAATAGCAGGTCATTAAAGGCCGGGTGTGGTGCAGAGAGACCCACTTGAAACATGATTGCCTTTATGCAGTGAGGTTTTGGACCTTTCAAGTGTGAAGTGGAAAAAAATGTTGCCAACAAAATAAGCTTAACAGCCACTACCTCACGACAGCATGTAAACATACACTATATATACAAAAGTATGTGGACTTTAAATTAGTGGATTTGGCTATTTAAGCCACACCCGTTGCTTCCAACAAGTCAGTTCGTCAAATTTCTGCCCTGCTAGAGCTGCCCCGGTCAACTGTAAGTGCTGTTATTGTGAAGTGGAAACATCTAGGAGCAACAACAGCTCAGCTGCAAAGTGGTAGGCCACAAGTTCACAGAACTGTCCTCGGTTGCAACACTCACTACAGAGGACAATAACTGTTCGTCGGTAGCTTCATGAAATGGGTGTCCATGGCCGAGCAGCCGCTCACCAGACTAAGATCCCCATGTGCAATGCCAAGCATCGGCTAGAGTGGTGTAAAGCTTGCCACCATTGGACTCTGGAGCAGTGGAAACGCGTTCTCTGGAGTGAGGAATCACGCTTGGCCATCTGGCAGTCCGACAGACAAATCTGGGTTTGGCGGATGCCATTAGAACGCTACCTGCCGAATGCATAGTGCCAACTGTAGAGTTTGGTGGAGGAGGAATAATGGTCTGGGGATATTTTTCATGGTTCAGGCTAGGCCCCTTAGTTTCAGTGAAGGGAAATCTTAGCGCTACAGCATACAATGACATTCTTGATGATTCTGTGCTTCCAACTTTGTGGCAACAGTTTGGGGAAGGCCCTTTCCTGTTTCAGCATGTCAATGCCCCTGTGCACAAAGCGAGCTCCATACAGAAATGGTTTGTGGAGACTGGTGTGGAAGAACTTGACTGGCCTGCACAGAGCCCTCATCTCAACCCCATCGAACACCTTTGAGATGAATTGGAACGTCGACTGCGAGCCAGGCCTAATTGCCCAACATCAGTGCCCGACCTCACTAACGCTCTTGTGGCTGAATGGAAGAAAGTCCCCACAGCAATGTTCCAACATCTAGTGGAAAGCCTTCCCAGAAGACCGGAGGCTGTTATAGCAGCAAATGGGGGACCAACTCCAAATTAATGCCTATGATTTTGGAATGAGATGTTCGACAAGCAGGTTTCCACATACTTTTGGTAATGTAGTGTATTAACAGTGCTTGGCCTAGTTAAGGACGAAGCGTGACCTGTCTGAAATCAGCAATCACCTTTTTCTAATACAGTACAGTACTTGGTGTTACAGTTGATGATGACCCCATAGTACATGAGTTATTCTACAATACAATGTGATAAAATGAAAAAGTTAGTCACCTGATGTTTCATAAGTTTGAGTATGGCCTTCGTAGGCCAGCTAGTGAAATAACTGCAGTGGGGATAAATACCACCTGCAGTAGAATGAGGAATCTGAAGCCAGCCAACTGAGGATTCAATTTCTACCTCTCCATCAACAGCTGCTGTCTTTATTAGTTGAATTATGTTTTGATCACTGCTGCATGCATTCCTGGAGATACCTGTGGCCGGTGGGTGTAGTCTAACGGCCCGAGGGCCCTGAAAAGCACTCATTCATGGGTTTGCAGTTGGCCAGCGCCCCAGCGCCAAGACAAGCACCCCAGGAATGCCCTCATCACACTCGCCATGGCAACCGAGCTGAGCCGCAGGAGACAACACAGCTCAGTAGCAGTCTTCAACAAAAACAAACAGAATAGACGGGTTGGTTGTTTAGCAACAAAACCAACGCGTGCGCAACTATGGGGCAAAACAGACGGGATTGGCTTGGATTTTTTACAACATGCAAACTATGTTTTGTCTCCAATAACATAAACACATAAAAACATAAATACATTTGCACAATGAGCGCTTGTTGTCTGTCAAATACATCGCTACAGTTATCGGTTAGCTAGCTAGCGAATTGTAGACATATTAGCTATGAAATGAAATCAGTCAAAACACCTCAAAACAAGACATGGTATCAAGAACAAGACGAAACTAGCTGAAACGAGCCACTTATGATTCCCCACATGGCAGTTTCTTGTCATTGTTGCTAGCTGTCTGACCATCCAGACTTCTGCCCCATTAAAGAGTGTGCATCGGTTTCGTGACGTTGTCAGCTAACCCGTCTAGTCCCGGCCGGTTACACCCCCTACTGGGATAGGGTTAGAGAGGAGGACTAGGCCCCAGACGATAACAACACCATGACCTTGTCATCACAGAATGGTTTGATAAACATGGGACCATATTTCATTTGAGATGTGGTCCAAGCTTTTGGTCTAAGGACCTTCACTATGTCAGAGCATTAACTGACAGCTTTACTCAATACATCTGAAACTTACAGTACAACTAACCTAGATTTCTTCATATAGAACAGACAGAATATGGCAAACTACATGATATTAGTAGGGCAACCTTTGACATCGCAACCATATATAAAAGATTCTGAAAAAATTAACAAGAGGTGAACAACAGAAAAATAATTATGAATTTGAGGTAAACAATAGCAAACAAACCATTAACTAGAGAGTACAGTAACCAGTGTCCTGTCTGTGTGTACTATCTAGCCTGGTGGTGGAGTGGGCAGAGTCTCTATCCTCAGTGAGGAATATTACATTAATGACTCATGTCTTTCCTGCAGACTGACCCAATCAGATTAGGCCATTACCTAAGAGGCAGAATAAACGCAACACTACTCTAGCTGTTCACAACTGGTGCACAGTTCACTGAATGTATAACATGGAAAGATTTAGTCAATAGCTTTCGTTGAGCGACCAATGTTAAAGAAGATGCCAAAACAACAGTAACTACACTTTTTGAGAATATACTTGAGAATAATCATTATCGGTACATGTACTTGTATGAATAGATTTCCAATAACCCAAGGTAAAAACTAAGTAGGTATGCAGATCAACAGCAAAACGTTTCTGTTTACACCAGATGTTCTTTTTCGTGTCTTGTTTACACTGTTCCACCAGGCTCGCTCCTGTGGTTGGTCTGGCTGAAACCAGCCCAGAGTCTGGCCTTGTCCCATCAGTTGGAGCACTGCTAGAGACATTGGGAGGCAGGGAAACCAAACCTCAAAAATTACATTACATTTCAGTATCTGTTCCACACTGGCTATTAAATCACATTCAAAAGTTCTGCAAATATCCAACAAGCTTGTCACATTCCCTTAAAAGGAAGTTTGTGTGGAATCCAGCTGTCTTTTGCAACATAAAGAAATTGGTGGAATCACTCCAGTCCTCACCAGACCGCTAATGAGGACATTAGAATGGCTGAAGTACACAGTGCAGCAGACTTCTATGTGGAAGAGTCCTTGTCACACACAGATCATCATGTTATTACTCAAATGGTGCTGCTGCTGTTTGTACTCTGCTAATTGTGTTATGGAAGACAGTGCCTGGGTTTCATTAGGCCCCTTCAGTGACTTAACCTTCTGTGACAACAAAGGAGATGTTTGCCAGACGGCTGCCTGGCCGTGCAGCACACTGACCCACTAACAAGTCGTCCAAGTTGGCCCCTGTCCGACTCCCCTGGCCTCAGGAATCAAACAGCATTCTGTTTTGCTTCGCTTTGCTCTGCCTGATTGCACTCATACCCATCAGTCTCAGCTACTGGATTAGAACCCAGGGCACAATCCCACAAACTCTCCCAGGTTAGCGAAAGACAGCTAGGCAGCGGGTAAATCAAGGCTCTCACTTTCATGTCAGACCAGGTGTAAACTTCAGTCTGGGGGTGAGACTACGTAAACAGAGGTGGCTAAGGACGGAATTCATTTCCTCTTGTTTATTCAGCTAATTTTCCCCCGATTCTGAAAAGGAGAGGAAGCCATGAAACCAAACAGCAATTAGACATCTTTCATGGGCCAACAGTGACAAGCAGCATTGAGCAGGTTCAAGAGGAATGTCAGTTCCTCCTCATGCCTTGGCAAGCGGTTACATTTCTTCACTAATTGGTTTCCTGCTAAACTCTTTGAATACAAAGACTGGTGTTAGTGAAATGGGTTTTGTTTGTCTCATATAGTGCCAAGGTAAATTGTACCTAAATTCATAGAGAAACCGCTAAAACTTTGCTTTTACGGTTTTTCCTTTTTTTCGAAAACAGGTGTTGCATGCTAGCGTGATAGGTTGCCATCCTGTCCAATTTAACCTCACCTTCTCCTCAACCTTCAAATAAACCTGGTGTTTTTCTTTCATTAGACTTTTAACTTTGCATACACCAAGTAAATACATGTGGCTTTTCCCTTCCTGTATCAGCCTGCAGGTCTCAGGCTGGACCTAAGGACATTCATATGTATTTGCTAAATGGTCACCAACAGGCCATGACTGATGTTTTCTTAATAATATTTACCGGTATTTGAACATCCGTGTGATGTATTATTCAACAGACGTTTGATGTAATATTTTGTATACTGATATGCTGTGGTAGAACAGTATATCAATGACCAACAGCTTTCTCGTCTGAACTACAGTATTTAGAAGGAAAGAGAGTAGCCCGTAGCTTGTGAAGTAGCCAGTTTGTCTGTCGGTCACTGACGTTTCAGTGTCTCACCAACCAGCCCATATTTCCCTCCGTCCACATCTACTCTCCAAAACACCAGTACGAGGCATTCAACTCAGAGCCGTAAACAGTGGTCACCCTCTGCATGGCAGGCCTGCCCCGGGGGTGTCTAACTGGCCACCTTAGGAGCCCCCGGGACGTCATAGCCCCACAATTCCTGGCACTGGAGGGATGACCTCATGCCGCTGGCTGTGGGCTAGCAGGGGAAAATGGCACCTCTGCTACAGAGGGGATTCTGTCTGGAGACTGGACGTCGAGTTCCACCTACGGGAGCTGGTCTCAGTGTGACCTGACAGATGTATTAACAGTGTTGTTTCAAATTGTTCCACCCGCCTGGGGACGTTCTCATAAACGCCTACTCAGGGTGCCAATGTCTGCGTAGTGTTTTTGTGAGGTAAATTATTAGGGCCAACAACTACTAGGAACTTTCACTCTTGTACTTAGGACATACTGTACTTTGGAAGAGGTATTCTCATTGGAATGTACACCCTCAGCAGAGACGAGACTTGTATTTATTTCAAGGAAATAAAATATCCCTCCCAATGAAAGTCATTATAACTGAACTGAATGGAAGTCTGTCAGTTCAGTTGTAATATCTCTGATTAATGGGAGGGATAGGCTTTGTGTTGTTTTAGTGAGAGGGAGAATGTGGCATGTACAGTGGTCCTTGTAGTCTAATGAGAAGCAATACTCTTATCAGGCTGTAACATGCCCTCTCTGAGGCGGCACTTAAATGTTTTCAAACTCAAGAGGAAGACATTTTGGCTAGTGGATACAGACAATGGATTAGATAAGAATTCTTGGTCAAGCTTCACACTGTTTATGTGGCAGACATATTTTCTAAGATGGGAAGCATTACAGTGCATATCATGCAATGGCATTGGCTACTCACCCTCCTGTTTATCTCCAACTATCTGTGGTCAAAACATGTCCTGCTAATCAGCTGCTTGCAGTATTAAAGGGCTGTAAGTATGTCCAATAAACGCAGGCAGAATTAGATATATTTGGCTAAATTAGTTATTACACAAGTTAAAGGGCTTTAATCCTTTGAATGTTATGCAGGCTATTATGACCTTTGACAGGTCAGGGTTGGATTTCTGTAAAAATGTTGACAGTTTTGGAGTTTTCAATTAGGTACGGTTAATGAGATAATGTAAATATTCACAATAAGGCCCATATTTTAAAGTCCTTATAGCACTGGAGTTCTGCAATTAAAACGGCCCGATACCCAGGTTGATGTCTACTATTCAGGGCCCTACAGGATATATACAGTGTCCTGGTGTGGATCCAGGGAACCACACACCTGAGGCTCCCCAGCCTTCTGCCATTAATCACAGCTGCCGTCACGACAACGCCATTACATCATGCGTCAGGCAAGACAAAGAAAACCAGTTCTTCTTATTTTACCCAAGAGAAGAAATATCCAACGTAAGATTTTCAGGAGCAGATGGAAAAACAGCCCTCCATCCAACTTTTCAGCAGAGCCTCAAGACCTAAATGTAAGGCAAAACAAGTATGGATTTACCTACTTCAGTTACACCAACCCATCTGGACTTCTTTGATTAGCAGACCACTAATCCAGGTCCCAGCTCACGGGGAGCTGAGTCAGTAGGCGTTGGTGTGAGCGAGACATGGGAGACCTGATGGCCTCATACAGCTGAACCTGGGCCTTGGAGTCTGAAGAGAAATACTCAGACAGACTGATTGTATGTCTTGAGGGTGGTACTAGGAAGGTGCTAATGCAAACCTTCAATGCGGTCACAATAGCCTTGGTTAATCAAGAGGCTTGTGAAGAACAGTTCAGAAAACCTCAGTAAGACACAGCTTTCAGCAAAAATCAAACATCAGGAGAAAAAACAGCTGATCCTTGATACTGTCTGGGATCATTACTTTTTCTTCTAGGCTTGAACAACAGCATTTAGACTACTGTAGCTTGTGTGGTTTAAGCAAATTCATGTCATTATTGGGTGTTACAATGCAAATCTTTGCCAGTTTAGTATTCCAATGACTCATTGTGGTACATTAATATTTGTGTGTGCAGTTTTGATAGCCTGTAAGCATATTTAAAAAAATATATGTTTGGTATAAAAAAATGAGTCGGTAGGCTTACCGTATAATGATTGTATAAAGGTAACCAACTTCATAGGCAGTATTCTGATAATGAAACATAATATGGTTATGTGGGTTTATCACAGTTTTATTGTAATAACCTGCTATGACCAAAGGAGGTGCCAGCAAGAGACTGGAGACTACCAGGCCACCCACAGAAAGTGACTGGGATTGATCATCTGTCACACCTGTGACAATACCAAAGTGCTATTATTGCTTTAATGAATAGTATTTATGAAAGTAAAGTTACTGAACCTAACAGTAGTCAGTGAAATAAATGGAAAAAGTTCCCCATACAATCTCCATAATATTGGGTAGTCATGCTATCTCACTATTGGAATATGTTAACTTATATGAAGATCTGTCCGAAGCAGACTTGAAGCCAAAAAGTATATTTTTGTGAAGTGTGCTGTGTTTTTTTTCTCATTAAATTCATACCTTTGGCTCCTGCAGTGAAACCCAGGCTCCTTGAGGTTTTTGAACCCATGGAACTTTCCCAGTGGTTCACATAAGCTTTCATTTCCTGGTATTGATGATTTCTGAGTTCCAACATGCCAATGTATTTCAATGAGAATAATCCCCTTTTCAGGGGCACAAATAAATGAAGCAGGCTCCAGGAACTGAACTCCATCTCACTGAAGTTACACAGCTAAACTTTATTTTTCATAATGCAGTTGGTCAGTGCCGTATAGGACGAGGTCTGAGACGTATGGGTTGTGGTATAGCTGGGTTTCTGATTTAATTGTTGCCAGACCCACATACCAGTGTGGAAAACTCCCAGTTCACTTGGTTGAACTGTGGATGTGAAATGTCCAGCTCTCCCTTTTATGTAGAACGGGGAGGAATACACCTCATTTTATTGGTATTGGGTGCTGTTTAAAAAGAGAGAGGTCTGTTTCCATCACTGAATAACAGTTCGATTTTTGGGGGGAATTAACTAAAGATCACCAGAAAGGTTTTTCAAGTCAAAGGCTCAATAACACGTAAACACACGTAGACCAGTAATGAGTAGACATTGAGCAAACACTTTATTTGTGCATTCAGCTGAACTCCTTTTGCCAAAATGTAGATTGAATAGTACAGTAAGTGAACTGTGGAAAGCAATGATATTTTCTAAGGGATGGCTTTACTGACTCAATGTGATTTATGACATTCAGTAAACGGAGATGACCTAATGGTGTTTTCAAGTATTTTTCCTCTATACTTTTGGAGAACCTTAGACCAATAATATGTGAAAAATCCAGACCTTGTAAAATGGATGTATATGCAAACTAAAGGCATTAATGCACCACTATTTCCCCACGACTTTCCATCAGATGTGATTTTTAACAGCTGTTGGGGCCTACTGTGAAGTGACAGGCGTTGTGATATACTCTGTACTAAAGTGCTTCTTACATTACAATCAACAATCTGCCCAAATTCAAGATGTAGTCCTATTTTAGGATTGCCAAACTGGTTTCCGTCAACAAAATCAAAAGGACACAACTATGATAGAAATAACCAAAGCCCTATCTCTTCACCATTTGCTACATGGTAAACGGTACAGTAGATCATAAAAGCACTGCCACAGACAGTGGAAAACATACCTTCTCGCAATTCCAGCATGCAAAAACATGGACGAGTTCACAATGAAAATATTTCTGAACTCCACGCTGAAAGGAAAACACTACGTTTTTACACCGGAACCTTGCAGTGGGATGAGAAGGAAGTCATGACGAGGAAAAAAAGGAATTGCTCAATTATCTGTCAAACACAGGGCATCCGACCCAGTTTTCAAAGGGTGTTTAGAAAGTCACACACATAGGTCAAACATTTTTGGACTTTGCTCAAATTCCTCAGAACTATGATCAGGATCGCAACTACAGACCAAAACATTTAGTCTGAAAGTTCTGGATGTTACATGAAATACATTGTTTCATTCTTTCTCAAGCAATATTATTTTTGCCAGCCACAACATAGCAATGAAAGCTTAGTTCATCTGATGGCCATATTCAAATACTGTATAGCCAACATCATAGTCAAATGCCTGCAACCAGAAAAATGAATACAGACTTGCATATGTCTGTGTATGATAACCTATCGTAGAACAAAAAGCCAGAAGTCGGCCAGAAGTGGTTCCTACTGTAATTTTCATTATTTCCATATTTCAGACTAAATTACCCAGAAAATTGAATGGATTCTGTATTTCATACAAAAAATAATCCCCATCCATCTTCCTTTTCATACCCAAATGAATTTGACATTTAATCAAAATGTATTCTGAGGTGAGAATGATGTATGAACTCTGGAGCAGGCATACGCTAACCTCTCCCTGCATAATTATACCTAGCACATTCCTCCACTACACTTGAAAGATGGAATGTGAATGAGAAATACTGTGTTCCTTCTTGGAACGGCCTGGAATAACATGAGCTGCTCTCAGATGTTGATGTGTATCACACAATTGAAGGCTCATTATATAATTGGGTCATAGGTAAATGAAAGGAAATCATTTAGGAGATGAAAAGTCATTGCTAGACTCACCTTAAAATGACTGTGAACTGTGCAAAATGTTCTGTGATATACTGTATCTTTTGGGGGGAAAAAGGTCATGTTTTCTGTTACGTTTGTCCGCCAACAGCTGTGGTACGTTGGTGAAACGGACACAGAACATTGCGATTTAAGAGGAGAAGATTAAAAAGATCAGTTGTCAGGTAGAATAGACTACAGTGTGATATCTGAAACATATCAGTGGAATATCCAGACTAATACTTGAACTAGGTCATCTGAGGTTGCCCTGCTACTCTGGCACAATAGAGTGGCACAGGTCATATTACACAGATGATCTGATACAGTCCCTATAGCTCCGGTGGGGGCATTAACCAGGGTTGTGTCCCAAATGGCACCCTATTCCCTATAGAGTCCACTACTTTTGACCAGGGCCCATAGGGCACTATATAGGGAACAGGGTGTCATTTGGGATACAACTTGGCTCTATCCCAGAGGATCTGGGCAGTCTTCAGACAGTGTTATAAACAGATCTAACCAGATATAAAAGAATCGTTCCGATCCCTCTCTACTTCCTCCTGAGCCTGGAGGAGTCATGTGATGGAGGATTCTGTAAAGGACCCATGAGACCACATCAGTAAACAGGCGGTAACATAGAGACAATACATAGTACTGCTATCCTTTGCCCTCTCAGTCTCCATCCCCCAGGAACTGTAAAAATACTGTAACTCTCTCCCTTAACTCTCATCGGACAGGAAGCTCATGCACCAGCTCTAAAATTAGCCTGTCATTTGAAGGGGCTTTGTCAATCTTAGACATGGTTGGATACACTGAAGGATAAATAAACATGCATCACGTGAGACAGGAACAATACCTCTACTTCAACTGTAACATTCACCCTATGCAGTGGGTACAATCAAACCATCCTCACTAAACTACATGTGGCACTTCCATTAAGGATAATAGCAGGAATTAACTTAAAAATAAGGATAGTTTTGAATTACATTGGTTTGCTTATCTGTGATAAGAAAATAGCTGTTATATAACAGCACATAATGACATGTCCTATTTGGAATCTGGACATCCTTGGCAGACAAGGGAGAACCACGGAGGTAGAAGACTGATGAGTCTAGCGGATACTGACCTGGATCCAATGTCTCATTGTCTGGCTGCTGGGGTAATGAATGAACCACTGAAACGCATCTGTCTGGAAGTGATTCACTTGGGGCTCTGAGCTTAAAACTGCCCAACACATGGCGAGTGTCTGTCACCTGTCTGTCATACTCCTACTCCAGCCAGTCTGCCTCATGTCTTCAACAATAGCTCCACTGTTCAGCCTTTGGGACCCAGACTATCAGAGCGGAGGGCCTCCTTTATTTCATGGAGAGTATTTACTATAAACCATGTGGTTTTGGTTAGGAGAAGTCATGCTGTACAGACACTGGGCCCATCCACTGGTCGTTTTTAAAAACAATGTTTCAACCATACTGTTTTTCTAATGTGACAGGCCTGAACGGACGCTTTCTGCACGCAGTACATTTTATCAATGGACCTCGTGTGACAGGCTTATGTAACTTGTGCGTGGCGTGTGATGGATTATGTGTTAAAAGAGAGTGTGTCCTACGTGGCAGACCTACTTTCTGACCACAACGTATTTTCACAGGTATTTTATTTGCAAGTCCCGGCAAAACTATACAATTTATGCCTTTTAATAACACTTAGTGTGTCCACAGGATTGAATTAAATGCTTTGGTTTCAGGGAGCATTTCATTACTCAAGGTATATGACATCACCTGTTAGTCAAAGGGCACGCAGCGGGCCCCCACAAATCTAGTCCTGAAAGTTGAGGAGGCCCTCGATAGCCCGGCTGCACCCGCAGTATAAACACAGCTTTCAGCACTTGCACACGATCTGGATCAAAGCAAACCATATCAAAGGCAGACCCAATATCTAATTAGACAGCTAATTTATCCTGAGAGCTATTTATCCCCATTAAATAAGGACTTACTAATTATCACAAATAACAAAAAAAATATGATAGAAGCATGCATTTACAGGGCTTTTTCTGGGCTTTTTCTTTTCCTGATCCTCCATGTGTCTTGCATTTGATATGTACACCTACAGACTGTTCATGATTGGAGATGTGACTAGCCTTCCTGCAATGGCTCTTTAATCACAGCGGTTAGAACTGTGGTGGAGGACGTTCAACCATCACCCTGGCAAGAACACAATGCTTTTCAATGTTTACAGTTATATAAAAAGTTTTATTCCAAAACAATTCTTAATTTGCACACAGTCAGCCACACATGGATGAGATTCATGTCATTTTCCCAGCTTGCCCACTCAAGATAGGCTTAAATCCTTAAAATAGGCTTAAAATCAACACAAAGGAGTTACAGTATATCTCGTAAGTTAGATGAGAGGAAGGATAAAGTGACCCTGCAGTAGAGGACATACGATTGAATGCCAGGGGACCTCCAGGGCAGGAGGAAGCAGAATGCGGGATTGACCCAGGCCCAGGCCCAGGGTTGGGTAGCAGACGATAGAGGCCCTGTGCTGGCCTGCTGGCCTGTGGCACTCATCTTGCCCCTGAGACACGCTGGCACTAGGCCCAGATGTGCAGACAGCCAAGTGGAGAGGTGATGGTGGAGGAATGGGGTACCAGTCCAGAGATAACCAGACAGCTGGCTCAGTCCCAGTGGAGAGACAAACCAAAAAAGAACAAGGACATATACAATCAGATAGCATCACCAGCAATAAACTTGATCAAGAGAAAACAGAAGGCAACAGCCTTAAGTCCATTTGGCTGCTCATTATTAGGATGAACATTTAACTTACATAACATATCACTTTTGCTAACCTCGTCAAGAACCAGGCTTCCCTAATCTAAAAGAGGTGTGACAATGTGATTTTGGAAGTACGGCTATGCGAGACTACACTTTTGCCTGCAGCAGTTATTTAGAAATACCTCCACAGACAGAATAATTACAGTTGGGTTTTACAATGTGTGAAATGAGGCATTCTTCTGAAGTAATTGAAGAGTTTAATTCCAAAATGCTATATATACACTTTCCGAAATGTTGGTAAATTAGCTTTTAGTGTTTAAAGAAATGAGGAAAGCGATTGGTGTGTTTTTTTACACTATCTAATCATAGTGTTGTTCAACGACAGACATCTATTTGTTTAAAATCGATCATTTGATGGTTTCATTTCAGAGAGATTCATAATCATGTTTCTTTGCAAAATGCTATATATCTGCCTCTCTCTCAGAGAAACAAGAAGTACTGCTAGGTTTTACACAGTTAAATGTAACAAATAGCAAAAAAAAAATAATAAAGAAATGTACAAATTATACATTTGTGGCATCACTATTTAAAAACTGTTTAAAATAATAATTAAATACAGTAATATGACATCTGTATGTAAAACATTTTCATTTGACATTTTAGTCATTTAGCAGTTGCTCTTATCTAGAGCGACTTACAGTAAATGCATTTATCTTAAGATAGCTAGGTGAGACAACCACATATCACAGTGAAATATACAGGACCATAGATATATAATATTTTGCAAAATTTAATAAATTCATATACACCTAAAATCTATCAGTAAAAATCTGAGAACAGTAACAAATGAAGGTGCTCAGTAGCAATCATTTCTGATGAAAAAACACAAATGCTACAAATATCTGGATATAGCGTTTTGGAAATAAACTCTTAAATTCTTCTAGGGGCCCCGATTCAATCAGATCTACTTTGACTGACATCCACATAGCTGATGTTTTGACAGTGTCAGAGGAGAAACGGCGTTAGTGTCACGCTCTGACCTAGGAGAGCTGTGTTTTCTCTGTTTAGCTAGGCCAGGGTGTGATAGGTGGGTGGGCATTCGATGTTTTTGTTTCTATGTTTTGGCCGGGTATGGTTTCCAATCAGAGGCAGCTGTCTATCGTTGTCTCTGATTGGAAGCCATACTTAGGCAGCCTGTTTTTCCCTGTGTTTTCGTGGGATCTTGTTTTTGTGCAGCTGTGTTTTATTGCAGCCCCAGAACATCACGTTTGTTTCTGTTTCACCTGTTTCTTGTTTTGTTCGGGTTCACTAAATAAATATGTGGAACTACCGGCCCACTGCGCCTTGGCTGATGTATGACAGGGAATTCGAAGACAGCACTCGTGACAGTTAGAGCTGTCAAATCCACAAGCAGCTCCTGGTATAATACCTAAAGCTAACATTGCCATTTGCTTTACGGAGTTGCGTGAAGACAAATCCCGTGTAGCCTTGTTTACAAGTTCGAACATTGGAATGTGAGCCGTAATCTACACCTCGGTTAGGCTGATTTTCAATTTGAGCATCATTCTTTCTAATATAGCGTACCCTTTCTTGCTCTGAATTTCTAACAAGAGTGGGATGGGTGTGGCTTTGTCACAATGATCCCAAGAGCAGCTGCTCACCGATTTGACAGCTCCAAGGCAGTTCCACCTCTGACACTGCCAAAACATCAGCTATGCGGCTGTCGCCTATCGCCGGTTAATACTTGATCTGATTGAATCTAGGCCTAGGTCACACTAGTCTTTTGAAGTCCTTAGACCAGTCCAGGTTACTAACGTTCAAAACCACAAACCGTTTTCTTTTAGCCAAAATACGTCAAATAGTGTGATAAGTAAACGGTTTCGGCTTCAGCGTTCCTGTGCTGGCTCGTGCCTGTGCTGACTCGGTATGTGGACATACAGACCTGATTGTGAGGATTGCACAGTGAGGGACTGTTTGTGCGACCGATGCCATGAGAGGTGTCCTGTTTGGAGTGTGAATGCAGCTATAGTGACAGGCATTCCAACACCTTGGGACCTTGGGAACTCTTAATCCAGGGAGGAATTTCCAGGAGGCAGAAGGCAGGAGGCACATAGCTATCCATCAGGGGCAGTTCAGGTCTGAAGCCTCCAGCCTGCACCACTCCACTCTGTCAAGGGTCATGATGTCAAAGAAGAGAGGGAAACACTGGGGATGCCCAGGAAGGAATGCTTTGGAACTGGAGGAGCTGATATTAGAAACAGCTCTTGGTATAATGCTTTATCTGACCATGTTGGACCCTTGAGTGGAGGAATGGACATAAGAGCTTTTGGGTAATGAGCTTAATAGAGGCTTTAAAGAGGGTCTTTGTATCCTCAAAATGCAACTGGAAGCTATCCTCATATTCAGTTTCAATCGATCAATTCTCCTACTTTCTTTGGAGTGACGAAAGGATAATGACATGCTGCGGTGATGAATTTTCATTGTCCATTTTCAGGTCTATTGTGGTCACTATAGACCAAGGCCAATGTGCATTGTCACCTTAGCAACTGCAGCCATTTTGGCATTTGGTTTTCCCTTCACCAAACATGGTTTTCCCTTCACCAAAAATGGTGCTATCTAGAACCTAAAGTGGTTCTTTGGCTGTCCCCATAGGATAACCCTTTGAAGAACCCTTTTTGGTTCCAGGTGGAACTCTTTTGGTTCCAGGTAGAACCCTTTACCCAGAGGGTGCTACTCCTCTTAGGGGTCCAGCCTCTCTTTAACTTCTCCTCAGTGACGTGCGGTATGACGATAGTCATGGCGCAAACACATAAGTCTCTTTGAACCCTTTTCTCAACTCACCACGCTGTGTTGACTTATCTCACCATAAACCTACCAGCTGCCACAAAGGGAGGACTAGCTATCTACCCTCCCCTGCCCTGTGAGGTGTTGCTGAAGGGGAAATATTGAGGAGTGAAAGAGGTCCCAGAGAAAGTATCACAGACACAGTCAGCCAGGTGTTGATCATTTGGACAAAGGTGGTTCTGAAGGTCTGGTACATGCACGGGTTTCCTCTGGGTGGGTGAGAACGTCCCATAGCAGCACTGGCTGCACGGCGTTTAGTGGGGGAACGCCTTTCCCCAGAATCCCACCTCAATCTGTATGCTTCTCCATCCCTGCTGACCGGCCCCTGTCAGAGCACGGCCCCTCCAGTCCTCCCACTAAAATAAAGAAGTTACTTGGCAACGTCGCGAGCAGCAGGGAGTTTTCCAATCGCAGCTGTAACAGAAAAAGGAGACTTTGGAAATAAAACCAGACAGACCCAAGGACTTTAAGTGGTCACAGTGGGCCTTGAGGAGAAAGACATAAGAAAAAAACAAAAGCGAAGCAAAATCAATGAGAAACAGTAATGAGCTTTTAATTTTATGTCGAGGTTCCAGACATTATAAGTGCAGGTCTGCCAAGGAATGGTAATTGCAAGCTTATGTATTTTGTAGCTCTTTGTGCTCCATTTCACATTCTTAAGAACGAAATTTGGCTATACTGTAACCCTCTCCTCCATAAAGGAAGCATGAACAAATATAGACAGCTTATGTATATCTTTACATCTGGTTTCACCCTATAAAACATACGTATATTATAAAAAAAACATACGCACACTATAAAAATGAAAACATCTAAGTAAAACAAGGAGTCAGGACTCATTTAACAAACTACAGATCATTATTTTCAGTTATATTCAGCCACGGTTTGATCAAGCATCTCAGTGTTAAAAGGTGAGAATGAAAACCAACAAAACACCTGTTCCCAAGGACCGTGTTGAGTTGTTGGGCATTAATGGGTCCACAAGTTTTTATTTCATGCCACATGCTTCAGCTACAGTATGTTGTTCCGAATACTACCTCTTTCATTCATCCTGATATTCTGTGTATCCTTCTTAATGGATGTTTTCTTCTGTCTATGATGTGACTGTAGGCAGTATACATGAGACACAGCCTCTGACTAAACAGAGCCTGCTGGGCAGTTCAGAAGGCCAGGCAGCAGTTGGCAGACTGGGCCTGAGAAACATGTGTGGTCAGGTGCTGAGGTGCAGATATGTTGGCATTTACAGCAATACAAGGCAGTCCAGAGGCCACCACCAGAGACGTTTGCCTATGAAGCAAATTTAGCTTATTAGCCTAGCCCTCTGCCTTGCCTATAGAGTCTGGGACAGGCGAATAAGAGACATGGTGGTTTTGCTTTTTGATTTCAGGCAAAGAAAACAAGATGTGTGAATGTGTGAAAGAATAAAACGTTTTGCTCTCTGTGCTTGTGTGTTCGTCCAAGTGTGCTTTTCCCCTCAAAAAAAGTATATTATGCACAAGTGATTTGCCGGTATTCACAGGGCGTCTGCACTCAACGGAATGAACAGTATGTTTTTGCAGGTGCGGGGCATTTTGAGTGGGACTGCCCATAGGTGGTATTTCCTCCTTTTACGGGAACTGTACAGTTCAAGGTCCACCCAAGAGCTCGCTAGACTGCAATTATGACAGACAGGTAGGATCAGAGCTTTGCTCAGGGAGGGAGGTTTACAATGGGGTCAGCACTGAGATATGAGATTACAAAGCATTGCCCTGGCAGAGATCCTTAAAACCATCTAGCTAAGCTCTCCACACCCTCCAACACATCATATACATCAAAGACTAGCTAGTGTGAGCTAACTCGTCCAATACAGTGCTATTCATGCTGTGTGGAAAAACTTAAAGAGACCACTCCTCGAATTATCGCAAAAGATGGCAAGTGAGGAAAAAAAATGGAGTTCTAATGTATGTGAGGGGGTGAATCTAAACTTAGCTATGTTTTAAATATACTAACTCTGGCGCTTGGGAGCCAGCCAGGATCTGGCTTTCCTTGTAACAGTATGTTCTGAATAAAAAAGTCCACACAGGACACATCTCCTGTCTGCTGCTCTGGCTCTGGCTCCATGTTCTCTAGGAGAAAACAAGAGGGAGAATGACACTCATAAGGGAGGGCCTGTTTAGCAGGGAACCATACTACTGCAGACGTTTGTTTGCCCACTGCAGAATACCTTGGGGTGTTTGTTATCTTTAGTCTTGTGCACCTGTTGCTTCCCCCCCAAAAAGATACACAGACAGAACTATCCTAGCTAGCACATTTGGTTCATTGAAAGTTGTGAGAACGTATGTTTTTGGTTTCTCATTTGATTCTGGGAACAAGGTACAAATTAACGTTTTTGAAACGTTCTGAAAACGGAAGGGGAAAATGTGGCCTTTTCTGGGAACGTTCATTTTTTTAGTTGCAGAGGTTCTGAGAATGTTTTACTACTGTTCCTGAAAGTTTTTCTGGGAGGTTATCATTGTTGTACTATTTTCTATAGGTCACCAGAAGATGCAGGACCAGAACAGCCTGTTTGCATGGTGGACCATCCTTGCCTATACCCTGTCTGCCATCTATTCATTGCAGAATGGCATGATTATCTACACGGCAGACTGTAGACCTCTGCATCTTAGGCCAAACACAGTAAGCAATACTAAGTATACATGGTATAATCTTCAGTATCATCACAAAGTACATTTCATCATTTTGCAAAATAGACTTTGTGATGATACTGGAGAATTTAACATAAGTTTCACTGTTTCGGTTCTGACAATCAGCCAAATGTTAGCTTGGTCTCTGATCTGTTTTTGCTATATAGCCAACTCCTATTTATAGCCAAGCCAACTGCTACAGTATGGTAACATGGCATGACAACTTTTATACAGTGCATTCGGAAAGTATTCAGATCCCTTGACTTTTTCCACATTTTGCTATGTTACAGCCTTATTCTAAAATTGATTAAATTGTTTTTCCCCATCATACATTTACACACAATACCCTATAATGACAAAGCAAAAATAAAGCCATTTTTGCAAATTCAAAACTGAAATATCATATTTACTTAAGTATTCAGACCCTTTACTCAGTACTTTGTTGAAGCATCTTTGGCAGCGATTACAGCCTCGAGTCTTCCTGGATTTGGGGAGTTTCTCCCATTCTTCTCTGCAGATCCTCTCAAGCTTTGTCAGGTTGGATGGGAAGCGTAACAGCACAGCTATTTTCAGGTCCCTCCAGAGATGTTCGTTAGGGTTGAAGTCCGGGCTCTGGCTGGGCCACTCAAGGAAATTCAGAGACTTGTCCCGAAACCACTCCTGTGTTATCTTGGCTGTGTGCTTAGGGTCATTGTCCAAGGTGAACCTTCACCCCAGTCTGAGGTCCTGAGTGCTCTGGATCAGGTTTTCATCAAGGACCTCTCTGTACTTTGCTCCGTTCATCTTTCCCTCGATCATGACTGGTGTCCCATTCCCTGCCGCTGAAAAACATCCTCACAGCATGATGCTTCCACCACCATGCTTCACCATAGGGATGGTGCAAGGTTTCCTCCAGACGTGACGCTTGACATTCAGGCCAATGAGTTCAATCTTGGTTCCATCAGACAAGAGAATCTTGTTTCTCATGGCCTGAGAGTATTTAGGTCTCTTTTGGCAAACTCCAAGCAAGCTGTCATGTGCCTTTTACTGAGGAATGGCTTCCGTCTGGCCACTCTACCATAAAGGCCTGATTGGTGGAGAGCTGCAGAGATGGTTGTCCTTCTGAAAGGTTCTCCCATCTCCACAGAGGAACTCTGGAGCTCTGTCAGAGTGACCATCGGGTTCTTTGTCACCTCCCTAACCAAGGCCCTTCACCCCCGATTGCTCAGTTTGGCCGGGCAGCCAGCTCTAGGAAGAGTCTTGGTGGTTCCAAACGTCTTCCATTTAAGAATGATGGAGGCCACTGTGTTCTTGGGGACCTTCAATGCTGACAATTTTTTTGGCACCCTTCCCCAGATCTGTGCCTCGACACAATGCTCTCTGAGCTCACCGGGCAAATTCCTTCGACCTCATGTCTTGGTTTTTGCTCTGACATGCACTGTCAACTGTGGGACCTTATTTAGACAGGTGTTTGCCTTTCCAAATCATGTCCAATCAATTGAATTTACCACAGGTGGACTCCAATCAAGTTGTAGAACCATCTCAAGGATGATCAATGGAAATAGGATACACCTGAGCTCAATTTCGAGTCTCATAGCAAAGGGTCTGAATACTTATATAAATAAGGCATTTCTGTTTTTTATTTTAAATACATTTGCAAAAGAAATTAAAAATAACTGGTTTCGCTTTGTCATTATGGGGTATTGGGGTACAATAGGAGTTAGCAAGACGGCATAAACAGGGCATGGCATTTCTACAACCTGCACCAACAACTTGTTATGTACAGCAGCCACGAGCATCAACCTAGGAGGGTTAGGGGGGGAACCAGTTCAGCTGCTTCTCTGCCAGTCGATGTTCACCTGTCTGTCCTGTGTCTCTCTCTGTGTGTGTGTGTGTGTGTGTGTGTGTGTGTGTGTGTGTGTGTGTGTGTGTGTGTGTGTGTGTGTGTGTGTCATACTCTTTGCCCTAGTCTTCACCAAGTAGATTTTAATGAAAGCATCTTCCTCCAAGAAGTTCATGACTTCATGGTCCTTCTCATCCTGCAGGCCTTCCTCAGCGATGACCCTTTAGCATATAAACTGGGGATCATGAATGGACGGGAATTTGTTACATTTTCTAATCTCACATTTGAGAAAACGTTACATAATTTAATGTCTGATAGTCCATAACTGAAATAATATGATCATATATGCCTGTAGCAAGATGTAACCAGCTAGACCTCCAGCCTGAGCTTTCATAAGTCATATGATCTATCATAAGGGTTCCTTCTTACATGCAACAGCCAGAAGGTTTAGTATTTTTTAGGAATCATATCACAGATAAACATACACCTAATGAGATATCTAGCTAGCTACTAATAATAATATCTACCCTCTCTCTTTCTTCTGGCTGGCGGGTTAGTAGCTACAAATCCAATCACAAGACAGTTTGTTTTATCACTAATGCTTAATGACAAATACTCTTAAAGTTGTCGATTTGAGCATTTTATTTTGTACAGTCAAAGAAAACATGAACATAAAAAAGGCAAGACACAAGCTAAATCAAGTAGGCTACCATTGGTCCGTTTTGGGTGACTGACTCTGACTGCAGCTTGAACAAAAATCAACTGGCTAAATACCATTAGTTAGACTTTGGTAGCTAGCAATTTAGCTAACATTATCTGAGGGGACACTATATTGGCCTGGAAATGTGATGACATTGCTAAAGTAAGCAAGTAATTAGTAGGAAACAACTTTGGTATCATCATTATCATGTCGTCAAATTTACTTTAGAGATATGTTACCCAGTTGCAGACAGTTCGAATAACAGACGTTTATTATAAAACAGGGGGAAGGCAAACGACAGGTCAAGGGCAGGCAGAGGTCCGGAATCCAGAGCAGAGTCCGTAAGGTACAGAGTGCTAGGGAGGCTCAGGGTCAGGGCAGGCAGAGATCAGTAATCCGGGGCAGTGTCAAAAGGTACAGAACTGCAGGCAGGCTCGGGGTAGGCAGAATGATTAAAACCGGGATAACTAGAAAACAGTGGCTCAAGAAAACAGGAGTACAAAAAACATGCTAGTAGGCTTGACAAGACGAACTGGCGACAGACAAACAGAGAACACAGGTATAAATGCACAGGGGATAATGGGGAGATGGTTAACACCGGGAGGGGGGTGGAGACAAGCACAAAAACAGGTGAAACAGATCAAGGTGTGACAATAGCTAGAAAAGTTTGTCAAAAATGTCTAGTTAGGTATGCTAACGTTAAAATCCGGTCCTGTACCTCAATCTTAGCTAGCTAGCTAAAGTTATGAATCGAATGCCTCCTCTGTGAATGCGTGTTCACAAACTCAATTCAATCTTTCTAAACAACACCATTTATTTTTTTACTTTTGCAAAGCGTCAAGTCAATAAAACTGCACTGTGTTCATAACAGATTCTAGTATTGGGAACAGAAAAGGAAGTGAGATCAGACATTTCATCGATGAGAACATTAGCAGAATGTCGGCCCAGTTTCACCTAGTTCCATCGTCTCCCATTACCTGCGACTCCATCATGAGTGATATATTGTAATAGGCCCATAATGTGGTCACTGAAGTCTGATTTGGATGTATTTGACAGTATTTGCTGCATGACATTTAGAAGTAGTCGCTTTTCAAGTTTAGAAGAAGTGACTGCTAAATGCTAACTCTCGTTCGTATAAGCTGGTAGGATAGCTGGCATATAGAAATCGGTGGTGTTAGTCAATGTATGTATTGGGGTTGACAGCTATACGAGCATTATACTCAGATTTTTACCTCAACATAGTGTGAAATACACATCCTGTATAAACAATAGTCTAAATGTAGGCTAATTTTGCTGGGGGGCAATGAGGAGATTCGGGATCTTTCACCCACGGCATCTTCCAACGTGTTTACTTATAATAGAAAAATAACTATTGAGACACTTACTTCATGAATGAATGCTGCTGCTTCCGATTTCAAGATCCATGTGATGCGTGACGGAGCTGCTGGGAAATCCACGTGTACCTAGCCTGATTTGCATTGTAGTCTGCTGCAAAGTGTGTTGTGCAAGAGGTTTGACTGAACTCTCACAGTTGATTATGAAAATAAATCGTAGCCAAATCAAACAAAGTGATTGTTCGGATGGAATACAGTACAAAGGCAGCCATACTGCACAATCTCTCTTGCTTTTGGGCAGGACCAGGACAAAATTACATCCCACCTGAACAGCCTGAAATTCCAGGTGTTTTTTTTTTAACAGCTCTTACACAAAAAGTGCATTGTCATCATTTTCACAATTCCAGAGAGTTATTTCGACCTCATAGTGTAGAAATATGTATTGCTTTTTTTGAGGAAAAACCTGTTTTTCTGAACTATTTGAGAACATTCCCAATGTGAAAACAGTTGGAGAACGTTCGTAAAACATACAGTACCTGTCAAAAGTTTGGACACACCTACTCATTCAAGGGGTTTTCTATATTTGTACTATTTTCTACATTGTAGAATAATAGTGAAGACATCAAAACTATGAAATAATCCGTATGGAATCATGTAGTAACCAAAAAAGTGTTAACCAAATCAAAATATATTTTATATTTCAGATTCTTCAATGTAACCACCCTTTGCTCTGATGACAGCTTTGCACACTCTTGGCATTCTCACAACCAGCTTCATGAGCAATGCTTTTCCAACAGTCTTGAAGGAGTTCCCACATATGCGGAGCACTTGTTGGCTGCTTTTCCTTCACTCTGCGGTCCAACTCATCCCAAACCATCTCAATTGGGTTGAGGTTGGGTGATTGTGGAGGCTAGGTCATCTGACGCAGCACTCCATCACTCTCCTTATTGGTCAAATAGCCCGTACAAAGCCTGGAGGTGTGTTGGGTCATTGTCCTGTTGAAAAACAAATAATAGTCCCACTAAGCGCAAACCAGACGGAATGGCGTATTGCTGCAGAATGCTGTGGTAGCCATGCTGGTTAAGTGTGCCTTGCATTCTAAATAAATCACAGATAGTGTCACCAGCAAAGCAGCCCCACACCATCACACCTCCTCCTCCATGCTTCACAGTTTGAACCACACATGTGGAGTTCACCTACTCTGTGTCTCACAAAGAAACGGAGCTTGGAACCGAAAATCTCCAATTTGGACTCATCAGACCAAAGGATAGATTTCCACCGGTCTAATGTCCATTGCTCGTGTATCTTGGCCCAAGCAAATCTCTTCTTCTTATTGGTGTCCTTTAGTAGTGGTTTCTTTGCAGGCCTGATTCACGCAGTCTCCTCTGAACAGTTGATGTTGAGATGTGTCTGTTACTTGAACTCGTGAAGCATTTATTTGGGCTACAATGTAAGGTGCAGTTAACTCTAATGAACTTATCATCTGCAGCAGCGGTACCTCTGGGTCTTCCTTTCCTGTGGTGGTCCTCATGAGAGCCAGTTTTATCATAGTGCTTGATGGCTTTTTTGACTGCACTTGAAGAAACTTTCAAAGTTCTTCAACTTTCCGTATTGACTGACCTTCAAGTCTTAAAGTAATGATTGATTGTTGTTTCTTTTTGCTTATTTGAGCTGGTCTTGCCATAATATGGACTTGGTCTCTTACCAAACAGGGCTATCTTCTGTATACCACCCATACCTTGTCACAACACAACTGATTGGCTCAAATGCATTAAAGAAGGAAAGAAATTCCACAAATTAACTTTTAACAAGGCACACCTGTTAATTGAAATGCATTCCAGGTGACTATCTAATGAAGCTGGTTGAGAGAATGCCAAGAGTGTGCAAAGCTGTCATCAAGGAAAAGGGTGGCTATTTGAAGAATCTCAAATATAAAATACATTTTGATTTGTCTAACACTTTTTTGGTTACTACATGATATTCCATAGTTTTGATGTCTTCACTATTATATGATGTAGAAAATAGTAAAAATAAAGAAAAACCCTTGAATGAGTAGGTGTGTTCAAACTTTTGACTGGTACTGAACAGTATATATGTATATATTTTTTTAATGTAACCATGTTTGAACTTTTAGGAAATGTTCTATTAAAGTAATGAAATATCAAGAAAATAACGTTATTTTGTCAAGATCCTTAAATATGCTGAGAATGTTCCAAAGCCAAGCACCTATTCTGCACCCTTCCCAGAACGTTGTGGGGAAGGTTGTATGCAAAATAACCATAGGACAACCACTCTCTCACCAAGCTCTAGGAAACATATGGTTCTAGAACATTATGTGCTAGCTGGGGTATGCCTGCTTTCTAATAGCACTATTAAGAATGTACTATTTTGTTTTCTCGACATGGGTTGCATGTAAAGGTTTCCAAAAATGACAACTTGAGGGTAAACGTATGAAACGGATAGTTTTAAGGAGGTTGTGTATGATCAGTTATGCACAGAGCAATAGAGCAAGGTGATGTTGATTAGACTAACGATTCCCTAGTGAGGGAACACAATAATGACCTCTGACCTTTATTGCATTTAGAATACAATTCATTATGCCTCAGTCTTGATGTTCAAAGCAGGTGGCAGGTTAACCATTATAATTTAAATATGTAGGTCATAGAAAAGGGAAAGGGGGATACCTAGTCAGTTGTACAACTGAATGCCTTCAACTGAAATGTGTCTTCTGCATTTAACCCAACCCCTCTGAATCAGAGATGGGGCTCAATCTTATTCAGTATGTGAGGTGATTCAGTGGTCAGCATAATGTACAGCCCCTTCTGATATTGCACGCTCTAATAATGCTAATCTCCCTGGCATCTGTTGCATTAGAGATGAACTTAATCAACAGAAGTAAACTACATGGGTTGCTGTTGCAGGTTATTTCACTGTTAGCTACTGTACACCCTAATCAATACAGCACACTCTCAGAAAAAGGTGCGATCTAGAACCTAAAAGGGTTATTTGGCTGTCCCCATAGGAAAACCCTTTGAATAACTATTTTTGGTTCCAGGTAGAACCTTTTGGTTCCAGGTAGAACCCTTTTTGGTTTCCATGTAGGACCCTTTCCACAGATGGTTCTATATGGAACCCAAAAGGGTTCTATGTGAAGCCAAAAAGGGTTCTCCTATGTGGACAGCCGAAGAACCCTTTTCAAACCCTTTTTTTCTAAAAGTGTATGTACAACTTGTGTATGAGGCTAATAGTACAAATTCAAATAACAATGTCCAGCTTCCGGCCCAACCACCTTTCTACATCCTGATTGTGGTGAACAGTCTGTCCTTGGCAGAGAGGAACACCACTGACTGTACGCCCACACCCTGTGTGTTTGGGTTTCCCTGCTTTACGGGGGTGTCTTTCTGTCTGCCCTGCTCACGGCCCCGGCCCTCCATCATTTTGGGTTAGTCTGTGTGTGGCATGATGACGCAAAAGGAGACTTGTGCTCCAAACGGCCAGCTAGCGTTGGGAGGCAAGTGTTTCTGAAAGAGTGTGTGTGTGTGTGTGTGTGTGTGTGTGTGTGTGTGTGTTTCTGAGTGAGTGTCTGTGTGTTGCTGCGAGGGCGTGTGAATGTGGGGCTGCGGGGGTATGTGTGTGTGTATGTGGGTTTTGACGTAGGTCCCTGTGGTCTGCGGAAATGAGGCTGCAAGGACCATCCAGGAGCTGTGCTTATAAATGAAGACCGTAGCAGATAAAAATAATGAGAGAAAACAAAGAGAAGGGGCTGTTACATCAATAAGGAGCATAAATCCATTTGACATCATCCTCTCAAAATGTATTATTCGTTCCCGGGGGGCCTGCTCTATGTTATTCTATTATTGACTATGTTCTATAGCAGCCTATGAGCACCAAGCAACAGGTACTGTAAACAAAGCACGGAGGTCTCAAAGCACGGAGGTAGTAGTGACTCGCCCTCCCATGCCAGCCGCGATCTTTAATAAAAACAGCAGTCATGATGAGCACCCTGCATGGAGCTATCCTGCAGACCTCACTGAAGAGTGTCGTGGATACCAAACAAGCCTGGCTAGTTATAAATATAGTTCAGAGCTGTATGGCCCTTTTGTGAGACCAGCTCTCTGGAGCAGCTGTGGCCAGAATAATGGTAGCCGTCCATCTATATTGGACAGTATCAGAAGTTCAAACGGTGCCCTTGGGGTCACATTCTGTAGATTAAGACGCTTCTTTAAGCGTCTGTGATGTCATGGAGCGGGTATTCTGATGAGGTCATTTGGGTCAGACGGAAGTGACCCTGCATATGTTGCGTTCTATAGTTGTGATTTATGCGGCGTGTCATACACTAAAATGAATGGCAAGACAGAAAGACTCAGTTGTAACAGTCCCCCCTCTGTAACCCATGTACAGGTTGCTGTGTGGGTTGATAATAAAAAATGAAATAATTTAACATACCGATAAGCACTTCTATAATGTAGTTAATAATAGGCTCACAGCCACACAAACTTGAAGCTTGCAGTTATACAGGAAATATAACATGACCCTTGAATCATGACGTCTCTCAGCTGGTCAAGTGTGGGAACGAGTAACTGCATTTCTGTCAGGTGTTTTCTGACCATGATAATATTATCCTCTCTTTAGAGTTGACTCACTAGCCGTGTGCTGACCCAGATGGGCCTGATAGCTTGGCCCAGTTCAGACTCCCTCTGACCTGGGTGGGAAGGGCCCTAATCAGGCTTAAATCTGCTAGCATGTTCATTTCTGCTTGTGCTGGGAAAGAAAAACAGCCAGCCTGACAATAGGATGAGGTAGGGTGAGGTACATTATCATCTGCCATTTCTGTTCAAATCACCTGGGAGATTTAAAGGATCCCATGCATGGCACACCCAGGAAGATGTCACTGACCATATCATGAGCATACTGTTCAGCTATCGGATTGCGCAACAGATCGTGAGGGAGAATGTGCATCGTTCTCTTTATAATCTCTCGAGGCTTGCGACTATGAACACAAACTAAACAAAACAGACTACTCCAAAAAACATTTTCAAGATATTTCAAGGAAAAAAAGCAATGCACTGTAAAGTCTGTGAAGGACCAAAGTATTTGACAGCTCATGTAAAGGCCAGAGTCTAGACCAAAACGAGAGAGAGATCTCCGTCTGACAAACTATCAGGTAAAGTATATTTTCTTTATTTGTAATCTAACTGTTTAGTTTTAGAAACGTGATACCATCAATTCAAGCTGTAAAATGACTCCCAACTTAGAGCACATCAACCTTAGTAATGTAGCTAGCTTGCTCATTTGCTAGATAGTTACAAGTAGATCTGTTTCTAGCTAGCAGGAGTTGATAGCTTTATCACTAGTTAGCATGTAATTCCGGGACATGGAGCGTTTCAGCTATCAATTTATTCCATCTAATAATTTAAGACTACAAAAATCTATAGGACAAGTAGTGAAAATCTAATACAGTCAACAAGGCAGGACCCACTAATTTCATTCATACTGACAAGAAATGCCACATTATCTCTGCCAATAGATGGAGTAGGATGATTGCAGAGCACCCTGCCTCAGACTGGCAGGAAGTTCATTTTCTAGATCACAAACTACATTCCTTTGCTGTGAGGATTTATTTGATTCTTTCTTGTCTCAGATCTATTCAGCTCTCCTGTGTCCTGCTCCCAGAGATCAACCAAGTATAGCGACACAAGGCGAGACCAAGATGCAGACACAGGAGGCAGATGGTTTGAGCTCTGGTATTTATTATAATCCAAGGGATAGACAAAAGGCAGGTCGGGGACAGGCAAGAGTTCATAGCCAGGGCAGAGTCCAAAATGGTACAGGGCGGCAGGCACGCACGAGGTCAGACAGAGTCAGGACAGGCAAGGGTCAAAACCAGGAGGACAGGAAAAAGGAGCTGAGGGAAAAACCGCTGGTTGACTTGGCAAGCAAGACGAACTGGCACAGACCGACAGAAAACACAGGTATAAATAGCCAGGGGGTAATGGGGAAGATGGGTGACACCTGGAGGGGGGTGGAGACAAGCACAAGGACAGGTGAAACAGATCAGGGTGTGACACCAAGTGATATTCAACAATCATGGGCTAATTCACTCATCTGTGAGAACTCTTCTACTGCAGTTTGAACTAGCCCTGCCGTCACTATTTAGACATTGAGACCACATATGCATTTACCTGCTGTCTTTTTTAATTGTGTATTTTGTCTTACACAGTGTACTGCATTTTAGAGTTGAAGAACACCCACTACACACACACATGCTTGTTTGAGCATCTTTATTAAGTATTGTCTCTCACTTTTGTCTCCCATGATCTATTCACCAAGTCCTGAACTAGCCCTGCTGTCACTATTTACAGTTTCTTCAGAAAGTATTCGTACCCCTTGACTTATTCCACATTTTGTTGTGTTACAGCCTGAATTCAAATTGGATTACATTTATTTTTCTCTCACACAATACCCCATAATGAGAAAAGGAAAACACGTTTTTAGAAATGTTTGCACATATATAGAAAAGGAAATACAGAAATATCTAATTTACATAAGTATTCACACCTCTGAGTCAAAACCTTGTAGACGCCCCTTTGCGGTGATTACAGCTTTGAGTCGTCTTGGGTATGTCTATCAGTTTTGCACATCTGGATTTGGGGATTTTCTCCCATTCTTCCTTGCAGATTTTCTCAAACTCTGTTAAGTCAGATGGGGAGTGGCGGTGAAGAACAATCTTCAAGTCTTTCCACAGATTTTCAATGGGATTCAAGTCTAGGCTTTGGTTGGGCCACTCAAGGACTTTTACATTCTTGTTCTGAAGCTATTCCAGCATTGCTTTGGCTGTATGCCTTGGGTCATTGTCCTGCTGAAACGTAAATCTTTGCCCCAGTCCAAGGTAGTTTACAGTCTGAAGCAGGTTCTTCTCAAGGATTTGGCTGTATTTGGCTCCATTCATTGTTCCTTCTATCCTTACCAGTCTCCCAGTCCCTGCCGCTGAAAAGCATCCCATAGCATGATGCTGCCACCACCATTATTCACGGTAGGGATGGTGTCAGGTGGGTGATGAGCTATGCCTGGTTTTCTCCAGACATAGCACTTTGTATTCAGGCCAAAGAGTTACATTTTTGTCTCATCAGACCAGACAATCTTTTGCTTTAGACTCTTTCACATGCCTTTTTGCAAACTCCAGGCGTGCTGTCATGTGCCTTTTTCTCAGGCATGGCTTCTGTCTGGCCACTCTCTCATACAGCCCAGATTGGTGAAGTGCTGTAGAAACTGTTGTCCTTCTGACAGGTTCTCCCATCTCAGTCAAGGAACTCTGTAATTCTGTGAGAGTGGTCATTGGGTTCTTGGTCACCTCGCTGACCAAGGTCTTTCTAAATCATGTCCAAACAATTGAATTGGCCACAAGTGGACTCCAATGAAGTTGTAGTGACGTCTCAAGGATGATCAAAGGAAATGGGATACACCTGAGCTCAATTTAGAGTATCATAGAAAAGGCTGCGAAAAACTATGTACATGAGATATTTCTGTATTACATTTTCAATAAATGTACAAACATTTCTAAAAATGTGTTCTCACTTTGTCATTATCTACACTATGTGTATATTTAATTTTAATCAATTATAATTCAGGCTATAACACAACAAAACGTGGAATAAGTCAAGGGGAACGTATACTTTCTGAAGGCACTGTACACATTGAGAGGACATATGCATTTGCCTATTGTCATTTCTTTGTGGGTTTTGTCTTACACAGTTTAGTGCATTTCAGAGTTGAAGAACACCAACTACGGATACACGCGCTTGTTTGAGCATTGCGAAGACTAAATTCAATGCAGAATCAGTTTAACGTGACAAACAGGTAATTGTGCTATTGTAACATGCAGTGGGGAGAATTATATTGTCCCTCGTCTCTGGACCACACAAGCTAGAAATTGCAGTTTGCTAAGGCACTTGTCTCTCTCTTCATCGGTCAGCTTCAGTACCAGTCAAAAGTTTGGATACACCTACTCATTCAAGGGTTTTTCTTTATTTTTACTATTTGCTTCATTGTACAATAATACTGAATCAAATCAAATCAAATCAAATGTTATTAGTCACACGCACCGAATACAACAGGCAATACAACTGATACAACCGTACAGAGAAATGCTTACTTAAGAGCCTCTAAACCAACAATGCAGTTACATTTTTTTGGATAAGAATAAGAAATAAAAGTAACAAGTAATTAAAGAGCAGCAGTAAAATAACAACAGCGAGACTATATACAGGGGGTATTGGTACAGAGTCAATGTGTTAGTGGAGGTAATATGTACATGTAGGTAGAGTTATTAAAGTGACCATGCATAGATGATAACAACAGAGAGTAGAAGCGGTGTAAGGGGGGGGGGGGGGGGGGGTCATCAAGATAAAGGGTGGCTACTTTGAAGAATCTGAAATATAAAATACATGTTGATTTGTTTATCACTTTTTTGGTTTCTACATTATTCCATATCTGTTATTTCATAGTTGTGATGTCTTCACTATTATTATACAGTGTTGAAAATAATACGAATAAAGTAAAACCCTGGAATGAGTAGGTGTGTCCAAACTTTTGACTGGTACTGTACATTGGTGACCAGGGTGGGATCTGTTCCATAAGCCTATTGGTCCTAGGCATACAAATGCTCCTAGAGAGAAAGGGGAATGCTGAAGCATGCGTTGATGAAAATTCTACCGTCTCAATCAGAGACCCAGGCTTTTGGCATAGATGGCAAAGCTCTCATCTCTGTACTGCAACATTGTAAGATTGTGCCCTCCACGGCACTTGATAAACATTTATTTTTTATAGATTTTTTATTTAACCTTTATTTAACTAGGCAAGTCATTTAAGAACAAATTCTTATTTACAATGACGGCCTACCCTGGCCAAGCCCTAACCAGGACTTTGCTGGGCCAATTGTGCGCCAGCCTATGGGACTCCCAATCACGTCCGGCTGTGATACAGCCTGGAATCAAACCAGGGTCTGTAGTAACATTGATTGGTACGTTACACTATATTTAGATACTTGAAATACAGCCTGAGACACCTTTGGTATTTGTCTCCATACAAACTAAATGGGGAATCACAAATTGGGATGGTGTTCTTTGTTGGAATGTATATGGAGGAAACGCACACTATGGAAAACATGTCTCACACTCATCATAGTTAGTCGAATAATGAATGGATTGGCAAGAATTCGGAACCGTCAGCTTTTAGAAGGTTTGTAGGAAAGTTAATCCTTTAAACCATCTAAATATACTCATGTTCACTGAACATTTAGTATTTGAAACTCAAAACATTTATTTCCCAACTGTTTTTTCCTATAATCCTACAGGTTCTTTATCATTCTCCATACCTTATAGTCCAATGACTCCGACGTTATGCATGCCCATCATGGTATTGAGCAGCTGCTTTTTGAGAACTCATCTGGTTTAGAAATCGAACTCTGGTTAACTTATTGCAGAGCATGTTGTACAACTGTTTTGAGAGACGATTGTATTTCACACACACACACACACACACACACACACACACACACACACACACACACACACACACACACACACACACACACACACACACACACACACACACACACACACACACACACACACACACACATAGATCTTAGCAAGGCTAACCACCACAGTGGTGTGTCAGGTGTGACTGCAAATTGGATTAAATATTGCTCAACTATCTATGAGTGATGAGTGTGTGACAAGTAGCCTGCTTTTATAATAACAAGGTTGGGTGATGCCTCTCTCTAAAGGATGGCATTCCCTATCCTATTCCCTATCTGCAGTACATGCTTTGGGTTTCTATGCAATGTATATGATTGAAAGTTTCTTTAAGCCTGCAGCTAGTGACTTGAAATGAGACATATAATCATGTCAAAACATGATTCAAAAATGTAATTCACAGACAGAGAGAGCTAATGAAACACACATTGACATTTACTGTAGCTGGCTAGGCTAGTCAAACTGTAACGTTGGCTAGCTTTCAATAAATTGTCTAAATGGTCAATGGAGTTCCCTCTTCATATGATAAAGACAATTCGTATTACATGCTGCATATTTCAAGTGCACTCTTAAACAAATGTTTATCTTATCTCAGTCTTTGGGAGCTAGCTATACGTGTTCTTCTTCATCAGACAGCAGCTCGCGTTTTCACAAGAGGCTGAATTTACATCGTATAGAGAAGCCATTGGCTGCCTTCATCAGGAGGGGTATGTTCTGATTGGTTCCAAGTTTAGTGTTTTGGCAAATTTGCCTGAGCAGACAGTTGAAATATACATTTCATGAGAAAATGTACAAGAATTGAAGGTACCAACAAACGTTTTAATCGTCATAAGAATGTTTTACTGTCATATACAAAAAATCTGCTCTTCCCTCGACGGGGATCGATCAACTTCACCTTCGGCCCACAACATATATGTCAACATATCAGCGTGACAAAATATCTTCATCCTCTCTGTGGCTCGCACTGAGACATTTATATCCCCCAAACGTTGAGTAGCAAGATAAATGGCAGCGCTGCTGGTCCAGATACTCTGCTGTTGCCAATGACCCCGGTCGTGAGTGACTCCTGACCCCTATGTGCAAACAGACCCTAGGCTGGAGGATATGTTTTCAGCATGATAAATTACTCCCCTTCGGAAAAAGAAACGGTAGACTGGGGAGAATTTGTTTTCCCTCTGTAAAAGTGTGAACTGTTTGTACAGAATGGGATATTTCAACATTGGGTCAGGGGCTGTGTTGCCCGCTGGTGTTTGCCTGGGGTCAACACGGTCTTTTCCTGCCCCCAGCTAGCTGGACATTCCCCACGTTGTTCACAGGATTGACTGCCCCGCCATTGGGCCAGTTTACCTCAGGTCACTCTCAATGGATTGAAAAGAGAAAAACAACCTCTAAAGAGGGCTTTATCCCATATGACGTTTTTTCTCTTCACACAAATGAGGGTCGAATGCAGCTCATGTGGTGGCCAGAGTCTCACGTGTGCCAGCGGTGAAGTCCAGTTTAACTTGAGCCTTGTTTATGACTATGACTGGTATTTCAGGTGATACAGAGTATCACAAGCGCAACACAGCCACACGACCGGGGCCCGGGGATAAGATAAAGAGGAAACGTGCAGCCAGCCAGTCTCTAATAGCATCAAAAGTCAGAGGATGAGCTCACCAAGACATTGCCTCACCACAGAAGAAGACAAGGTTTAAATTCCTCTGGATGCATTATGGTTTATTTGAGCCAAGTATTACTAGACCCCTAGTAATCATCTCGGTGCAGTACTGTAAACAGAGCCGTCTCACAGCGCCCTGGGGACAGCTTGTTTACCTCATCTAATTTCTCTACTTTTCCCTCATCATGAACACAAAGATAATGGCAGTGATGTCATTGTTAGTGAACTGCCTGCTGTGGAGGAGGAAAATACATGGATAATTTACTGGTACAGTATTGCACAAGCCAAACAAATGTGAGGAGGAATCCTCTTATATAAACTCTTGGGATCTGTTCAATATATTAGCTCTGCTGAAAACCGAAGAAGTTCACCTTGTTTACTTTTGAGTGCATGCATATTCCAGCTCCGATGGGCAGTTAATCATCAGACTAGTCTAGCTGGCTGATATTTTAAGAGTGATGTTATTTGATTTGCGATAGGTTCTGCTCAAGAAACTGGCAATTTGAGAACACTTGATAGGGAGCCAAACCTCTTTCAGAATGACCAAGCGACCGTATGCACTACGCAGGCATTCAACTGCTTCCCAACAGAGCTGCTGCATTTAAGATATTTTCCCTGAAGTAAAAAAAAACAACAACATCCTAAAAAGCATATGGGCATAAAGCCAATGTATATATGACCCCATTGTATATTCTGTACATGCTCAATCGAGCAGAGACACTATTTCACCAATCTTTATGAGAGCACTATAAGTAGCTACCTCATGGTAGCTCCTTCATTTGGGGTCACTGTTTGCTAATGGTGCTGCTAATGAGCGTCTACAGAGTATTGGGTTCTGAAAGGGCCTCTATTGCCCAGGCCTGTAAACGTCCTGGTTGGCAGTGAGTGATCCGCATTAAGCCTGTCAGGCGCCGCTAATCATTTTCTCGTGTCCAAGATTTACAGGCTAGGCTGTGTCTCAAACGGCACCCTATTCCCTATGTAGTGCACTACTCCCCCCCCCCAGGGCCCATAGGGCACTATAGGGAATAAGGTGCCATTTGGGACAGACACACATTGTTCTGGTCCTACAGTGTAGGATCAGGGGAACAGAGCATTAAAACCCCTAGCGGGGATAAGTCTGAATTACTCTCGTTAAGCCTCTGTAAGTTAACGGGCATCATTGTTACTTTGGGGGAAAGCTGGAACATTCCATGTGTCATTCAGGCAAATGTCTATATGACTGAAAGAGGGGCAGATTATGGTGGAACTTTAAGACGATTTAATAGAAATATAAAAAATAAGAGCCTGAGAAACTGGGCTTATATTCTGTTTTTCATTAGCAAATGAGTTGAATCTTACCTTCTGAACTTAACCTGCAATCCAACAGTCTGATGTGCCAACTCTCTAGTTTGAATTCAGCTTCCACTGTATAATTGCATGGCAGGAGTGCATCAACTATATAGGGGTACACATAAGCACCTTACCGAAAGTAGGCCCTATGTCACACGACTGACGAGAAGTAAAATGTTCTCTTATATCTTGAAAATAACCTGTGCTATTTTAAACTCAGTCATGACTTAAAATGTGATATCATTTACTCTCATCCGTGTGCCAGGCAGTTGGAGGAGCAAGTTCATTCGTTCCAATAGCGTCATTTGGAATCTTAAATAAAACATAAACACCACTTACTGATTTAAAAAAGTTAGTCAAGTCTCTCGTTCCTATTTATACCTGATCCCAGTTCAAACAGGTGTACTTGGTGTTTGCTTAAAATGCGCACATGTACAAGGGAGCATGCATACTAGCTATACACAGAGTATACCAAACATTAATAACATCTTATTGAGTTGCCTTCAGAACAGACTCAATTTGTCGGGGCATGGACTCTACAAGGTGTCGAAAGCATTCCACAGGGATCCTGGCCCATGTTGACTCCAATGCTTCCCACAGTTGTGTCAAGTTGGCTGGATGTCCTTTGGGTGGTGGGCCATTCTTGATACACATGGGAAACTGTTGAGCGTGAAAACCCCAGCAGCGTTGCAGTTCTTGACACAAACCGGTGTGCCTGGCACCTACTACCATACCCAGTTTAAAGGGACTTAAATATTTTGTACTACATATAATAATACAATATCTAGCAGATGCTTTTATCCAAAGCGACTTACAGTCATGTTTGCGTACATTCTACATACGGGTGGCCCTGGGAAACAAACCCACAACCCTGGCAGTGCAAGCACCATGCTCTACCAACTGAGCCATTCACCCTCTGAATGGCCCTCATACACAATCCATGTCTCAAGGCTTAAAAATCCTTCTTTAATTAACCTGTCTCCTCCCCTTCATCTACACTGATTGAAGTGGATTTAGCAAGTGATGTCAATAAGGGATCATAGCTTTCACCTGGATTCACCTGGTCAGTCTATGTTATGGAAAGCGCAGGTGTTCTTAATGTTTTGTATAGTCAGCGTATAGTAATGCAAACATACATGCAATTTACACATACAGTATATACAGTGGGGGGAAAAAGTATTTGATCCCTTGCTGATTTTGTACGTTTGCCCACTGACAAAGAAAGGATCAGTCTATAATTTTAATGGTAGGTTTATTTGAACAGTGAGAGACAGAATAACAACAAAAATATCCAGAAAAACACATGTCAAAAATGTTATAAATTGATTTGCATTTTAATGAGGGAAATAAGTATTTGACCCCCTCTCAATCAGAAAGATTTCTGGCTCCCAGGTGTCTTTTATACAGGTAACAAGCTGAGATTAGAGCACACTCTTAAAGGGAGTGCTCCTAACCACAGCTTGTTACCTGTAAAAAAGACACCTGTCCACAGAAGCAATCAATCAATCAGATTCCAAACTCTCCACCATGGCCAAGACCAAAGAGCTCTCCAACGATGTCAGAGACAAGATTGTAGACCTACACAAGGTTGGAATGGGCTACAAGACCATCGCCAAGCAGCTTGGTGAGAAGGTGACAACATTTGGTGCGATTATTCGCAATTGGAAGAAACACAAAAGAACTGTCAATATCCCTCGGCCTGGGGCTCCATGCAAGATCTCACCTCGTGGAGTTGCAATGATCATGAGAACGGTGAGGAATCAGCCCAGAACTACACGGGAGGATCTTGTCAATGATCTCAAGGCAGCTGGGACCATAGTCACCAAGAAAACAATTGGTAACACACTACGCCGTGAAGGACTGAAATCCTGCAGCGCCCGCAAGGTCCCCCTGCTCAAGAATACATATACATGCCCGTCTGAAGTTTGCCAATGAACATCTGAATGACTCAGAGGACAACTGGTGAAAGTGTTGTGGTCAGATGAGACCAACATGGAGCTCTTTGACATCAACTCAACTCCCCGTGTTTGGAGGAGGAGGAATGCTGCCTATGACCCCAAGAACACCATCTCCACCGTCAAACATGGAGGTGGAAACATTATGTTTCCATTGGGGTGTTTTTGGGGTGTTTTTCTGCTAAGGGGACAGGACAACTTCACCGCATCAAAGGGACGATGGACAGGGCCATGTACCGTGAAATCTTGTGTGAGAACCTCCTTCCCTCAGCCAGGGCATTGAAAATGGGTCGTGGATGGGTATTCCAGCATGACAATGACCCAAAACACACGGCCAAGGCAACAAAGGAGTGGCTCAAGAAGAAGCACATTAAGGTCCTGGAGTGGCCTAGCCTGTCTCCAGACCTTAATCCCATAGAAAATCTGTGGAGGGAGCTGAAGGTTCGAGTTGCCAAACGTCAGCCTCGAAACCTTAATGACTTGGAGAAGATCTGCAAAGAGGAGTGGGACAAAATCCCTCCTGAGATGTGTGCAAACCTGGTGGCCAACTACAAGAAACGTCTGACCTCTGTGATTGCCAATAAGGGTTTTGCCACCAAGTGCTAAGTCATGTTTTGCAGAGGGGTCAAATACTTATTTCCCTCATTATAATGCAAATAATTTTATAACATTTTTGACATGCGTTTTTCTGGATGTTTTTGTTGTTATTCTGTCTCTCACTGTTCAAATAAACCTACTATTAAAATTATAGACTGATCATTTCTTTGTAAGTGGGCAAACGTACAAAATCAGCAAGGGATCAAATACTTTCCCCCCCACTGTACCTAAAGTGAACTATATTGAAACATTGTGAGGAAAACAAACAACTTCTGCTTTCTTCAGGAAAAACAGGTCCAAATTCCTGCGAGTTCCACCATACCGCGTGGTTGCCGGGCGGGTTACAAAGAGATCCTGTGTTATGGCAAATGTGGAAAGAAGGCCTAGTATGCATTCCAGCCGACAGAAGAAGGCCTCTCTCTTCCCTGGGTCTGGGAGGGTGTTTTCGTAAGCTACTTTAGAATGTTTGTGCAATTGCTTTTGACCACTTGATTAAAAATATATTTTGATGCTGTGGGGCTATGTCCTGTAGAGGGTCAGCTCAAACTGGTTTGAGAAGAGCAATAACCTATTGGGGAATAAACATACCTGTTTTGGGTTACAGTAGTGTCGGAGTCTGAAGGAACTTACTTTTTTTCCCTCCCTCCACAGCTAGGTTGTGAAATAACCAAATCCAGTGGGAATCTAACATTGATCACCTCTGCCACAATAGTACTACAGAACATCCCCTCAAACCACACAGGTGGAAAAACTCAGAGGGGGGAAAAAAACACGGAAGCGGAAACGAGAATGTCTGCGTATCTCAGTGAGTGTGACGTGACGAAAGTAACGGTGGCCTATGAACAAACAGAGGGCGTGCAACCAGGGGGACGTTTTGTGCGTCTCATTTTGCCAGCTGCAGCCGTGGTGTTTGCAGTCAGCTAGGTGCTACGGATGTGCACTCGATGGGAGAATGCGCTGGGGCTCTCTTCACTTCCTCATCCGCCCAGACCAGACATCATGACCTGACCCATGGCCTCTCACTCATCCAACATACCCACCCCTGTCCAACCCCACCCCTGATAGAAATACATAAATCAACTCTCTCCGGAAGCCCTCTTCCCCCGTTAGATGATTCTGAGAAAACCAGTAGGTTTGCATTCATGGTGCAGTCAGGAATGGTCTGGGATCTGCTTAATGTACGAGCAATGGACCCACAGTCCTGTGGGTTGCACGCTTTATAAAGGGGCCCAACGTAATCTTAAATCTTATTGTCACAATGAAATGTTTTATCACTCCTATATTTCAGGGTCTCTCTCTCTCTGGTTACAGTGGAAATGATTTGTGAGACCACCCTTGTGCGGTTGCTCAATAGTGGTTCCTGTACAACCGCAACGCAGGGTCAAGGGTTTCAATTATACAACGATCCATGTTTTCCCTTCCTTAGTGTACTGTGTAATTACAAAAGCAAACACAGTCTGTCGTCATGGTAACGGACTCAGGCCATGTAGATAACTCGTAATAGTCTACTTCATTTTCTTTGGCAACGTTAGCTGAGAACGTACTGGGGAGGAGTGCTGAACTACAGCCGTTTGTTTATGAGACCTTCGCCTCACCGTGTTTTCACCATCCTGTATACCACTGGCATCCTGTGGCATTTGTGTGGTCTCCACCACATCTTAACCACATCCAACTTTTATAGGAGGAAGTAGGAACATGGGACTCTACTCAGGAGTGCACCTTGTCCTGCAAATATGAATTTCAAATACACATCTAACCCTAACTCAACGAAAGCGGTTCACTTTCAACGTCGCTAATGGAAGGGGGAAAACACAGCTGTCAACCATGTACATAGTCCTCACACAGGCTTATCCTGGGAAGTAGGTAGAGAGGAAAGGTCAACGGAAGGGCTGTTGTTGCAGATGGTGACAGGACATAATGTAGCCATGCTGTGCGCCACTGACACTGGCGGATCAAATGTTTCTGATTTTTCACAGACTACAGTGGAATGCGGTCGACCTTGCTGTGTACTTTTGATCATGGTGGACATGGAAAGTGCGCTGGACAGTGAGTGGCTGGCTGCCTGGCTGTTGTTTGTGTCCTGTGATGACAGGAGGCATAGATAGTACTCACTGAGTACTTAACTCTTGCCTCTCTCCTGTGCAAACATTTGTCTGTGTATTTTAGACAAAGAAAAAGAATGCATCCCTGTCATGCATTAGAAGGCAATAAGGTTGTATGTTGTTTTCTGTCCTAATGCTCTCCAGTGTTTCATTACCGCCAATTGCACCATGATGGCTGTCAAGCCAGGCGTGCTATTGACGTGAAACAAATATATTAGCCCGAAACCGCACCCGCCAAATGAAATATTCTGTCCAATTTTGAGAGCAGACCAACAACTTCAAAGACTGCCTGGGAGAGTGACTTCAGTTGAAAAACACCAGGGGCATATTTAACTCTTGGCCGACAGCCACAAATTGCTGGAAGTCATTGCAAAACATCAATATTTACCGGTATACTGAAGCCTTCCTATAAAAGTGGTTTTATGTTAAAACGTGCCAGTTGCACAGAGAGATGGGGAGAGGGATCTCATCTTTATTTATTACGTTTTTCAAATATGCCTTCTCAGAGCAGCCACCGCAGTGCACACATTCATAGCAAATACAAAATTCCCTGGTACATAGATCTAGTACAGAATGAACAACAGACCGGCTCCAAAGTAAAGTTGACATTCCTTTGGGGGTTCGATGAATCTGTTGGAATGTGTTCTTGCGAGGCTCTATTTTCACGGGGCCATGGGTATTACCAGTGGGGGCCACTTTATTGGGCAGAGCAGGAATGTACGATGCCAACACAGTTGTAGCTGCTGGTCTGCAGCTATTTCCTCCCGCTCGCGAAAAGGTAAATAAAGAGATATATTTCCCGTGGGCTTAAGCAAGGCCTAAAAATACTGTCAGCATAACATACTCAGGACATCTGGCTTATTGGAATATACGACGAATAACCTGGCTATTTCCCTATGCTCATCAATTGAAAGTGAGATATATGATTGAAGTGAATATAACTCAGTTTAGTCATGGAGTATTTTTGTTACTCACGTGTGGTACTCACCCAGAGCCCTCTATTTACAAGGGGAGAATCTCAATTGCATCCTCCTTGCGTTCTCTCTCCTCTCTCTTGCCTCCTTCTCAAAACCCGTTGGAGGAGAGGGTCAGAGGGGAGGGACCACTAGCTTTCTCATCCAATGGGTTTTGTGAAGGAGAAAGGAGAGAGGACACGAGGAGTATGCCATTGAGATACTCCCAAGGAGACCCTTCTCCAGGCCCTGGGCCAGGATCCTTAGCTCTACCCAGCTAGGAGACTGGTGGTTGGTTAAACCAGATCCCTCTTTCTTCCCATTGGCCAGTTATTTGTGTGGCTTGTATCTTATCAACCAACCCAACTATAAAACTCTCTGGCTATAAGAAAGACCATGCCCATTGTGTGTTACTTCTGGTAACATCTCTCGTCTTTGAGTTAAGTGCAGCTGTGTATCAAAAATAGTTTTGCTAAGTTTACTTTATAGAGAAGTGAGTGGAAAAGCTGAGCCTCAGCCTATGTGCTTGTTTCATGATATACCACCTGCATAAACATACATGTATGGGAATCTCCTTTGGGGAAATCTTGTTAAAATAGTCCTATCAAGTAAAATCTAAATCAACATTTATGATTTTACACAGCTTTGTAGTCAGAGTTTTATTTGGAGCATATTTGTTGCAGATGTGGAGTGTGGCTCTGAAAGCTATTAGCTAGTGGCTGAGAGTAAGTACTCTTACAGGGCCAGTATTAGCTGATACTGTCTGATGTTGGAACTTGGAACCAACCAACTAAAGCTGGTTTGGGTTCAGTTTTTTTTTCTATAAAATGTAGGTCAATGTGTTCTCAGAACCTCCTATCCAATTTATATAGCAGGATGGCATGCTTCCAGTAATGAGGAAACCATGGTTCCCAGACTCGACTCTAGCCTCTGGACAAAAACCATAGCAATGTACAGAGACAACAAAGACCATGGGGCCGATGAGAGAAAAGTCAAGGTTCAAAGACCAGAGGAGGAGGACTCAGATCGGATTTTTAGAAACCCCACTTCAAGGGCTTCAATGTTATCTACAGTATAAATACATCACACACGGTCTTGGGAGTCGACTTTGGTCAGAAGTGAAATATTATTATGTGCAATTATGACAGTTTTATTTACTGTTCATTTGAATTAGATAAACAACACCAAAAGCCTAATGTTGTATGTGTTGTCAGACGGACATCCAAACAAACGATAAATACTCTTTAGTATAGCCTACACTGTGTGCTTTTGATTAAGTCTGTAGTAAATATATATATTGTGTTGCCATTCTCCTGGCCTCATACTGCATGAGTGAGGAATGAGTTTTATGTCCTTTTCAATTCCCCTGCTGCCTCTGCCTCATCCTGTGCTGAGCAGCATCAAAGCAGGACTTCACATAATAGGCCTCAGAAAGGCATCGACATTTGTTTCCATCCATATCCTCCAGCCAGCCAGGAGAAAACGGCACCTTCTGCAGTAGGAGACTTGTGCAGTCTTCTTGTCTTATATAAGCAGGTCTCCGCAGCTTGAGGGCCAGCGAATGCCGTTCGCGAGGAGTGCCAGTTGTTGACCGTGAGTCTGCTGCTGTTAAAGGTCCAAGGACAGGAGAAGAGAAGAGGAGAAAGGATAGAGGTAGGATGAGAAAAGGTCCTTCCCCATTGGTTTGGCCAGATGAGTGTGTTTACACACTACCCACAGCAGTCTGTGAGGCCTTGAGAAATGACAGTGGTCTGAGTCTCTCTCACTACCTTCCTCTGGGCTCAATAATCATCTCTCTGTTACAGGAAGAGGAACCAACGGTCTCCCAAACATGAGTGACGACCTCGCAGGTTCAGATGACTCAGCGGAGGGTTCCTGCCCCTCGAGACTGACCACGAATTTGGAATAAAAGTTTCCATGCAGCTCCCAGACAGAGGGATTGTGTCTGTCCGTGTCTGAGACATACTGTACAGGATGGATATGTTATGAGGGATCACTGTGTTCATATCCAAAGGTTAGTCAGCAAGTCAAACCCAGTGCAGGACAGAGCTCCTAATAAAAAAGACATTTGGCAGGCATCCTGGCCCAAGACTTTGTACTACGCCGTCTGACGTAGAGATGTCATACTTTTGATATTGGATTTAAATGATGCATACATTACAAGGCTTACTATGGAAAGTCAAGTGTCTTCAATATCACACTGAGATACTTGTCTGAGGGATGTCCTCATGTCCTTACACTATTTCTGTGTTGGTTTGAGAACGAGATGCAGCAATTTGCTAGTAAATACTGACCTCTGCTGGATGCGTTTGGAATTGATATCTGGAAAATACGGACCCCCAAAAAACATGTCGCTACCCAAAAAGGACTAGCTTTGATGTCAAATAAATGAAAATAATCCGCTATGGGTAATTATATCTGTGTAACATTGACATAGTGACATTCAGTTTAGTAATAGTAGTAGTGGTAGTGGTAGTAGTAATAGTAGTAGCAGTGGTAGTAGTAGTAGTAGTAGTAGTAGTAGTAGTAGTAGTAGTAGTAGTAGTAGCAGCAGTGGTAGTAGTAGTAGTAGTAGTCGTAATAGTAGTAGCAACAGAGGAAGTGGCCTAAGGAGTAAATTCAATTTGATCCAACAACATCCTTGGATGGATTACACCAATTTACTCTGATGCACCACAGCCACATACTTTATTCTTAACATGCCCATCTTTAGAGAGCCTCTTTCATGTCTGATGGCATTTGACAAGGGCACTTACGGCCAGGAAAACCAAATAACTTTGCAATGCTCTTACATGGATTCTCACTTCGCAACAGGATGCCTCTTACAAGGCTCCTCAAAATGTTATTTGTTTTCAAATTTCTGCAATATTCTCAGTTGTGGATGTACCATTGTTAAACCTGCCAATGATTGCTTAAACATACAGATTTTGATGGAGATTTTTTATTATACTAATTAGATTTACACGGGGTGAAAATCATTTAAAAAAAGGTCACCTCAATGCATACAGACCAATATGACTATCAGGGAATCCTCAATTAACTTGGATTTCTGGTTTTGGCATAAAGAAAAACAAATCCCTTTTTAAATTTGGGTGGTCTTGGTTTGCCCGTTTTGAGAGAGAGTGGATGGATACTATCTCATACTTTCAGTATTCTATGGTATCACCTCTATGTCATGCACCACAGAAACAGAGAGGAAAGTCGGCACAGACTCATAGAACAACATAGATAGAAGAACTGTTAGACAGAGAGGTAGCCGAACGGGGAAAAAAGATCATGTTTTCACCCATGACTCTCTCAAACAATTCATATCAATCCCACACTGTAAATGGTGGCAAATTCATCCCCATTCAGAAAACCTCCTTTTCATAGCTATCCACGCCTAACTAGAGGCACAAAGAGAAACAAAACACTCAACAGAATAAAGATAATGATGGTAATACCTTTTCATCAATGTCCCATGTAATCTAATAATTCACATACCTCCTTTTCCCGTCCCTATCCCACTGATGTATCTTGCTGTATCCATTAGATGAAAAAAATCCATCCACTCATCCATTCAATCAACCATTCATCCAATGTCATCCACATGGTCTGGAAATAACACAGTATTCCATATTCCATGACTCTTCTCTCCAACTACTCCTAACTGAAAAGCAAGAATGAGACCTTCCTTTTTGCCCTGTTTGCGACTGTATGGGACATTGGCACATTGGAGTTACTCAGTCAGAGTAATCGCTGTAAGTCGGACTAGCGGTGCTGGCAGCACTGCGGCCTTAGGGAGAGATGTTCCTAGCGGTACCAGGGTGACCAAGGCTGTAACAGTGGCCTTACAGTACTGAAACGACCCTGAGACATCTATATGTTTCTATGTAGCCTTGTCAATTATTTGAATCAGTTCTGGAGAATTTCACTGGTATTTGGACTATATTGCAGGCCTAAATTCTGGGCAATTTATCCATAAATCATAGGCTTTATGAAGAATGTGTCATGGGCAATACTAGCAAAAAGGGTCTTACACTCAACGTAAATAACTACCGACCTAAACTTGACCATCTTGACCATAGGTAATACTACTACTTCCAAAATACAACACTAAATAAACATTTATTAACTCTTGGACATAAAACATTTTTAAAAGTATTTTTTTTATATATAATTAGACAATAACCCCCCAAAAATCCACCATGTGAACATCAGCACATCAGATGGAAGATTCCTTCTAATAACTCCGCCTCTGACGACCAATCCTATTTCATTCCACAGTGAGTGGTGTGATTCACACAGTTGCATGGCTATAGGCTAAAGGCTAAAGGCTGAAACAGGCCTGGACTACGGAGTATGTGAGGCACAATGTAAAGAGTAGAACCCCTCCGCTGTGTGGCTCTGAGGCAGAACGGCACACCATGGAGGGAGGCTTGACTTCAGACTTCACCTCTGGTGGTGACACCAACGTCCCTTGAATCTGGAGGGGAAAAGAAAGAGAGGGAAATAGGATTAACTAGGAAATATAGTGAGGAAGATGACTATCCAAAGCACATTCAAACATATATTATACAGTCAAATTAAACAAATAACTTTAAACAAAATTCATATAAATCCGTCAAAGACGAATTGATAGCACCAGATTAGTCCCAGCTGCCTGATCATCAGCCCCAGCTGCCTGATCCTCAGCCCCAGCTGCCTGATCCTCAGCCCCAACTACCTGATCCTCAGCCCCAACTGCCTGATCCTCAGCCCCAACTGCCTGTTCCTCAGCCCCAGCTGCCTGATCCTCAGCCCCAGCCGCCTGATCCTCAGCCCCAGCTGCCTGATCCTCAGCCCCAGCTGCCTGATCCTCAGCCCCAGCTGCCTGATCCTCAGCCCCAGCTCTGACGGAACACTCACCGACCACTCTTCCTGCCCCCACCTGGAGCAGCGCACGTTAATGGGCAGCTGTAGAACCATCTCATTGAAGGACTTCCCTCTTTTCTTTGACCACCTGTACTTGTCCATGGCCTCTGTGAAGGACAGGTTGCTATACTTCTTTGGGCTCTTGATCATGAAAGGCCAGGTCCTTTGACAGAAGAGGAATGTACAGTAAGTGAAAGTAGGTAGAATGTTTACCGTACGCCTGCTGATGAGCTATATATCAGTCGCTGCATAAGTGTACATGTACATTATTCAACATTTTGACAACTTAAGGTCAGAAGGAAAAAAGGCAGAGCTGCTAACCAAATCATTCCCAAAGCATTTCCATGAGGTAGACGTTAGGGGAAGTGGGACATTTAGTAGTTTCCTGCTAAGGCCTGTTTGTGTTTACAGAAGGTTAGTGTTCGTCTTTACGACAAGGTTTCTTGGAGAGCAATTAGCCTTTCTCGGATGGAAGAGATAAGATAATCTTTTTAGAGCAGCCAACCTGATCTATTCAAAACCTCCTCGTTCCTGTAAATGAGAACAAAAGGAGTTGTAATAGCAGGAGTAAACGCACTCCAGCAGCTCAACCCATGAAATAGGCTCTCATTTCCAGGCCTCTCATTATTCTCAGGGCCAAGGTCTACCTTACACAACCTACTAAACAGGAGCATATGAACAGTAGAGACCGTGGACACTTTACAATACGTAGCATCAGATTAACGAACACGTTGAACTGTGTTTACTGTACTGACATACAATTAACTGACTTCTATGTAATGTAATCATTATATGAAGTAAAATTATGTTATATTTTAGGATTTCCTTTTAGAGCAAACAAATTGAAACGTTACAGCAAAATGATTATTTTCACGGCAACTATTGCGTATTGGTTCATTTAATTTGATGAAAAACACGCTATTTTGAACAAAATGAATTGAATTCAAGAGCAAAAACATAGTGAGGAAAACAATAAACTATTGCTTTGTATATCTCGCCGTCAAATTCCAGCATGCTAACTAGTAAAACATAACAGAACCGCCTAAAACAGGACAATGAGTATCACTGTTCTCAGCTGCAGCTCAGCTCCACATGTTGACCCTACTGGGTTAGTGTGAGTCCATATTCCTCTGTCCTTCCTTCTAATGGCCTGCAATCTCCTTGTCCCATAAATCTTTTCCAGTCCTTCCCCTATTCTCTCTCTCAGGCAGTGCATTCGGAGAGTATTAATACCCCTTGACTTTTTACACATTCTGTTACGTTACAGCCTTATTATAATATGGATAATAAAAATGTTCTGCTCATGAATCCACACACAATACCCCATAATGACAAACAAAAACAGATTTTTAGAAATTTTGCAAATTTATATAAAAAAATAAAATAATAATATCACATTTTACATAAGTATTCAGACCCTTCACTCAGTAATTCATTGAAGCACCTTTGGCAGCGATTACAGCCTTGAGTCTTCTTGGGTATGACGCTACAAGCTTGGCACACCTGTATTTGGGTAGTTTATCCCATTCTTCTCTGCAGATCCTCTCAAGCGCTGTCAGGCTGGATGGGGAGCATCGCTGCACAGCTATTTTCAGGTCTCTCCAAAGATGTTAGATCGGGTTCAAGTTCGGGCTCTGGCTGGGCCACTCAAGGACATTCAGAGACTTGTACCGAAGCCACTCTTGCGTTGTCTTGGCTGTGTGCCTAGGGTCGTTGTCGTTTTGGAAGGTGAACCTTCGCCCCAATTTGAGGTCCTGAGTGCTCAGGAGCAGGTTTTCATCAAAGATCTCTCTGTACTTTTCTCCGTTCATCTTTCCCTCGATCCTGACTAGTCTCCCAGTATCTGCAGCTGAAAAAAATTCCCACAGCGTGATGCTGGCACCACCATGCTTCACCGTAGGGAGGGTGCCAGGTTTCCTCCAGGCGTGACGCTTGGCATTCAGGCCAAAGAGTTTAATCTTGGTTTAATCAGACCATTGTTTCTCATTGTCTGAGAGTCTTTAGGTGCCTTTAGGCAAACTCCAAGCAGGCTGTCATGTGCATTTTACTGAGGAGTGGCTTCTGTCTGGCCACTCTACCATAAAGGCCTGATTGGTGGAGTGCTGCAGAGATGGTTGTCGTTTTGGAAGGTTCTCCCATCTCCACAGAGGAACTCTGGAGCTCAACACAATCCTGTCTCGGAGCTCTACGGACAAATAATTCGACCTCATGGCTTGGTTTTGCTCTGACATGAACTGTCAACTGTGGGACCTTATATAGACAGGTGTGTGCCTTTCCAAATTCTATCCAATCAACTGAATTTACCACAGGTGGACTCCAATCAAGTTGTAGAAACATCTCAAGGATGATCAATGGAAACAGGATGCACCTGAGCTGTATTTCGAGTCATAGCAAATAAGGCATTTTTGTTTTTTATTTTTTATAAACTTGCAAACATTTCTAAAAAACTATTTTCACTTTGCCATTATGGGGTATTTTGTGTAGATTTTAGAATAAGGCTTTAACGTAACAACATTTGGAAAAAATCAAGGGGCCTGAATACTTTCCGAATGCACTGTATGTACTCTCTGTATAACATGCAGTAACTAATTGTAAACATAACTTCTCCCTGAGAACACATGCTGTATGCCCTTTGAAAGGTGCTCCAGGAAGAGAAACTCTTCACCTCAAAAGTATCTTCCCCAATTGTTGTTGCAGGTTCCAACTTGTACCGCTGCATAGGTATTGCAGTTACAGTATACAGCTGCATACTTACGTGACAGGAACCTGGATCTCTTTGACTCCAATGAACTTGAGCTGCCCGTTGATCTCAGGGAGGCTCTCACACCTGGCCAGGTTCACTCTGGGATAGTAGAGCAGGTAGGACAGACACATCTCATCCCTGGTGGTCAAACCCCCCTGAAGGAACGACCAGGGGAAAATAATCAAGAAATCAAGCCTGGGAGACAATCAGTATGCTCAGTATTAAACGCCAATACCACAGCTAAATTAAAGGTAACACTTACCATGTTTTACAACTATTACATTACACTTTTATTTCATTCTACTTAGCTCCACAGAAACATTTGTCAGCAATTACATCGATATCTGCGTAACAATCATCAACTCTAATAGCCAATAAGAAATCATGAAAATCTGTTTCGGGAACAAATTTGAATGTGAGTGATAGTTTACCCATTTGTGACACAAATGCTAAAATGTTAGCATTTTGGAAACAGTGCCAGGGAAATTAAACCAAAACATGGATTAGTGTCATACCATGTGCATAGACTGCTTACAGGGTAAGGAAACCAATGTGACATTTTGTAACTTGGGTGAAGTATCCCTTTAAGTACTACTTCAGGGGGTATTATTTCTAACAAGGAGCAGACACAAAAGCATTGCTTTTTGGCGCCATGCGCTGGACAAAGTTGCAATGGCAAGCAATGTGTTTTTCGGGGGAAAATAATTGGCATGAATTCACAAAATCATAACAATGGATTAAAATTCGGTTTTATATCGTTCCAGAATAACAATGAGTTATCATGTTTTCTCCTGAACAGTAGAGAGTAACTTCAGAAGAAAACAACCCCTGTTTTACGACTGTAGTCATCAGAAATGTGTTAGTTTGATGTCTCTGTATGAAACAGTGCCAGTAGCCGCAAACAGCGATATAACCAAGATTCGTCTGTGGTCCTGGGGCTGTATTTACAGACAGATTGTTCAGCCAAGAACAGACAGTCTTTAACACATACATCTGAAAGTATCAACCAGGAGGTTCATGCAGGGGAAACACAACTCATTCCTATAACAAAATTCCATTCCATGGCATTCAAGTAGCCTACACTCTTTCCATTGACATATTATCCTTAATTTTGATAAATAGGAATGATAGTATAATATAATTATTCTTCAAGATAAGAATGTTTCAAAACAATGTGCTTTGTGTCTGTCGCATAGCGAAGCTGAAGCCAAATAAATAATCCCATAGCCCTATCCTAAAGGGTTCTGTAATACAATTGGCGTGAACATGATCACTATTGTACCATCCGGCAACCAACCAAATCATCAAATCCTGGAAACACAGACAGATGAGAAACACGAGCTCAAATAAGACTCAAATAGGCTCAGCCGGAGGACCAATAGGACACACTGAAAAATGTTGTGATCTCTGTAAACTCATAAAAACTGATAATTAAAGAAAAAAAAGTATGTTTTCATTTATCCATGTGGATTGTGAGTAGTACATTCTTACCCAGGTCATGTTTTGTCTGCCTTTCGTGGTGTACTTGCATTCTGTGATCAAATTGTCACCCTGGAAAGAAAACAGATTGAAATCAAGGCTCTTCTCTGGTTGTGAATTTAGAACCCCACATCAAACAAAATGGCGTTGTCATAAAGTACAACATCAATATCACACTAAAGCAACAGTACACAAGGTGTGACTTACTGTGGTTTTAGCACGGCTGTACAGCGGTCAAAGGCAACAGCCGTTTGTTTGAAATCTTTTTCACATAATAAGTGAGCAAAACCCCCCAAAATGAACCACTTATGTCCTGTATCTACAGTATGTCGGCGGATCAAAGTAATGCAATCATCAATCTTTACTGTTCATCACAGGGTGAGGTAAACATGCTTAGACCTGCATGGGAAGCTCAAGCAGTAGATTTATATTCCCATGTTTCCTTCACTACTTAACATGTCAGGTTAACAGTATAGCAGTGTACCAACAGGTAACAGCAGCCTCTCTTCCTTCAGCAGCTGGAACTCCTGGAAGTTGAAGTCAAACTCCTCGTCATGTGACAGGGGCTGCAGCTCCTCCTGCTCCCGGAAGTGTCTGGTTCTGATGGCGCGGCCAGCTAGGTGGGCATGCATCAGAACAGCAAAAACCCTCACTCCGCTGGGCATCTCCTGGCCTAGGGACTGATGGAGGAGCAAAGAGATATTCTCTCACAGAGGCTTGTCACTGTAGGTGACATAGCATAACAGTAATTTAACAGTGGATGTTGGACTCCTGTTGTTCCCTAGTGAAATGGGACTTTTGGCATCGCACCAGATTGAAAAACACCGCCAGAGCTGGCTGTTTTACCTCCTGCAGACACTCGCGGGTACAGTGTCCTTCTGAGACGTACTCCTGCATGCCTGGAGGTAGCATGTGGTACAGACTGACCCACACACCTGTCTCTATCACACCTGCATCATACTGACGCAGCTCCGGGGTGTAGAAGAGACGCAGGCCAGAGCTGTCCACCACTCCTGAGAAGGAAACAGTAACATTACCATTAACAGTGTAACTGACCGTTGCACTGTAAAGTGCTGTAGTGGTCACTTTCGCACACAAATGTGTATGCTGTGAACGGGTGAAAAACAAAAAATACAATGGCCAAGGCGAACAAGCCACATTCATTGTTTATGTAACACGGTGTAACATGATGCGTCTTTGTTGGTATACTATACCTTGTTGAAGGGCTGGGTTGTCATAATGGACTTCCATCAGGACATAGACAGGGTCTATTGCTGTGCCAATGGACAGACCAACGTGGGGTGGATAGGTGAACCCCTGTAAGGGTAGATTGAGAGGCATACTGAACATGTCGATAAGGAAGCTTACATGGTCACTCCGATACATGTAAACACATGTAGCTAATGAAATGTATTACGACACTGAATTTAAAACCACTACAAGTAGAAAACAATTGCCCACCTCACCACCAATGGCCCAGGCGAAGACTATCGTCTCACAGGTGAGAAATGAGTCAGGCATATTTGGATGGTAACATTCATGGCTGGCATCGAGCTCACTCTCATTCAAGTTGCTATCACATTGATACAACAAAATGTGATGAACCAGGTTTTCGTGGCCCCTTTGAATCAAAGGCTCAATCTGTAAACAAAAGAGGGGAAGTTGTACATTTGAATGCATTCTAACCACAGTTGGCTTCTTTTGAATTGCATACACTTGCCTTAAAAGACCTCAATTCTATTGCTCTTAACCGTAGGATACACATGAGATGGGATAAACAGGATTCGGTTGGCCCTGCTCACCATAGGATGGAAGTAGTGAAAAATAATATTTTTTCCTCAATGGGGGATTCTAGTTTGGCCTGCGATTCTGAGCAAAGCAGCTTGCTGCCTGCTGGGCAAACTGTGACATCATACTGTGAGGCCTCCTTTCAAATCAGCACGACATAAGACCAAAGCTTGGCCTATGACCACCATATAAATATTTAGACATTCTTCTTTTTACTTTTTCTCAATTGTTATTATTTAGGGTGGAAGTAGCTGTCGTAGTCGACGTTTGAGGTTGAGATTGTGCCATGAGAGGGGGGGGAAAGAGTATCCCTTGTTAGACGACTTGAACACTTTATAGGCCGCTGTCTCTGAATAGAGGACTGTATTGAATAGAATACGTCTATCAAACTAAAATACGCATGTCATGTAGACACAGTTTTCAGGAAGTCTTGAAAGTCAGAGTCAGCTAAACAGGAAGTGAGGTTGCGGTGCCCAAGATAATAGCGGGTGGGGTGAGGTGGTGAAAGGCCAAATAAATCCCCCAGAGGGATGAAACAGGTGGAGCAGAGGGTAGAGAGAGAAACCGCGACTGAGAAAATACCATGGGAATGTTTTTGAAATGTTTATGTCAGGATAGGCGTGCACAGGGAAAATGAGACTGGCTCTTTTAAACTTCTGTATAAATGCTTTAAAACCCAAAAAGGAACAACAGTCATTTTTCTTTATAGACCACAGATGAATTGGATGAGACAGTCCTATTCAGATCACGCATAAAAACAGATGTCTTACATACTGCCTCTCACTCGCTGACTCACACATCATGCACACGCACATGAAAACATCTGGGATGGAAAAATATGTTTAATGACAACAGCCTGACTCCCATTTGGATAACCGAATGATTTCCGTTTCACCCTAATTGTGTGCTAGCGACTCTTTTAGTATCTTACATAATACAAAGATCGTCATGCAAAGATCCCTCTAAAATAAGAGTTCACAACAATATATGGGCTATCTTAAAACAACAGCGTGTGTTGTGCATAGTGGAATCAGAGACCCCCGGCAGTTAATAAGGCTAGGATTTTCCACACTTTTTTTTCTCCACTGGAGCATTTTTTTAGTCTAAAATGGTGCTGGTGTTTCTCAGTCTATGCTCTAATTGTTATCATCAGAGTGGAAGAGTGGAGAACAGAAGAGAAGAACCAGCTCCATGGTTAGTACAGTAAGCTATGTGCTGGAGGGGAAGTAAGAGAAGAGGGCGCGAGCTATATTTATCTCTTTCTGGCTCTGGTTCACTTAATGACTGAAGACTCTTTGTTTTGAGCTCTTGCTCAGTCCAGGCATTCGAAAGTCGAAGAGGCCATAGCCATGGCAACATCAAAAGAAGCAATGAGATGCGCACCTTGAATAGTGTGTCCAGAGAGACAAATGCATAGAAGCATTTGAGAAATACATTTTGCACATTCCACTGCTCTCAATATTTGCATTTTTGTTTGTTTTTGTGTAACAGTGTTTGACTTGACAGAATAGTCCTACTGTAAGTGATATGACAAATGATAACACGATACAGCACCACTCTTCCATATTACATTATATAGCTAAGGCAGTGTAGATAAACATACGAGCACATTTGGTCTTTCGTTTTAAGAGTACATTTGGTATTTATGACAAATCAACGTGTCATCGTACCATACCTTTGATTCTAAATTGTACGCGCTACCTCCTTTAATCAAGTGTGTTTTGAAGCCTTTTTGGTTTCATACCTGTTCAATTATGTTTGGGGTATATCATTAAAGCAATGGCTCTTTATGATACACAGTAGCAATTTGAAGCCGCAAACAAGCTGCAGCTGCGGCTCAGAAGTGAGAGAAAGCTCCCCACAGGGGGGGAACATACTTCAGACGACAGCAATGAAAGAGGGAGGCTGGCAGACAAGTAAAACCTCAAATGATCCAGGTGAGATGCCTTTAGAGAAGGGTAAACGAACTGACCGCGCCATGACTGAACTATCGGCTAGTCTTTCCTCAAGAGAACGCCTGTCGTCGATTTGCTATTGTTTTTCTGCTGTGATGTTAATATAGCTCAATGATTTCCAAGCGTGTACTTACTCTAGTTACGTGATGCTTCTGCTGTACCTTCTGGATCTTAAACATCTGACACCAGTAGGTAGTGTCCTTGTACGGCACCGGCACCTATCTTGAGAGAAACAACAAGACAGCAAGACCGATGTTTACTCTTGATAAAAAATGTGACTGAATCTCACACAGTGCAAATACGGTCTCAGGAGTTGGAAAGGTCTCTCAGAAGTAACAAAAGCCAGAAGTGGTATCAGGTTTGTTTAAGAGACGGATGGATGGCGGGTAGCTTTCGTCTTCTCCCGCTGTCACACTTACGTTAAGGCTTTGCAAGTTGAAAAAGTCAGTCCCGGAGGTAATATTAGGTTTACTTCCTGGGTCGAGTAGCCTCATACTCTTCCTCCCCCTGTTCACTCCATGGTACACCGGTCCTGACGGTCCCACATCTTCACTGTGGTAGGCCCATATCACTCTCACTGTGCTTTCCTGGGCAGCACATATTACACATCTATTATATATCAATTCATTTCCATTAGAAAATTCTGTAAGAAGCACTATGACACCTCGGGCATGAACTGACATTTCAACTAAAACGCCCACCCACCTTACCCCCTACACAAACAGACATTGAAACATCCAAACAACCCCCACCTTTCCCATAGATAAAACACTTCCACCACCCACGTACCGTGATGTCCTTGTCATTTGTGTCACAGGTCAGGAGGTCCCTGCTGAAAGCCAGGACAGTGTGTGTATTGTTCTCCCTGCCGTACTCCAGCCTGTAGTTCTGCTGAACATCTCTTTGCACTTTTCTCTTGGCGTCTGCAAAGTAATCCTGTCGAAAGCATGCCGGATAAAACACAACTATTCTGGCTGCAATAATACTGTAATTAACCAAAAATGAGGGAGGGGATAAGAGAGCTCTTCAATTTAATTATAGATACATAGATGTAAATCACTAAACTTGGGGAAAACCAGTGTTCTTATGGCACAATTGAAAGAGCACTCTAAACAACAAATGTGCATTACTGTTATTATTATTAATAGTGACCTATTACTGTACGATTACTATAGCTAGGATGACGACTGTTACTACAGTTACTATACCTAATTTGTCTTCAGCCCCGTTTATACCTGGCGCTAACGTCTTGGCACTAGCGTCTTTTGTCTTGATCTTGTCCACGTTCTGATTGTCCCCACATTTTTAGACAGGCGTAGTCGATTAAAAGGCGCATTGTGATCGGATTGTGATCGGATCTTCCTGGCATGCATTGGTCAGGCATTGAACACCTCCGGAGGTAGTCAGGCATTGTGTCTGGATATCTTACAAGTGTAGACGGATCTGCACAGTGACAACTCTTAAAATCATAGACAGGTGGCACCATCGACTACGTGTCTTTAAAATAAATCAATCAATATTATTTTGAAAGAATAGCTCTGTAATAATTAGCATACAGGGAGGAACCAGGAAATCTGGGCACAATGGGGACACCGTGGACAGATCGGAGACACATTGTAATACCATGTGCAGACAGATTTCTCAAAATGTGGGTACAATCAGAATCTGGACCTCAGGACACAGGACCCATGTTTGCACCAGGTATAAAATGGGGCTGTTGTTTGGCAAGTGTCTGGCTGTCACTGCCAAGCCTAGCTTGCAAATATGTATGACAATTTTCCATTAAGGCGGGCAAACAACAACAACATTGGCACAAAACTACAGCTACTGTCTCCTTCTGGTAACACAATGAGAGAGGTTATTTTAGATTGTGTGGCATCATCGCCAGAAATGTTATCCTTGATCCCTGAAGCAGAGCGAGATTCCTGTGATGTCTAGCAATATCAAGACCCCTTACACTGTTGGAGTTAAGCCATGTGTGGCAGGCTGTGCATCACAGAAGTTTACCATACCCAGTTACACCTAACCAATAACAGATGTCACTATTGGTTCAATTTGGAGATCCTCAATGAATATATTTTGTAGCTATTTTAATCAGGATTTAGATCGGACTATTTCAACACCCACAGTATACCCAAATAGCCCTGGGAAAATAGTTCAACATAAATGTAATATAAATCATTATTTTCCTATAGCAGCACAACTGAAGTATGTAAAAATGCAATTGAAAGTAGCCCACCTCGTGATAAAAAAGCAAGGCATAGGCCTAGCTGCGTCACTTTCATTCTGTAAAACCCAGGTGCATACCTGTAGATAGGGTCTTCCATCTGTGACTCCACCAATGACAATATCCGACAACGCCATTGCACCGTTGGGAGATAGACCAAATCCTACATATCCTCTCGTTTCCACTTCTATTTCGAAAGTAATTGTTCGCCGGTCAAACCTCCACTTTAGATGGTATTTCCCATGAGGGTCCAAGATAGTTGAATGTCTAAATCCGCTCCCGTGGGAAAAAGATGCGTAAAACCAAAAAGTTCCGAAGAAAACTAGGACACTACGATATTTCGCGGGTAACATTGTGAACGTTGACGTAAAAAAAACAACGACAAAACAAACTAAAATGTCTCATTGAATGTCGTTGTTGAGATAAATGGACGTTTCTGGAGAGGTTTGCCAGTTGTGCGCGGCGACCTAGGACGCTTAATTTGCGAGGAAGCAGCGCTTCTCTCATTCTCTCACTACAACTGTCGAAATGTGTGCTGGCCCCTTTGATGTTTAGAGACACGTCCCACACGGCTACTTCTGTGGTCAGGCCTTACCTGAGTGGTTTGTTGTACATACAGGTGGCTACGGCTTTCGGCAGTACGCCATAGGACCGTGATAGAGGCTATACATACTTTTAACTGCCCGTATCGACAGGACAGAACGTGAAGAATGGGTGCGTTACAAGCACATACATTCTGAAGGCTACACCAGGGTGCATGGTCAAAATGTATAGTTAGACACTGGATGGATCATCTCTGAACGTGTAAGGGCATAATACACTATTAGCCTAAATACCAACCTGAGATAAAAATGAAGAAGAAAAAACTCAAGCGAAAACACAAGCTAAATTAGAATAGGTCTAACAGAGGAAGAAAAACAAGAGTGTTACATAAATACGAAATATTAAAAGATACAGAAGGCCTGTGTTTCTCATATCTCACCATGTCATATATTTTGTCTCTTGATTTTAACTTCTCCTAAATGTGTCAGTGCCATCCAGTCTGTAGGCCTGGATGTTTGGTGAACTACAGTAGGAAAGCAGCCATCAGTCAACAGACTGACCGCAGTGAGACAAGCTGAAGCTGCCCAAACTTCCAGGAACTGTCCCTCCTTCAGAAACACACCTACATGCAAGATGAGGAGAGTAAATGAAATCACCCACTGCATAAAATGTCAAATGTGTTGGAAGTCCTATATGCAAATAAAAAAATAAGTAGCCAAGTAAAAATTGTTCAACAAGAATAATGCAATTAAGCATATGAGATTGAGTACACAAATCAGGCTTTTATTCTCATTTATGTAGCCCATTAATCAGGTCTAATGAGTATATTGTACAGTAAAGCTTTCTCCTTCAGAAATAAATATTCAAATATACAACAACTGAACATAACCAAGAATCAAGAAGTCCAAAAACATAATTTCAACTTTTGATTGTTACCTTTACCATTAAAAGCATAAGGCAGATAGAAAGGTGTGTAACCTAAAGGGTGACCAAAACACACTGAATTAATATAGTATGCGAAGGTCAGAAGGGGGAAAGGGAAGCCAGGAATTATTTATTTAACCTTTATTTAACTAGGCAAGTCAGTTAAGAACAAATTCTTATTTACAATGACTGCCTACCCAAAAGCAAAAGGCCTCCTGCGGGGACAGGGGCTGGGATTAAAATAAAAATAAATAAAAAATATATAAATATAGGACAAAACACACATCACGACAACACTACATAAAGAGAGACCTAAGACAACAACATAGAAAGGCAGTAACACATGACAACAACATGGTAGCAACACAACATGGTAGCAGCACAAAACATGGTACAGCCATTATTGGGCACAGACAACAGCACAAAGGGCAAGAAGGTTGAGACAACAATACATCACACAAAGTAGCCACAACTGTCAGTAAGAGTGTCCATGATTGCGTCTTTGAATGAAGAGATTTAGATAAAACTGTCCAGTTTGAGTGTTTGTTGCAGCTCGTTCCAGTCGCTAGCTGCAGCGAACTGAAAAGACGAGCGACCGCAGCGAACTGAAAAGACGAGCGACCCAGGGATGTGTGTGCTTTGGGGACCTTTAACAGAATGTGACTGGCAGAACGGTTGTTGTATGGTGAGGATGAGGGCTGCAGTAGATATGTCAGATAGGGGGGAGTGAGGCCTAAGAGGGTTTTACAAATAAGCATCAACCAGTGGGTCTTGCGACAGGTATACAGAGATGATCAGTTTACAGAGGAGTATAGAGTGCAGTGATTTGTCTTATAATGAGCATTGGTGGCATATCTGATGGCCGAATGGTAAAGAGCATCTAGCCGCTCGAGAGCACCCTTACCTGCTGATCTATAAATTATGTCTCCGTAATCTAGCATGGGTAGAATGGTCATCTGAATCAGGGTTAGTTTGGCAGCTGGGGTGAAAGAGGAACGATTACGATAGAGGAAACCAAGTCTAGATTTAACTTTAGCCTGCAGCTTTCATATGTGCTGAGAGAAGGACAGTGTACCGTCTAGCCATACTCCCAAGTACTTGTATGAGGTGACTACCTCAAGCTCTAAACCCTCAGAGGTAGTAATCACACCGGTGGGGAGAGGGGCATTTTTCTTACCAAACCGCATGACTTTTGTTTTGGAGGTGTTCAGAACAAGGTTAAGGGTAGAGAAAGCCTGTTAGACACCAAGAAAGCTTTGTTGTAGAGCATTTAACACAAAATCCGGGGAGGGGCCAGCTGAGTATAAAACTGTATCATCTGCATATAAATGGATGAGAGAGCTTCCTACTGCCTGAGCTATGTTGTTGATGTAAATTGAGAAGAGCGTGGGGACTAGGATTGAGCCTTGGGGTATTCCCTTGGTGACAGGCAGTGGCTGAGACAGAAGATTTTCTGACTTTATACACTGCACTCTTTGAGAGAGGCAGTTAGCAAACCAGGCCATAGATCCCTCAGAGACACCAATACTCCTTAGCCGGCCCACAAGAATGGAATGGTCTACCGTATCAAAAGCTTTGGCCAAGTCAATAAAAATAGCAGCACAACATTGCTTAGAATTAAGGGCAATGGTGACATCATTGAGGACCTTTAAGGTTGCAATGACACATCCATAACCTGAGGGGAAACCAGATTTCATACCAGAGAGAATATTACAGACATCAAGAAAGCCAGTCAGTTGACAAGTTTTGACAAGTTTTTCCAACACTTTTGATAAACAGGGCAAAATAGAAATAGGCCAATAACAGTTAGGATCCGCTAGATCTCCCCCTTTAAATAAAGGATGAACCGTGGCTGCCTTCCAAGCAATGGGAACCTCCCCAGAAAGGCGAGACAGGTTAAAAAGGTCAGAGATAGGCTTAGTGATGATAGGGCAGCAACCTTAAAGAAGAAAGGGTCTAAACCATCTGACCCAGATGGTTTTTTTGGGTCAAGTTTCAGGAGCTCCTTTAGCACCTCGAACTCAGTGACTACCTGCAGGGAGAAACTTTGTAGAAGGGGAAGGGGAAAAAAAGGTGAGAAGCTTCCGGGATAGTCGCATTAGAAGGGGTGGGAGATGAGGAAATGTTGGACGGGCAAGGAGACATGGCTGAGTCAAATAGGAATCCTGACTTAATGAAGTGTTGATTAAAGAGCCCAGCCATGTGCTTCTTGTCAGTAACAACCACATCATCAAAATTAAGGGACATGGGCAGCTGTGAGAAGGAGGGTTTATTCTCCAGGTCTTTAACCGTTTTACAGAACTTCTTGCTGTTAGACCCACAGAGAGAGAACTGCTCCTTAAAGTAATTAACTTTGGCCTTCCGGATAGCCTGAGTGAACTTATTTCTTATTTGCCTGAACAAGAGCCAGTCAGCCTGAGTATGCGTGTGCCGAGCCTTTTGCCAAATGTAATTCTTGAGGTGGAGTAACTCTGCAAGATCATGGTCGAACCAGGGGCTGAATCGTTTTTTAATTCTCATTTTCTTTATGGGGGCGTGTTTGTTAACAATAACACTGAAAATACTTTAAAAAAAAGGTCCAAGTGTCTCCGACAGAGGGGATCAAGCTGATTCTATACCATTTTACAGAGGCCAGTTCATGAAGGAAGGCTTGCTCATTAAAGTTTTTAGCAAGCGTCTATGACAAATCAGGGCAGTTCATTTCACTGAGCAGCCATTACGAACACAGGCTATAAAACAGTGATCACTAAGGTCATTACAGGTGGTTTAAGCATGTCCCAGTTTAGGTCACCTAGCAAGACAAATTCAGACTTAGTGTAAGGGGCCAGGAGAGAGCTTAGGGCAGGTAGAATCCTTAATTGAAACAATAACAAAGTGGACACCCTGCCTCAGCTTTGGTAAAAAGTTGAGGGATGGGCCAGTAGAAATGTAACCACTCTCAAATTAACAGAGAGAGGTATGGATGCGAAGACTGACCATTCATCATATAGTTTTAACCATGTCTACATTAACATTATTTTGGATAAAAAAAGCATATATTTTGGGTTCTGATGAAGTATGACTAGGGCTGTTGTGGTGACCGTATTACCGCCACACTGGCAGTCACAAGTCATGAAGGCAGTCAAATTCCACATAACCACTCGGTCATGGTAATTAGGCTTCTTCCAAGCTCTGATGCTGCTGCTGGTCATTAGTAGCCTACCAAACATGCTAATTGCCTGGTACTCAGCACTCTATTGTCTCTCTAATCACTCTGACATCAATGCAAGTGTATTCTAAAATCTAATCAAACACTTCTTGAGAGCCCATGAGCTCATGTTGCGCAACATTTCTAAAGGCTACGCAATTGCGGGAGAAAACAAGAGTGATGGCCGCAAATAAAGAGCATGCTATTCTTTTCTTCTGAAAGAGACTACATTTTCTTCATATCATGCTCCTTTAGACCTGTCTAAAATAAATAATGGATTTATTGTGAAGGTGTAGGCTATATTACATGGATTTATTAGACTTTTTACAATGGCTTGTAGGATATGTGTGGAAGACAGGAGATGCTAAAGTTGTTTATGTTAATTGATGGCAAATTACCGTGAGACAGACAGCTATTTGCTCGACAATCACCGGCTGACAAAATTTCATGACCGCCACAGCCCTAGGTATGACAGTTGAACTAAGCTCATTAGGCGTTTATTAGTTATATTCTTGTGTCATTAATTTCTAAGTCCAAAAATGGATATAGCAACTACGGATTCTAGCTTTAAGAGTTCATTGCATCTAGTGTTGCACTGCTTTTTATTGAAGAAAATGAAAACAGAAAGAGCTGTATAAAAAACAGATAACATTTTTGTGAGGCAGCAAAAACATTCACTGGTCCAGAAAACGTGTATAATCCATACATACTTAATCATACAGTGAGAGTAGTTGTGAGATTAAATACAAATTCATAAAGTGAAGAATGAGGCAGCATTCCTTTGAGGAACCTTACAGCGAAAGTGATGCAAGGTCTTGTTTAGTATTGCACAATCCTTGACCTCTAGTGCATAGACAAGGCTACGGGTCCATTATAATCAGCAGGTATTGAACAAGCCTATTCCGGGCCAATTCTGTGTGTATTCTCCTTACTATAGTATTAATTCACAATCAACAAAAACATGATTTCAATATCTCAGGATTAAAACGGCAAAAGCCTTGACACAAAAGCATTGGTCCATAGAACAAGAGACTACTATATACACTGAGCATACAGTACCAACCATTAGGAACACCTTCCTAATATTGAGTTGCACCCCCTCACCCCTTTTGCACTCAGAACAGCCTCAATTCGTCGTGGCATGGACTCTACACGCTGTCAAAAGCATTCCACAGGGATGCTGGCCCATGTTGACGTCAATGCTTCCCACAGTTGTGTCAAGTTGGCTGGGTGTCCTTTGGGTGGTGGGCCATTCTTCAAACACGGGAAACTGTTGAGCGTGAAAAACCCAGCAGCGTTGCAGTTCTTGACACATACCAGTGTGCCTGGCACCTACTACCATACCCCTTTCAAAGTAGTGAGGGGAGGACAGCTCATAATAATGGCTGGGACTGCGTTAATGGAATGGCATCAAACACATGGAAACCATGTGTTTAATGTATTTGATACTATTCCACTAATTCCGCTCCAGCGATTACCACAAGCACGTCCTGTGGTTCAAAGGCACCTAAATCTGTTGTCTTGCCCATTCACCCTCTGAATGGCACACAATCCATGTCTCAATCGTCTCAAGGTTTAAAAATCCTTCTTTAACCAGTCTCCTCCCCCTTCATCTACACTAACTGAAGTGGATTTAACAAGTGACATCAATAAGGGATCACAGCTTTCACCTGGTCAGCCTGTGTTATGGAAAGAGGTGTTCTTAATGTTTTTTATACTCACTGTATGTGTCTGCAGATAGCATACAGTATGTAGATGCCAAAAGAACATACTCTTTATCATATAGAATTTAAGGAGTTTATACATTATCAATTCATTACTGATTGACTATTTTGACAAATAGAAGTCAACAATGGCACATTGACAAAGTTCCCTTAAAAAGTGATCTATTTAAATTTCAATATAATACACTGAACAAAAATATAAAACGCAACATGTAACAATTTTACTGAGTTACAATTCATATAAGGAAATCAGTCAACTAAAATAAATTCATTAGGCCCTGATCTATGGATTTCACATTACTGGGTAGGAGTGCAGCCATGGGTGGGCATAGACCAAACCACTTGGGAGTCAGGCCCACCCACTGGTGAGCCAGGCCCAGCAAATCAAAATGAGTTTTTCCCCACAAAAGGGCTTTATTACAGACATAAATACTCCTCAGTTCCATCACCAGTCCAGGTGGCTGGTCTCAGACAATCCCGCAGGTGAAGAAACTGGATGTGGTGGTCCTGGGCTGGCGTGGTTACACGTGGTCTGCGGTTGTGAGGCCGGTTGGATGTACTGCCAAATTCTCTAAAACAATTTAGAGGCAGCTTATGGTAGAGAAATGGACATTACATTTTCTGGTGGACATTCCTGCAGTCAACGTGCCAATTGCACGCTCCCTCAAAACTTGAGACATCTGTGGCATTGTGCCCCTGTGTAATGATCATGCTGTTTAATCAGCTTCTTGATAATCCACACCTGTCAGGTGGATGGTTATCTTGGCAAAGGAGAAATGTTCACTAACAGGGATGTAAACAAATTTGTGCACACAATTTGAGATAAATAAGCTTTTTGTGCATATGGAAACAATTCTGGGATCTTTTATTTCAGCTCATGAAACATTGGACAAAAACTTTACATTTTGCGTTTACATTTTTGTTCAGTATAGTAAAGTGACAGCTGTCGCATTCGTCTTCATTTTACAAGCAATGGCCTTGAGACTTGTAACTCAAACTTAGTCCTAAAGCATCATGAAACCAGGACTAAAGTGTGTGTGAAAAGCATCATCATCCTTTAACTGATGCCCAGATGATTAAACCAACGACAACAGCAAGTACAACCAGAACAACAATGAGAATGCAGATCTTCTTTCTAGATTTGCGCTGAAAGGGTCAGAAGAAACACTTAATGTGATACGCAAATTGATTCGATGCAGTGTTGTAACAATTTATTTACTAATTTAATTGAATAATGATGGAAATTATTCTTGAATAAGTACATGTTACCTACCTGATAGTCTGCAGCCTGTGCTAACTGCTGGGTGGCATTCTGAACATGAAGGTCTGCAGTTTCGACATTGGCCTCTATACTGTCTAGGGAATAAAAAAATATAGTGAAAGGGTCATTCTCTCACAGAAGTTCACAGTATAGGTTTAATGTTTTGTTAACTTTAACGAAAAGTTGGATGTTTACTTCAGAACACTGTTGCTTTTGACTTGTACACTATGACGATGATTCAACTCTCAGAGGAATTTCAGTTTTAACACCTTGAATTGATCCTCTGAGTGTTGTGTGACATATTTCAGTGTGTGTGTGTGTGTGTGGCATAGCCGTTTGTCATCCTCTGTTCCCAGAACACTCGTTAGACTCTTCTCCATACAGGCTCCTAAACATGCAGTATGTTGTCAATGTTTTGAAAGTGGAAGAGTTTCTGATGTATTCAGAAGTCGAGGTGTAAATGACCGCATGGATGCTTACCGATCATGTCACCCTGCTCATGGACCATCATTCCCAAGTCCTTAAATATTTCATTTATATCTGTAATATCAGACTGAAAAAAAGTAAAACCATGCATTGAATTCACAGAAAACATAACAGATTAAATAAACTGGATAGAAATCCATTACGTAAGTGTGATTTGCAGGATAGCATAAGGTGTGCTTACTGTATGGCTTACTGTATACATTTATTGAAAGGCAACCACTGTAATTTGGAGGAACAATAGACCTCCTACAAAATCTTAATTCAACCCTGAATCTTCTACATTAATCGAGTAACAATAGGTGAGTGCTGTCACCTCTAGCTGTCTGATGGAAGTCTCTCTCTCCTGGATGAGCTGCAGGTCTTCCTCGGTGATGGCCACCTCCTCAGACTGTGACTGGACCTGGGCCTGCCCCCCACTGCAAAGTCAGACATGGGAAACACGGTCAACCACCCAAAGCAAACACTCACCTCCCACTCGGTCAGGCTGGGCCAGAGAGAGATGGGCCTGAAAAGACTGACATGATAACACTAAAGTAGATTGTTCGATAAACAAGCAGACCAGTAGCAGTCTGAGAATAGTAAACTGTGGGTTTGTATGTGAACATTCATTTGATGGTTAAAACCCCTGTAGGTCTAAGCCCTTACATCACAATACCTACTAAGCTAACATATGGAATTGTTTTAAGATGGTCATAAAATGTCAAATTTAACCATTTGATTTGGAATTTTAGGACCCCTGTAGGTATAAAAGAAATATATTTAAAAAAAATATTTGATGAAACATTGAATTTGGCCTCAACGCATTGAATAACACATTCAGAAATGGAAAAACAGACTGATAAAAAACAAAAAAACAAAGGAAGAAGGTTTTGAAGTGTCTGTCCTATATCTGAGAGAGAGATAAGAACATTTATTTTACCCCCTATTCACTTTTTGCAATTTGTACAGCCCGGTCATGGGTTACCGTCAGACGACTCCCGTAGACCAGATGAACAGAACCTTTGTGTTCGTGAGAGTCTCCCCTTTCGTTTACTGGTGACATATTAGTTTGTATCTCCAACGGTTCTGTCTGGATGGTCAGTTTTGTGAGAAGACCTCTTCGAAGTCAGGATGTCCGCGACAGAAAATTCAGACAACTGCCGTAAAACATATAGGATGTCGTAGAGCAAAACAACCAACGCTACCGTGATCGTGAGAGTCTACCTTTACGATAGTGGTGACATTACGGGGCGTTCGAGACAACTAGAATTCCAAGTTCGATGACCGTTCCAAAAGATTTTTCCCAGTCGGACCTAGTTTTTTCAGAGTTCCCAGTTGTCTTGAACGCACTGAAGTCAGATTTCCGAGTTACCGGTTGTTTTGAACGCGGCATTAGTCTGTAGCTCACAAAAGGTTCGGGTTTTACAGCCAATTTCATTACGATTTTCTTGTCCGGATCCTCTCACGTGTAGAAAAAGGCAGCTTTCACAAGCCCCATGTCATGGAATAGGTGCAAACGTCATAATGGCAGAAAGAGGGGATTGAGCTGTAGGCTCTACAAGAAATGGTAAGTCTCTAGCATAGCGGAGCTTCAAATCGACTTTAGGGGGTAGAGAGGAGCAATTCGTAGTAGAACAAAAGGTTGACCCTATATAGTCACAAAAGAGGACATTAAAAATAGAGCTAAACCCTAATAGACCAAATAAATATTCTCTCCACTGTTGTGGTGTTGAGAAAAGAAGATGTTTACATCCTTCACAACTGTAGGCAACAATAATTGAATCAGGATTATAAACTCTGGGTAAATCCACAAAATAGTGTGTCTACAGCGGTTTCTTCCTCTGTAGTCAGGATGCAGTTTTATGTGGGGACAAACATTGGGTTGTATTTAGACAGCTTGCACAGTATGTTTAGTGCAGCATGTCTGTGCACTACGGCACTCAAAAGAACTAGACCACTGAAATGTTGAACTCTGACCTTTCAAAGGGGTTTCCATTTCCTCCAAAGCTGTTGTCAGGAAAGCCACCCTGAGGGGGGACAGAACAGTCAGCCTGATGCACTCGCATTTCAGGTGCGATTTGATTTGTTTGTCTAAAGCATTGAGTACTAACCGACACTCTGGACTCGGCACGGACTCTGGCAACAAACTCCTTCTCTTTCTGAGCAGCCTGCCTCTGTGTCTTTTGGAAATTGGTCAGTGCATTGGAGAAGTCGTTGATAAGGCGATCTTTCTGGATCTTTCTCTGGCGCTAGAAGAGGTAAACAAATGAACAAACATCACATACTGTACAGTGTAACGTAAACTCACCCCATTCCGTACAAATGTGCGCAACCGCGACATTCAAACGAGGCTATAAAGAAAACTAATGGGACTGTAGCGACTGTGTTGACTTCAAAATCTGGGGTGTGAACTACGTTTCTATTCAAGCGTTGATCGACATGGTAATGGCTCAATAGTATTGGAGAAAAGTTGAAAAAAAACTGACCCTCCGTTACATCGTGACGTGTCATGCCGTAACGTACAGCACGCATAAAGCAACTATTTCTGTCTTACAATCTCTCTCCACCTGGTGTAGCACTTCTCTCATCGTTTAAAAACAAGAAATGGACAGTGACGGGGGTAAGGGGGGATACCTAGTCATTTATTTGCATCATTACTGTAAGCGATCATGACTTTCAAAGCCGCTGTTTACTTCTGAAGATCACTAGCACCGCCCTAAAAACCCAATTCAAATTCAACACAAACCTTCAAATAGGTACGTGATGACATTATATAAACTCTTTATAGTGTTTTATTTACATTTTAGAGGCGATAAAGGTGATAAGTTGGACAGATCGAGTGGAAAAAAAAGCAGTTTTCCCACACATCTCTCCTTCTCACTATCACGCATTAGTTTCGCTTCCCCACCCGCCATTTTTAAAAAGACCCGAAGGAGCTCATTGTCTTCTTGAATTATGCAGAAACGGGTAGCGTGGAGGTCATGTCATTAATTTTGTTGGAAAGGGGAGAAATTGTGCTTTACAATGGTATTGACATTACAGTTGATCTGGAAGTATTACGTTTTTGGGGCGTTAAAATAAGGTAAATTGTACGGACCAAGGCGATGTACAAAAGTGAGTGAGTTTACGTTACATGATACTGTGTCATAGCACTCTTCAACCGATTGACAACTATTCTTAGGACTTCTGTCTCAGGCCACTACACCCTACTTTACATAAGATGTTAGTATTTCACTTCTGCTTATTAAAACATATTTATATTACTCTTGTTAGCAAGAAACAACTAGAACGCGTTTGCAATTAAACCAATCATTTTCTTTCCATTGTCTAAATTTGGGCTCCCGAGTGGCTCAGCGGTCTAAGGCACTGCAACTCAGTGCTGGAGGCACTGAGTTGCCTCTAAACCCATCTAAGACCGTATTGAAAAATAGAAATTGTGGATGTTTGTAAGAATTTTATTATTCCTGCCAGTGCACACATGGCATGCGTTCCAGCCATTCCTTATGAACTTTACAAGAATGCATTAATTTCTTTCTTTACCACACACAAGCACAAATTCCTTCAACATTGTGGGATATCTGCTGTCAGGAAAAATGTTCATGCTGGGTGCCTTGGGCCTTCCTTGAACAAGAACCCCCACAACTACAAAAACAGGAAATAAAGGCCCAATGTGCTTAAGAATAGCACACCAGCTGAATTTATAAATAAAAACGGGCTACCTTACAGTTTCCTGTTATAGTTCATTACACAATGTAATGGAAAAGAGTTAATTATTTAAAGAATTACATTTTGAGAAGAAATTCTTATCTAATGTATTATCTCCAATGTGTCATATAAGTAAAACATTGAGTATGCAGGGTAAATTGAATGACAGGTGGCTAAAATAAAAGATGCAAAAACAGCATGTACATTTTTTTTTATATTGCAGGGTTTAAATGCTTGCCTGTAGATGGCGACATGTGCTGTTTAATGACATGCATTCTTAAAAGGTGAACGGAGGACACTACAGGAACTGTTTGTGTGTTAAGAGACTCACAAGGAACAGGTAATCCAGGGACCAGCTTGGACAGCACAGGCCCGCCCACCTAACATGTGACCAATGAGCACTGAGGTGCTGTTCACATATTAATGTATGAATAACATTCTGTCTGCTATTGGGCATTACACTACACGTTCCACGCAGTGCACACTATTCCTATACATTTTGTTGCTTGCTGTAAATTAAGTTGAAGCAACCGTACCAACAAAAAGTTGATTACCTGTTCAGTTGTGACAGGCAAAGAGCCAAATTCCTTCACACATCGGTCTGTTTCTTTGGCAAGGTGGTTGACATTTTGCTGTTTCTGCTGCCTACATTTGAAAAGTCAAAAGGGTCATTTAGATAACATTCCACAGAAATACACATACCAGCATGTAATAACTTTAAAAGCTACACACTACAAGAGCCCTCTTCTGATTAAAACAGAACTCACAGTTGCTGTCTGAGCTCAGTAGTGTCTTGTGGTGTTCCCAACTGATTCACAATTCTCTGTATTTCAGATGCTGGTAGAAACAGGGCACAAATATTGTGACAAAAACAATAACAGTACGTGTGTTCACTCAATAGGAAAAGTGTTCAGTTTGAAAGTTAATTCAAAAGAAATGATGTAAATGAGGTATATTAATACTTTTGAGTCAATCCCCAGGCCTGAGAAGTATAGTAGCCTACAGGCCGGCTAAATTCAGAGGATATGACAAAACTTGTGTACTGATTTACATGTGTGCACAGTTTGTCCATATGTCTCAATTACTTTGTTGTGTTATCTTCTGGATGTTGGAGATTATCGTCTGAGTAAGCACATTTGGGTCCCGCACTTTTCCGTACTGGTAGGCCATGGTTGACGCATTGGGAGTCTCCCAAAGGCCTTGAAATATAAAATGTTACAAGTATTGTTGTAGGTCAGTCACTCACACAGCTTCAGTTCATTCCACCTGCTTTTGGCATTATGTACACTCCTTCCCCTAGACATACTGTAGCGCGTCACCAAAGTGGTAAAAATCCCATTTGCTTGTATAAAATTGTTTTAAAATGAATAAACCTACATATTGTATTCATGAATATTGAACATACTCTTACCGACAGCCTATTATTAGTAACAAATGAATTCACACAGGGTACATTCTGCAATGTACCCTGTACCAAGTACACAATATACCAAGTACACAGGGTACATTCTGCATTCATCAGCCTTCCACTCAGATTAGATAGGCCTTCAAAGAGGCTAGGCATAGATGTCAGCTCAAAGTCTAATTTTGATTTAGCCTACATTTGGTTGAGTTGTCAACTAACATGAATTCAAAGTGAACGTAACAAAAAAAATGTCACCATGTAACTGGATTTAGGTTAAAAGTTTGGGTGAAAAGACATTGTGATTACACGGGCTGCTTTATATAATTAACATTTCATTATTAATTTTTCCATATTTTCACATTGTTTCTGTGATCAAAAAATACAATTAACATTTAAATCAAATTCTTTTAAGAGTCCTGTATAGTATTTTGATACTTTGTGCAAGGCAACTGATAAGCATTAAAAACTTTGTGGATGGAGCCTCCCGAGTGGCGCAGCATTCTACGACACTGCATTGCTACAGATGCTGGTTCGAGACCCGTGCTGGCTGTAACCCGGGAGACCCATGAAGCGACGCACAATTGGCCCAGCGTCGTCCGAGTTAGGGGAGGGTTTGGCCGGTCGGAATGTCCTTGTCCTATCGCACTGTATCGACTCCTGTGGCGGGCCAGGCGCACAGACGCTGACAGAGTCACCAGGTGTATGGTGTTTTCTCCGACACAAAATGTTTTATTTAGTGGATGGGTATAATTTATATGTATAAAATGTATAATAATAATAATAATAATAATAATAATAATAATATTTAAAATTACTAAAATTGGGTAATTTTGTGTGCGTTTATTTAAAATTTGCATCGGGCTGCTTCTGGGGCGATTCTGTAAGATGCCGGCAAAGTCGGCTGAATTCGGGTAGACAGAAACGTCTCGATGTACTTGGGCCGATTCTGGGCAGTCATTCATTTTGATTCCGGGCCGATTCGATCAGTTCCGGCACCCCGGAAGAGGGCCGATTACTCATTGCTAGCTGGGACCAGTCCAGTCCGTGGTGGTAATGCACCTTAAAGTTGGTTGCCAACGTCATATAAAGTTCACAGAAGAAGAAGCGATTACTAGAAACTAAACTAGGTTATGCTTTTTATCTGTGGATTAATTGTTGGAGTAGAGAACACACGATTTTGTGCTGACTCAAAATGGGTCAAAATTCTTCAAAGACCCAGAAAAAAAAGGACCTTGTGCATTTCAGGTAAAATAAAAACCCATTGTTTATATCCCAGGACAAATTAGCTAGCAACAGAAAGCTAGCTAGGTAAATGACCATGACTGTTTCATGTGTTTCCACTGTCTGCAAATTAATATAGTTTGTTTTGATACGTCAACCTGCGTGTCTTGATCGCGTCTGGTGTGGATGGACAAAATCAACATGCTTGCGATTGCGCATGCGTGCACGATCTAGTCACATGAAAACGCTCTCAACCCGAAGAACGAGGCCAGAAAGATGCGGAAATACAGAAGCCTGAATAACCTGTCTCCATTTGCGACTTATGTCATCATATATACATTTCATCAAACGCAATAGACGTGAATTGTAAAGTACCATGTGAATTTATATCAGGAAATACGGCAGTGTACAGAGGTAAAGATACATTGTTTCTTCAGTTGCACAAATGCTGGCAACTGTTTGTGAACGCAGACTATAAACATTAGCATTCCTTTAAGGTCGCATGAGTTTCAGCTTAATTGTCGCTTGTCGACATTTCCAAATTATTGCACGCCCAAACATTGCTTTTGTCAAATTTCGAACAACACTAAATACTTGTTTTCCATGTTTCGTTTACCTTAGTTCTGTCTTGACAGTCTGCCCCGCTTGCACTCTGCTTCCTTATCTGTGTGTCATGCTTTTCAGTCACATGATCTGCTCTGCTTTACAGGGTACCGGCGACTTTTGGGTGCAACATCAACTATTAAACCAAAGAAGATTGATTTTTTTTTTATCCAAAGATACATTTTATGACCTTTTTTACACTTTATTCTACGGTACATCAAAATTATAATAAAATATCAATAAAAGAGTTAAACGATTTCTAAGTCAAACACTGTTAGACAGAAAAGGCCAGGCAAATGTTGACAGCAGTAGAATGAATGTGTGCAGAAGAGGTTTCTCTAATGCTTCTAATCATGTGCCTGCTTGAACACACTATCCAAAGTAGGCAATGTCATTGCTTAGATACAAAAATAAAAAATACCACTGAACGACATACAGTACATTTATTGACATGAATCCAATACAAGCAATATTCTGGGAAGTAAATTCCCTGTACCAGCCATCTGCCCCCCCCCCCCCCAAAAAAGGGCCATCATGAAACATTGTAAAATTGTTTGCAATAAATTAGGTACACACTGATCACACATAGTTTTACATAATAGTGTGTAGCTTTACAATGTCCTAGCATGTAGTAGTAAATATATTTATATAGGAGGAATTTGTATTCAATATTTTCAATGTGACAATGAGATTAAGACATTTTTGGAACCAATGATAAAACAGCAGGGGCACAACTTTCACTGGAGTCATGTCCCTCCCGGATTCTGAAGTTGCATTTTTGTCCCCCCCCCAGTTTTATCATTGCAATGTGATACAAAAAGTAGCAACGGTGTGCTTTAGGGATCGGCTGGATTTAGGACCATGTGAAGACCACAGAGTGGGCTGGAGGCCAAATATAAGATCAGAGCTATTTTGATAGATGTGTGGCAGAAGATATGGGACTCTGAGCCCAAGGGCAGCATTTATATGCTCTCCAAAGAAAGGACAGTGGATCAAGATTCAAAGGTCAGATTAGGAAGCAAGTGTTGGTTTTTGCTCAATTTGCTCAATTTGCCCCCTGACATTGCACATTGAACTCGTCATTGCATCTGGTTGGCAAGCATGTTAATGGTTTGTGTCTGGAGTGTATGGTCGATGAAACGGTGGAGCATGTGTTGTTATATTGTTGTAAGTATATTGAAGAGAGGGAAAGCTTGAAGTGTAGGGTCATTGAGGTTGGATGAAGTTAGCATGGCTCTTTTTTATTTTCTCAGAAGTACTGAGTTAGGTAGGACGATTTAGAAATGTTGTAAACTGTGATTGACCACACACTCCCGCATAGTAGGTGGCGGCATGCACTTTTAACGTTTGTTTGCGGACCGCCATTATATCATAGAAGAAGAAGGCTGTGTGAAGGCAAAGCTTCTGGAAGGCTGGCTGGACTAGCACAGGAGAGTTGGGCATAGTTCAGTGTGTATATGTTGTGCTCTTTCCAGAAGTTGTAAAAGCAAGCAGAGTAAACTGATGTAGCTGGCAAGGTAACTGCTGTTTAACAGAAAACTAAACTAGTGTTTATTTGCAGTGCTGAGCTATTACTGTAACTGACATGTACAGTAACGTTAGCTAATGTTTCATCCCTTCTCGAATGAGGTGAATGAATTAGCTACGCTAGCTAGTAACGTTAGCTTCCACAGCCAGGTCAGCTCTAGCTAGCTACTGTGTCTGTCAGGTGGCTATTATTACTATCTAAAGGCTGTTATTTGTATGGAAATGTTTTGTAGCCTTTGTTTTGTCCCGTTTCAACAGAAGTAAATTCACTTTTGCCAGTTGATGTACCGTTAGAGAGAGTTGGCCAAAAGTTGGCTAATGTTAGCTCTTCTTTTGACCTATATCACACTTGACCTGAATCAAACAACGAAACTATCAGCCAAACGATTGAAGACTGATATTCTGATGTTTGTTCAGTGCAATGTGAGTTTTTATTAGTCTGTATTACATGTCATGTTATTGATTTGTCTGTTTTTCCCTAGCTAATTCCCTACTTTTCACACCGACACAGTAATAAACAGCTCTGACGTTACAGGCCTGAGTGGGACCAATTTCTTCATGCTGCTCCCACCTGCACCTGCAGCTTTTCATACCGCACCCTGCCAGTGACAAGAACTGGTCCCAAACCCAACTGCAGTCCCACAATGTTATTTTAGGTGTATGTGACGCACCTCATTTGCCATCCATGATCACAGCAATTTTGCTCCCTATAGGCAATATCAAATGTGCAAAAATAATAAAGTTAAATTACCAGAGATTCTCACATGGCCCTTACTGTATATAAGGCTATCTGTATTACTGGGCTATATCAGCCAATATGATAGATGTAGTTTGAAGAGGGCAGAGTTGGAGAGACTTGCACTTTCTCTTGAGCTATATTTACAGCCTACCTTTGAGAGGTGGGAAGATTTTCAAATGGAGAAATATATCAATATTTATTTATAGGCAATGTAGTAAACTATAGCCTAATCATAGGCCTATTTAGGAAGTACATTTCCTTGGAAAGATAACTGCCCCATGCTTCTCCGCCCATTCATAGGCAATAGCCTACTCTATTTAATTGAGAGCACACTTGAAGCAGCAAGAATGATGACAGCGACACTTGCTATGTTTTGCATAGGCCTTTAGGATATAGCCTACCTTTTTAGGAGGACGCTTTGCAGGCAGAGACAAATAAATGGGTAATCAATACTTGTTGAAAATAAGAAGGCGCAATGCTCACTCACCATAGTAGCCTAACCTATATGCACGTTGTGCCTTTTCCTTTTCAATGATGATTACATTTTTTGATTGCACTTCGACTCACGTTTGTTGAGCGCCCTCCACTTCTTTCCATTGTCAATATTTATTTACAGACACTGTAGGAAACTACAGTATAATCATATTTGGGCTCCCGAGTGGTGCAGCCGTCTAAGGCACTGCATTTACATTTACATTACATTTACATCATTTAGCAGACGCTCTTATCCAGAGCGACTTACAAATTGGTGCATTCACCTTATGATATCCAATGGAACAACCACTTTACAATAGTACATCTATATCTTTTGGGGGGGGGTAGAAGGATTACTTTATCCTATCCCAGGTATTCCTTAAAGAGGTGGGGTTTCAGGTGTCTACGGAAGGTGGTGATTGACTCCGCTGTCCTGGCGTCGTGAGGGAGCTTGTTCCACCATTGGGGTGCCAGAGCAGCGAACAGTTTTGACTGGGCTGAGTGGGAACTGTGCTTCCGCAGAGGTAGGGGGGCCAGCAGGCCAGAGGTGGATGAACGCAGTGCCCTTGTTTGGGTGTAGGGCCTGATCAGAGCCTGAAGGTACGGAGGTGCCGTTCCCCTCACAGCTCCGTAGGCAAGCACCATGGTCTTGTAGCAGATGCAAGCTTCAACTGGAAGCCAGTGGAGTGTGCGGAGGAGCGGGGTGACGTGAGAGAACTTGGGAAGGTTGAATACCAGACGGGCTGCGGCATTCTGGATGAGTTGTAGGGGTTTAATGGCACAGGCAGGGAGCCCCGCCAACAGGGAGTTGCAGTAATCCAGACGGGAGATGACAAGTGCCTGGATTAGGACCTGCGCCGCTTCCTGTGTAAGGCAGGGTCGTACTCTGCGAATGTTGTATAGCATGAACCTACAGGATCGGGTCACCGCCTTGATGTTAGCGGAGAACGACAGGGTGTTGTCCAGGGTCACGCCGATGCTCTTAGCACTCTGGGAGGAGGACACAATGGAGTTGTCCACCGTGATGGCGAGATCATGGAAAGGGCAGTCCTTGCCCGGGTAGAAGAGCAGCTCCATCTTGCCGAGGTTCAGCTTGAGGTGGTGATCCGTCATCCACACTGATATGTCTGACATGCAGAGATGCGATTCGCCACCTGGTTATCAGAAGGGGGAAAGGAGAAGATTAATTGTGTGTCGTCTGCGTAGCAATGATAGGAGAGACCAAGTGAGGATATGACAGAGCCAAGTGACTTGGTGTATAGCGAGAATAGGAGAGGGCCTAGAACTGAGCCCTGGGGGACACCAGTGGTGAGAGCATGTGGTGCGGAGACGGATTCTCGCCACGCCACCTGGTAGGAGCGACCTGTCAGGTAGGACGCAATCCAAGAGTGAGCCGCACCGTAGATACTCAACTTGGAGATGGTGGAGAGGAGGATCTGATGGTTCACAGTATCAAATGCAGCAGATAGGTCTAGAAGGATGAGAGCAGAAGAGAGAGAGTTAGCTTTAGCAGTGCGGAGACCCTCCGTGACACAGAGAAGAGCAGTCTCAGTTGAATGACCAGCCTTGAAACCTGACTGATTTGGATCAAGAAGGTCATTCTGAGAGAGATAGCAGGAGAGCTGGCCAAGGACGGCATGTTCAAGAGTTGTGGAGAGAAAAGAAAGAAGGGATACTGGTCTGTAGTTGTTGTCTGTGTGATGTGATCAATACGTTTATTCCAGTTCAGAATGAAAATTATTTATTGTATTTTTAACAGCAACCGTTCCAGCCTAGATAGATATGTAAGTGTTTTAATGGGGGAAAATAAACATGATTAGATATTTATATGGATATTTAATTTCATTGTTATTTGTTTTTGTCTATATTGCATTTGTTTTAGGCATAAGGGCAATGAAATGTACCAATATTTATGTATAGTTGCATATTTTCCTAAGCTACAAATACCTAGGTGTCTGGATAGACTGTAAACTCTCCTTCCAGACTCACATCAAACATCTCCAATCCAAAGTTAAATCTAGAATTGGCTTCCTATTTCGCAACAAAGCATCCTTCACTCATGCTGCCAAACATACCCTCGTAAAACTGACCATCCTCCCGATCCTCGACTTCGGCGATGTCATTTACAAAATAGCCTCCAATACCCTACTCAATAAATTGGATGCAGTCTATTACAGTGCCATCCGTTTTGTCACCAAAGCCCCATATACTACCCACCACTGCGACCTGTACGCTCTTGTTGGCTGGCCCTTGCTTCATACTCGTCGCCAAACCCACTGGCTACAGGTCATCTACAAGACCCTGCTAGGTAAAGTCCCCCCTTATCTCAGCTCACTGGTCACCATAGCAGCACCCACCCGTAGCACGCGCTCCAGCAGGTATATCTCACTGGTCACCCCCAAAGCCAATTACTACTTTGGCCGCCTTTCCTTCTATTTCTCTGCTGCCAATGGCTGGAACGAACTGCAAAAATCTCAAACTGGAAACACTTGTCTCCCTCACTAGCTTTAAACACCAGCTGTCAGAGCCGCTCACAGATCACTGCACCTGTACAGAGCACATCTATAAATAGCCCAAACAACTACCTCTTCCCCTACTGTATTTATTTATTTATTTTGCTCCTTTTCACCCCAGTATTTCTACTTTGCACATTCATCTACTGCAAATCTACCATTCCAGTGTTTTACTTGCTATATTGTATTTACTTCGCCATCATGGCCTATTTATTGCCTTTACCTCTCTTATCTCACCTCATTTGCTCACATTGTATATAGACTTATTTTTCGACTATATTATTGACTGTATGTTTGTTTTACTCCATGTGTAACTCTGTGTTGTTGTATGTGTCGAACTGCTTTGCTTTATCTTGGCCATGTCGCAGTTGTAAATGAGAACTTGTTCTCAACTTGCCTACCTGGTTAAATAAAGGTGAAATAAATAAAATAATAAAAGCTTGGGCCCCAGGAAAACACAGAATTTCTTATTTGGGTCACAGACTGAAAAAGTTTAAGAACCCCTGCTCAAGTCTGATCCCTCCTGATGACCTGGATGGAATTGACCCTTCGCTAAGCCCCGCCCCGATTGGTTACTATTGAAACCTCAGACAACATTTTCCCAGGAAGCTGAATTCCCCCATCTAACCACTGGCGAAATCCCCTCACAATGATCTCAAACTGTGTTTTTAATGAAAACCTTCTTGGTTTCCACTAATGCGATTCTGCCATTACAATACCCTATGAAAATCCTGCCTACTTCCTGGTGCATGTCCCATACTGTTTGTGATTGTGCGTAAAGCTTATATCAGCTTATAAATTCATGAAAATGGGACTTCATAGGGTATTGCTTCATGGGAATCTGGTAAAATTATGTCTGAATTCACTGTCAGCATACAGTCAAAGCTACTAGCCATTTTGGAGTTGTGCCCTCAAATCGTTTGCTGATGTCGACATCAGATGGGAGTTGTATTAATAGCAGGGTTGTCCCCGACAACAAAAGAATATTAGGCAACCAAAAGTCGTCTGTTCTTTCGACCAATCGATTGGTGGATTTTTTTATTTTTATTTGTTGTATTTTGTACCCCCATTTATTCTCCCCAATTGGTAGTTACAGTCTTGTCCCATCTCTGAAACTCCCCAATGGACTCGGGAGAGGCGAATCCCTAGGGTGTCCAAAGCTGTCATCAAGGCAAAAGGTGGATACTTTGGTTACACTTTTTTGGTTACTACTTGATTCCATGTGTTGTTTTGATGTCTTCACTATCGTTCTACAATGTAGAAAATAGTAAAAATAAAGAAAAACCCTTGAATGAGTAGGTGTGTGTGTACAATGAGGCCTCCCGGGTGGCGCCGTGGTCTAAGGCACCAGAGACTCTGGGTTCGAGTCCAGGCTCTGTCGCAGCCGGCCGCGACCGGGAGGCCCATGGGGCGGCGCACAATTGGCCTAGCGTCGTCCGGGTTAGGGAGGGTTTGGCCGGCAGGGATATCCTTGTCTCATCGCGCACTAGCAACTCCTGTGGCGGGCTGGGTGCAGTGCGCGCTGATCAGGTCGCTAGGTGTACGGTGTTTCCTCCGACACATTGGTGCGGCTGGCTTCCAGGTTGGATGCGCGCTGTGTTAAGAAGCAGTGCGGCTTGGTTGGGTTGTGTTTCGGAGGATGCATGGCTCTCGACCTTCGCCTCTCCCGAGTCCGTGCGGGTGTTGTAGCGATGAGACAAGACAGTAACTACTAACAATTGGATACCACGAAATTGGGGAGAAAAAGGGATTTAAAAAATAAAGAGCTCCAACTTCTTAATCATAGCCTCAATTTTGTCCCGCACATTGATATAGTTGCGAAGAGTCCCTGTAATCCTATATTCAGATCATTCAGGGGAGAAAGAACATCACCCAGACAGGCCTGTCGTGTGAGGAACTCGTCATCATGCGAGCGGTCAGACAAGTGAAAATTATGGTCAGTAAAGAAAACTTTAAGCTCGTCTCTCAATTTAAAAAAAACGTGTCAATACTTTGCCCCTTGTTAACCAGCGCACTTATGTATGTTATTAAAGCATTACATGGTCGCTGCCCATGTACTGTACGATCGTTATAGCTTTGTTGTTTTTTGGAAGTTTCACTATTAATAAAATGTGGAACTCTACTCACGCTGCGCCTTCGTCTAATTATTTATATGACGGTCGTGACAGAATATCCCACCATTATAGGACCAAGCAGCATGCCCAGGAGGTAAAGGAGAGTTGGACATGGGAAGAAATACTGGATGGACGCGAGACCCTTCCTTGGCGGGAGTCGCCAAGGAGTAAAAGAGGACAGCAACAACGCCGGTGTCCGCGGCCACAAACAGCCCAAGGGCAACCCCAAGATTTCTTTTTGGGGGGGGGCACAAGGGGCGGTCGGCCGAGGAGAGAGCCAGAGACCGTCTGGGAGTCGATGGAGCAGTTGGAGGAGGGATATCGGAGAGAGATGTTGGTTAGGTGTATTCTGCAGCGCACTCGCCCTGAAGAGCATGTCATCAGTCCGGTGAAACCTGTGCCGGTTCCACGCACCAGGCCTCCAGTGCGCCTTCCCAGCCCGGTACGTCCTGTGCCGGCTCCTCGCACTCGCCCTGAAGAGCGTGTCATCAGTCCGGTGCCACCTGTGCCGGCTCCACGCACCAGGCCTCCAGTGCGCCTTCCTAGCCCGGTACGTCCTGTGCCGGCTCCCCGCACTCGCCCTGAAGAGCGTGTCATCAGTCCGGTGCCACCTGTGCCGGCTCCACGCACCAGGCCTCCAGTGCGCCTTCCTAGCCCGCTACGTCCTGTGCCAGCTCCCCGCACTCGCCCTGAAGAGTGTGTCACCAGTCCGGAGTCTCCAGCAACGGTGTCCAGTCCCGCTCCATGGCCGGAGCCCTCCTCTGCGCCGGTGCTCAGTTCAGGTACGGCGTCCAGTCCCGCTCCATAGCCGGAGCCTTCCTCTGCACTGGTGCCCAGTCCAGGCACATTACATTACATTTAAGTCGTTTAGCAGACGCTCTTATCCAGAGCGACTTACAAATTGGTGCATTCACCTTATGATATCCAGTGGAACAACCACTTTACAATAGTGCATCTAAATCTTTGGGGGGGGGGGGGGGGGGGTTAGAAGGATTACTTTATCCTATCCCAGGTATTCCTTAAAGAGGTGGGGTTTCAGGTGTCTCCGGAAGGTGGTGATTGACTCCGCTGTCCTGGCGTCGTGAGGGAGCTTGTTCCACCATTGGGGTGCCAGAGCAGCGAACAGTTTGGACTGGGCTGAGCGGGAACCGTGCTTCCTCAGAGGTAGGGGGGCCAGCAGGCCAGAGGTGGATGAACGCAGTGCCCTTGTTTGGGTGTAGGGCCTGATCAGAGCCTGAAGGTATGGAGGTGCCGTTCCCCTCACAGCTCCGTAGGCAAGCACCATGGTCTTGTAGCGGATGCGAGCTTCAACTGGAAGCCAGTGCACGGCATCCAGTCCCGCTCCATGGCCGGAGCCTTCCTCTGCGCCGGTGCCCAGTCCGGGCACGGCGTTCAACCCGGCTCCATGGCCGGATTCGCGGTCTGAGCGGGTGCTACGTCCCGCACCGGAGCCGCCACCAATGCTAGTTGCCCACCCTAACCCTCCCCATCTAGTTTCAGGTTTTGCGGTCGGAGTCCGCACATTGGGGGGGGGGGGGGGGGTTACTGTCACGCCCTGACCATAGAGAGCCCTCGGGGTTCTCCATGGTGTTTTAGGTCAGGTCGTGACTAGGGGAGTTTTCTAGGGATTATATCTCTATGTTGGTGTGTGAGTATGGTTCCCAATTGGAGGCAGCTGATTATCGTTGCCTCTAATTGGGGATCATACTTAGTTTGTCCTTTTTCCCACCTGCGATGTGGAATATTGTTTCGTATTAGTGCCTATGTGCGCTACATACTGCACGATTGTTATAGCTTTGTTGTTTTTGTAAGTTTCACTATTAATAAAATGTGGAACTCTACTCACGCTGCGCTTTGGTCTAATTATTTATATGACGGTCGTGACACATTGCATAATGCAGAAAATACACGATAGTTCAGGGGCCTTGCTTTAACTGGATATCATAAGGTGAACGCACCAATTTGTAAGTCGCTCTGGATAAGGGCGTCTGCTAAATGACTTAAATGTAAATGTAATGTAAATGTTAACAAAGTTAACCATTTTCACTGTGATGTCCAAAACGTATTTCAAGCTATCAGGCATTCCCTTGGCAGCAAGAGCCTCTCGGTGAATGCTGCAGTGTACCCAAGTGGCGTCAGGAGCAACTGCTTGCACGTGTGTTACCACTCCACTATGTATTTCTGTCATGGCTTTTGCGCCATCAGTACAGAGACCAACACATCTTGACCACCAAAGTCCATTTGATGTCACAAAGCTGTCCAGTACTTTAAAAATATCCTCTCATGTTGTCCTGGTTTCCAGTGGTTTGCAGAAGAGGATGTCTTCCTTAATAACGTAACGGACATATACCAGGAGCTGAGCTAGGCCCGCCACGTCTTTTGACTCATCCAGCTGTAATGCATATAATTCACTGGCTTGTATGCGAAGCAGTAATTGTTTCAAAACATCTCCTGCCATGTAACTGATGCGACGTGAAACAGTGTTGTTTGATGAATGTCTGTATAGTTTTTTTTGCCTTTTCTCCCACCATTGTCCTAGCCAAATCCGTGGCAGCAGGAAGAATTAAGTCCTCCACAATAGTATGGGGCTTGCCTGCCCTAGCAACTCGGTAGCTCACCATATAAGACGCTTCTAGCTCCTTCTTATTAATGGTATCTGTTGCTTTTATACGTCTTACTACTCGAGAGTCAACTTTATTCTCGCTCAAAAAACTTCTGTGGCTGATTTTTCAGATTGTCATGTTTCGTTTCTAAATGTCTCCAGGTTTCCCGTGAACAGAGTAACGGTTAATGTGATTCGATGTTAATTATTTGACTAGGCTACCTGTATTTGACATATATTTCGCTGAACACTAGATGGTTTAATTTAATTTTTGACAGTGAAACGAGGCTACTCAGGCGAGAAAAAAACGATCCCAAAATTTAAACACATTTTCCACCAACAGGTTTCTGTGCCAATGCACCACACGACCAATAAACAAAACATACCAACTTCGAGCACTTCAATATCATGGTTTGTTTTCAACACCACAATAAACAGTCTGTCAATCTTGAAAAAGAAAACACATCCCTCCCTATCTTGTAGGTTTACCCAGTATCAAGGGTTTGGCTTGACAATCTCAGGATGTCATTAAACTTTTTGGTGTTTTGAAACTGATGTCTCTTTCCATTCATCAAATTGTCGCTGCACAGTTTGGATAGATTTTTATTTGTCTGGAAAAAAAATACATTTTTAAGGTGACCGGGATTGCACAATAAAGTTGGATTTATTTCCATTGTGGTCCATAAATTTGCTGCAGCATATACTACAGTAATATATATAAGGACCAAATCCATGTCTAATTTACACATCTACATTTTTTTTCAGCTGTAGAGTTTCAAAACAGCATATCACTTGAATATTGTTGCTTTAAATCAATGCACACGTGATCACTGTCATAGTTTCTCTCTCTTCGTCAATTCCATTCAAATTGCATCCGAAATAGATAATTATTTTAAATTGACGTATGTCATGTGTGTATCAGTGGTGGAAAAATACCCAATTTTCATTCTTGAGTAAAAGAAAATGAGTCTCCCAGTAAAATACTACTCTAGTAAAAGTATTTGGTTTTAATTGTACTTAAGTATCAAAAGTAAAAGTATAAATAATTTAAAATGTCTGATATTATTATTATTTTAAATGTACGGATAGCCAGGGGCGAGTACTTTTGGGTGTCAGGGAAAATGTGAGGAGTAAAAAGTACATTCTTTTCTTTAGGAATGTAGTGGATTAAATGTTGGCAAATATAAATAGTAAAGTACAGATACCCCCAAAAACTACTTAAGTAGTACTTAAAAGTATTTATACTTTACGCCACTGGTGTGTGTATATACAACACACAGAACAAAAATATAAACGCAACATGTAAAGTGTTGGTCCCATGTTTTATGAGCTGAAGTAAAAGATCCCAGAAATGTTCCATATCCACAAAAAGCAAATTTCTCTCAAATGTTGTGTAGAAATTTGTTTACATCCCTGTTAGTGAGCATTTCTCCTTTTGACAATATAATCCATCCACCTGACAGGTGTGGCATATCAAGAAGCTGATTAAACAGCATGATCATTACACAGGTGCACCTTGTGCTGGGGACAATAAAAGGCCACTCTAAAATGTGCAGTTTTGTCACACAACACAATGCCACAGATGTCTCAAGTTTTGAGGGAGGATGCAATTGGCATGCTGACTGCAGGAATGTCCACCAGAGCTGTTGGCAGATAATTTAATGTTAATTTCTCTACCATAAGCAGGCTCCAATGTTGTTTTAGATAATTTGTCAGCACGTCCAACCTGCCTCACAACCGCAGACCACATGTAACCGCACCAGCCCAGGACCTTCACATCCGGCTTCTTCGTTTGAGACCAGCCTCCCAGACAGCTGATGAAACTGAGGAGTATTTCTGTCTGTGGTAAAGCACTTTGTGTGGAAAAACGTATTCTGATTGGCTGGCCTACCCATGACTGCGCCCCTGCCCAGTAATGTGAAATCCATAGATTAGGGCCAATTGAATTCATTTTAATTGATTGATGTCCTTATATGAACTGTAACTCAGTAACATTATTAATTGTTGCATGTTATGTTTTTATATTTTTTTCAGGATAGATATATAGATGTGTATAGATATATGTATATAGATGTCCTAGTCTACCTCTTTCAGCTAATACTTTCAGGTAATAAATGCAATACAGTTATTAGCCTTATTTAGCTAATGAATGATGGATTATGCATAAACTTCTAATTTATATCCTCTGTCTCCTGCGCAATATGCACCATGCGCTACCCTGGCCTCTGTTCTTAGTCCCAGGAAAAGCTAGACTAGAATAGTTTTCTGGAAGAATATTTTGCACTTCTTATACTGATATACAATTGGAAGAGGGATGGATGCAAGCTCTTGTTTGCTGTATGGTAAATACAGCCGCCAATAGAACTCACAGCCAGGGGCTGGGGAGTTTGAAAGAAGAGAGGTGGCGGAAGGCAATAGCAGTTGTCTGTTCAGACCTGTAACCATTCAATGTTCGCGAAGAGAAAAGAAAGCCATCTGCATCCTATTCTAGTCCTATATTATTCAAGCATGTCATTACAATGATGAAGATCAGGACAACGTTCCTGACTTCAAAGAGGTGTGTAATTCTAGTCTGCGTAGTACAATACAGTAATACAGTCCACGCTCAAAAAGATTAGCTTACTGGAGCGTGTTTATTTATTTGCCCACGATTGCATAGCTACACCTATGGGCTTTTATGTTTTGCTGTCGTGCTTAATTTGCGGTAGCCTATCATAGGCTATATATTAGATGATGGCACACTCATTTGGGCTTTTTTGGGCTTGGGCTCATAAAATGTCTTTTAATGTAGGGATCATAAAATGTATTTAATATATGGCTCATCAGGCTCAGGAAGTGTGACTTGAATTTTCATGCCGATCAACGCTCGAATCAAATCCATACGTACTTTAAATGCTTTAGAATGACACTTCCAGTTTGGGTGGGAAATACCGAGTTAACAGGGAGAAAAGTGATTATTCTCAGGATGGAACATTTGTAAATTACAGGGAAAATATTCAAGCCTGATCTATAGCTTATTCTTTAGATGTTTGGGGCTGCTGGTGAACCATGATGTGCAGGTATAATCAAAGTGACACTAGACTAACACACTTGCCACAGTCTTTAGGGTGTCTATAGCTAGGTTTCCATAAGCAATGAGCATTTTAGGGTTTCCTTTAGGAAAATTTGGTGCCTGACAAAGTGACCAGGAAGATTTTAATTTACTGGACATTTGATACATTTACCAGACATCCATATGCATTCAGATCAATAAACAAGGGATATTGGCCAAAAGAGCCACATTTTACATGTCCTTAACAGCATAGAACAAGTTACAAAAATTTTATAAACATTTTTTTTGTTTTTTTTGGGCTGCTTTCCTAAAACAATTGTCCACTTCTGTCACATCCTGACCTTAGAAAGCTGTTATTTTCTATGGTAGAGTAGGTCAGGGCATGACGGGGGGGTTTCTAGTTTAGTTTTTCTATGTTGTCAGGTTCTAGTTTTGTATTCTATGTTGGGTTTTGTTTGGGATGAACTCCAATTAGAGGCAGCTGGTCCTTGTTATCTCTAATTGGAGATCATACTTAAGTAGGGGTTTGTGGGAGATTGTTTTGAGTAGTGTATGTTTCAACTCTGCGTCACGGTTTGTTGTTTTTGTTTGTTTAGTTTATTGTGTATGTATTGCATAGTTTCACAGTTCAATAAAAATGTGGAACGATAATCACGCTGCACTTTGGTCCGCTCCTTCCTATGACTCCCGTGACAACTTCAAGGTTCAGCTTGTAATGATGTACCCTGAGAGTCAGGAAGCAAGTTCAGGGAGTGAGTGTTTTAATAAATAAACACAAAATAAGGAACACAAACAATGCACAGACATCACACAGAAACAATCACGCCTGGGGAAGGAACCAAAGGGAGTGACATATATAGGGAGGTAATCAGGGAAGTGATGGAGTCCAGGTGAGTCTGATGACGCACAGGTGCTCGTAACGCTGGCGACAGGTGTGCGCCATTACGAGCAGGCTGGTGACCTAGAGGCCGGAGAGGGAGCACACGTGACACAGCTGTTGGAGATGTGAGCACGAAATGCATCAAGGCATTGCATGCATAGGCCTATAGACTTACGTGTCCACTGTATGATATTAATATTAAAAAAATATGTAGCCTACAGTTGAAGTCGGAAGTTTACATACACTTAGGTTGGAGTCATTAAAACTCGTTTTTCAACCACTCCACAAATTTCTTGTTAAAAAAACTATATTTTTGGCAAGTTGGTTAGGACATCTACTTTGTGCATGACACAAGTCATTTTTCCAACAATTGTTTACAGACAGATTATTTCACTTATAATTCACGGTATCACAAATCCAGTGGGTCAGAAGTTTACATACACTAAGTTGACTGTGCCTTTAAACAGCTTGGAAAATTCCAGAAAATGACGTAATGGCTTTAGAAGCTATTGATAGGCTAATTGACATCATTTGAGTCAATTGGAGGTGTACCTGTGGATGTATTTCAAGGCCTACCTTCAAACTCAGCGCCTCTTTGCTTGACATCATGGGAGAATCAAAAGAAATCAGCCAAGACCTCAGAAAAAAATTGTAGACCTCCACAAGTCTGGTTCATCCTTGGGAGCAATTTCCAAACGCCTGAAGGTACCACGTTCATCTGTACAAACAATAGTACTCAAGTATAAACACAATGGGACAATGCAGCCGTCATAACGCTCAGGAAGGAGACGCCTTCTGTCTCCTAGAGATGAACATACTTTGGTGAGAAAAGTGCAAATCAATCCCAGAAGAACAGTAAAGGACCTTGTGAAGATGCTGGAGGAAACAGGTTCAAAAGTATCTATATCCACAGTAAAACGAGTCCTAAATCGACATAACCTGAAAGGCAGCTCAGCAAGGAAGAAGCCACTGCTACAAACCGCCATAAAAAAGCCAGACTACGGTTTGCAACTGCACGTGGGGACAAAGATCTTACTTATTGGAGAAATGCCCTCTGGTCTGATGAAACAAAAATAAAACTGTTTGACCATAATGACCATCGTTATGTTTGGAAGAAAAAGGGGGAGGCTTGCAAGCTAAAGAACACCATCCCAGCCATGAAGCACAGGGGTGGCAGCATCATGTTGTGGGGGTGCTTTGCTGCAAGGAGGGTCTGGTGCACTTCACAAAATAGATGGCATCATGAGGTAGGAAAATTATGTGGATATATTGAAGCAATATCTCATGACACCAGTCAGGAAGTTAAAGCTTGGTCGCAAATGGGTCTTCCAAATGGACAATGACACCAAGCATACTTCCAAAGTTGTGGCAAAATGGCTTAAGGACAACCAAGTCAAGGTATTGGAGTGGCCGTCACAAAGCACTGACCTCAATCCCATAGAAAATGTGTGGGTAGAACTGAAAAAGCATGTGCGAGCAAGGAGGCATACAAACCTGACTCAGTTACATCAGCTCTGTCAGGAGGAATGGACTAAAATTCACCCAACCTAAAAACTGAGTTTAAATGTATTTGGCTAAGGTGTATGTAAACTTCCGACTTCAACTGTATGTATGCAAACTGTATATATGTAAACTTATTATATGTAAACTTATTCCTACTCTGAACGCGCTGTACAAAATACATGAACCAACCCCCCAGACACAGTGATTAACGAGCTAGCATTATCTTAAATTATATTTGACAAACATTTCCAGCAATGTTTATAATCAAATTGATATAAATTGTACATAATGATCTGTACTTAGAAGTATAAAAATCACTTTTGATGTACAGTGCTTTGCAAGAGTTAACTTACCTTTGGTTTGGCACTTGTTGACTGGGAAGATTCTAACTCAAACATCGCCCATGCAAACCAGCCAGTAAGATTGTGAAGGCAAGACAAAACAAAAACAAAAAAACCCATTAGCTTACAATAGAGTGGCAAGGGGAATCACCAGTAATAACTATTTTCCACTTACTGTACCCAACTGTCACGTCCTGGCCAGTATAAGGGTTAATTGGTATTGTAGTTTGGTCAGGACGTGGCAGAGGGTATTTGTTTTATGTGGTTCAGCGTGGTGTTTTGGTAAAAGGGTGTTTGATTTAGTATTTCCGGGTTTTTGGTTTATGGTCTATGTTTATGTATTTCTATGTGTAGTCTAGTAAGTGTTTCTATGGTTGGTTAATTGGGATTGGGATTCTCAATTGAAGGCAGGTGTTTTCCCTTTTGCCTTTGATTGAGAGTCCCATATATGAGGGTGTGTTTGTGTTTGTCACTTGTGGGAGATTGTTCTGAGTTTAGCCTTGTGCCTTGCCAGACTGTCTGTAGTTCATTTCGTTTTGTTCTTTTGGAGTGTTCGTTTTGATTTAATAAATGTTCAAAATGAACAACCGCATGCCTGCTGCGTTTTGGTCCTCCTTCACCGACGACAACCGTGACACCAACAAATGACAGAAATAGGCTATTATTTATTTATTTTACAACAGACGTACTTATAACCTATCTTAAACTAAATACGGAGCACACAATTAATAAGACAACTCTAATGTAATTTAGCCAATGAAAGTGTTAAAAAAAACAGAATTAAACAAAACAGGTTTTGATTAATAAATGGGATTACAATAATAAAAGATATACAGTAATAATAATAATAATTAAAAAACAAATTATTATAAATGTAAGTTGCAAAATGGCATCCTACCTGAATAGGAAGTTGCACAGTAGTCTACATTTGGCCATGCCAATGTTCTTCTCATCTTCCACTACAATATTACGACTTTTATTAAATTCCCATTGTAGGCTTTTCACCATAGGCATACTCTTTTTCCTCAAACTTTTGTTTCACTTCAATGAAAAAGGCCTCCATCTTCACAATCAACAGTAGCCTAGGCCAAGGTTCTTCTCTTGCTCTCTCTAACCCCTCAGTAGCAGGCTCATGTGTGCATGCAAGGAGTGAGAGAAGGGTGCTGAAGCGTGAATTCGAGGAGTAGGCTATGGTAAACAGTCTCTCCTGGACAATTTGGCCCACTACAATTTTATTTATTGGCTTTTTATTTTTTCTAATCGCCCAAAAGCCACAACTACCAGCTAAGGGAAGCCCTGTCACAGTTGTTTCCATCAAATTGACCTGTAGCAGATAAGTCAGTGCGGAAACAGAGTGCGCATAAAAACAACTTCTGAGTCAAATGGGTTTCCATTGCATTTTCAACTCTAGGCCTATGACGGTTTTGTTACAAAAGAAATTGCGTAGGTATGGCGAATGTACACACTCTGTTATTGGCATGAGCAGTCTAGCCAAGCATCGATCATGTCACCAGAATAACCCTCCATATTTATTGAAAGGAGCATCAACCTCATCACTGTGCACTTTCACCACCCTGTTCATCATTTATTTCATCTGTAGCCTAATAAACTGCATGCTTTCCCATGATGTCATGACATTTTTTTAATCCGACAATTTTACTGACATAAAAAGGTTGGATGGAAACCTGGTTTATGTCAAGCCATTTTGAGGATGCTGGAATTATATTTTGGATGAAGGTGTCCATGCCTAAAGGAGACTTTTGATTGTGTTTATGCCACATTTAAAAGGTAATACATTTTAACAGTTAAATAATACATATTTAGGCTGTATTGACGCATTAGGTTTGATGTGCTTGTGTAATAGCCACTCGGATTGGAGAGGAGGCGAGGCAGAGTGAGTGTTAAGCTTTCCTGAATAACTGGGTCTGCCTGGAACATATGTGGCCACATTATTATAGGATGACTTGGTTCCAGTGAAGGAAAATCTTAATGCTACAGCATGACAATGCCCCTGTGCACAAAGTGAAGTCCATACAGAAATGGTTTGCCGAGATCGGTGTGGAAGAACTTAACTGGCCTGCATAGAGCCCTGACCTCAACCCAATCGAACACCTTTGGGATCAATTGGAACTCCGACCGCGAGCCTAGTGGAAAGTCTTCCCAGAAGAGTGTAGGCTGTTATAGCAGCAAAGTGGGGACCAACTCCATATTGATGCATGTGAATTTGGAATGAGATGTTCGACCAGCAGGTGTCCACATACTTTTGGTCATGTAGTGTATGTATATTAAAGTAATGATAGTGTATAATTCTAATGATTTTATAAATTGGAGTTGGTCCCCTCTTTGCTGCTATAAGAGCAAACCAGTTACTGCATCCTTCCAGTTTGTACCTCAAGTAGGCACTAGGAGGAGACTAAGAACACAATTCAACAAAGTGACAGGGACTAAGATCACACGCATTGGAAATCAATACTCAGGATTTATTTTTCAGGCCACCAGCTTAATTTGAAAAATGTTAAGCATATTTTTGCTTTAAAATCTCCCATCATGTCAAAGATAATTCATTTAACACACATCATACAGTAACATCAATAAACTTTACTCAGAATACAACGGAAATCTACAGGAATCCCTGTGAAAGATGTGACAACTGAGGATGATTCTCAATGCCCTCCTGAACCAAGTGTAAATGAATGCATCCACAATAGGGTTAAAAGCAGAGTTCAACTAGCCAAACCAAACAAGGGTATCAAACAACAGTGGCGCGTTGAGTGCAGTATGAAAGGGTCTAGGACAATTGAGCAGCAGGCAATTACAGATTTAGCTTTTAAAGCGGCAATCAGCAGTAGAAGAAAGAACAAAGAGCCATCCCTGCCCCTGTTTCGAGACAATACTGAGGGATGGGGCTGGATAAATGTAACCACTTTCAATTTTATAGACAGAGCTATAGATGCAATTATAGTTTTAACCATGTATAGTGTTTGTTTACATAAGTAAAACAAGATTATTGTGGGTTCTGATGGACTATGACAGTTTAATTAACTAAGCTCATGAGGCATTTATAAGTTATTTTCTTCAAGAGTCAATGGATAAATATAATTACTTTATAAGTCCAAAAATTGATGTAGCAACTGCTGATTGCCCCTTTTAATGAGTGATTTGATTATTTATTTTTTTTCTAGATGGGATACAGATTATGTTAGAATTGACTTTTCTTCGCAGGTTAGGAGAAATAGGTTAAGGTTAGGAAAATGGTTGGCCTCTGCCATGCCCCCAACAACCAGATGATCCGGTTTTTAGGGGAAATGGAAAAAGAGCCTGTGATGCGACTTCTGCTTTTGGAAGAGTGCAGAAAACACCCCCAACAGATTTATTTACTTCTCTTCAAGTCAAGTATGAGGGGGATCTAGGTTCAGGTGTTTTATTTTACGCCTGCTATATTAGGTTAGGAAAAGGGTTACACTTTCACCAAACCAGCCCTTGCGCGTGCATTCCGCCATCATGCGCATGTTGATTTTGTCTATCCCCACCAGACAAGTTCATGACACGTAGGTTAAAATACCAAAACCAACTGTGAACAAACCAGTGGTGTGTGTTCAAAAAATGTATGTAGGCCATCTATTGGATGCTGTCTGGTCCAAACGAGTATGACATTGTTGCTGCCATTATCATTGAAGGCAAGGGAAGCCAGCAAGCATCTGGCCTCCCTTGACAAAAAAAGTTTTAGAAATTTGCCAATCAGCATTGAGCTAAACTGAGCGAGCTCAACTGAGCGAGCTCAAGCATCACTCCTATCAACTCCCATTGAGGGCATACCTCAGGAGCATGGTGCTGCAATTGTGCTGGGAATCACCCTCCCGAGTAGTAGTAGTGGCACGTCTGATATCTTGGGAAAATCCAGCAGAGGCTCTCTTTCTGACAAGGTTGGGGAGAGAGGGTTGGAGATCGGAAATTGTGGTGAGTACAGTAGTGTGGACGAAATGGAGGAAATTGTGAAAAAGTTGGAGAAGCAACAGCTGTGCTGGAATGCGAACAATACGGGTGTCAGTTCTGATGGTATGAGTGGGAGGATGAGGGTCAAGGACCGGAATGGCCCGGTAGTGGAAAGACATAGGAAGAATAGATCATGATACAGAAAGTCGTGGAGCGTCTAGCAAAGAAAGCATAAAGAGGGCCAAGGTAGGAGGCAAGAGTAGTGATGTGTTGGAGTGGAAAGTGGTGACAGTGTTTGATGAGACCACAGGGCCTCACTTACACCCTAGCCAACCAACTAATGCCATAGAGAAAGCGGTAGGTGGTGTGAAATTAGCTCGGTTCATTGGAAATGGTAGATTGTTAATATTGTGTGGTAGCCAGGCTCAGCAAGAGAAGATTCTGAAAATGGAAAAGCTTAATGGGAAGAAGATTAAAAGCCATGTCGCTGGTGCTAATGCTAGATTGAGGGGAGTCGTCACTGGGGTCCCAATATTTAGTGTATGTCCACAGACACGTTTATGATCAGAGGACGGTTTGGAGGTCGCACTTGTAATGGCGCTAATAAGTATTCTTTTTATTTCTTTTTTCCGAAATTATGCTTGGAAATGGAAATCTAACATTGGAACAGGCAAGGATAGGAAAGAGGGTCAAAGAAGTGAAATCTTATCAGTGATGCTGAGTCTTGCCGGAAATAGTACAAACAGGCTTCCTTAGTTTCAATGTTAGAGAATTTGTCCCATATGCACTGCAGTGTTTTAAATGAATGGGACATGTAGCTGCTCAGTGCAAAGGAAAGAAAAGATGTGCCGAGTGTGGAGGGCCACATGTAGAAGCAATGTGAAGGTTAAGTGCTGTAATTGTGGGGGAGAACACAGTGCAGCATTTGGTGGATGCCAGGTACAGAGAGAGGCTAGAGAGGCTCAGAGATACAGGATCAGTCATGATGTATCATATGCAGAGGCCGTAAAACAGATTGGTAGAACTACAGTGCGGACTGATGGAGCTTACATGGGTGGACCTACTGTCGTGGCTGGTGATTCTGATGGTCCTGGCATGGTTTCGAGGCTTGTTCAGAAATCTTGTGCTCATGAAGGTGCGGTGTCGAAGGACACTTTGATAATGAATAAAGTTGACTTCATAGCTTTTATTGGTAAGGTTATCAATACGACTCGGGTTGTGGAAAGCAGAAATGCCAGGTTTAAGGTTATTGTGGAGACGGCAGAAGAGATATTGGGGGTAACAGATGTTACTGTTGAAATGGTTGTTGACAATCCTAAGGGTGGTGTGTTTCAGCATGATACATATAACGTTTAATGGAGTTGGGGAGGGGGAGGGTGTGGTAGAAGTTAGGGATTTATTTAGTTTAGAATTTTATTTTCGTAGTAGTACAGAATTGGGCAGATTGATTGATCGTACATTCCAGCACAGTAGATGGCGGCATGCACTTTAATGATTATTTGCGGACCGCCATGATATCATAGAAGAAGAGAGCACACCTCATTGACAGAAAAACTTGAATTGTTGCATCTCGTTGTGTTGTTGTCCTCTGGTGGCTAGTCAGTCAGTTAGCTAAAATTGTCCCTTTCCTAAATTAGCCATGGATGGAGATCGGGACTTGGATTTGTAGTTTTACTTAATTCTCCGTACTGGCCAATGTTTATAACGGCGATTCTGAACCAACCATTAATTCATACATTTTTGTACTCCTGACCTGGGAGGATGGAAGTTCAATGTATGTAGCTAGATGTAGAATGTTTACTAGCTAAAGTTTCCCATTGATGGAAGTTAGGCTAGCAAGCAAGCATTTTAGCCAGGTAGCTTAGGACAACGAAAAATAAAAGTGTGTACTGAATAACAGAGTGATAGACCGTTTCGTCAACATGAAAGAGAGGAGGATGGTATTGGCGTTTCTCTACAAGAAGGATGAGTCAACATGTTGTTAACTTGCACGAACGCGCACAGAAATCAGAACCATGGACAGCCACATCATATTTAGCTTATGATGATTGGAATGAATTGTTTTTGGTATCTTTTAGTTGTCACTGTATTAGACTAAGCAGAGGTGATTAATGTTGAAATGCACCTGTTTTCTTTGCGACTTGCGGTAACTCTATGTGGTTATAAATCAATAGTTGTTAAGTTGTCAGAAAGTGTCGGAAACATTAACTTGCTTGACCATGCTGTAGGTCATGTAACTCTCTGTTATTGTACAAGTAATATGCTTTATGGACTTCACTGGACAGAGGTTGCTATCTGGTTTTGTGATAAAACAAAGGTTTGGTTAAATGTGTTCTTATTGTCTCGGCCCTTAGGCCTATATCACTGTCGCGAAGCATAAGAATTTACAGGCTGTAAAGCAAGCAATGCAATTATCACAACACATAGTTTGTAATACGGCTTTGAGGGGATTTACCCATGCACTGCTACTGGAAACATATACAGTACCAGTCAAAAGTTTGGACACACCTACTAATTTGAACTATTTTCAATGTAGAATAATGGTGAAGGACAGATTTCCACCAGTCTAATGTCCATTGCTCGTGTTTCTTGGCCCAGGCAAGTCTCTTCTTCTTATTGGTGTCCTTTAGTAGTGGTTTCTTGACCATGAAGGCCTGATTCACCCAGTCTCCTCTGAACAGTTGACATTGAGGAAGACCCTGGCCTGTGGATCATTATCGGAGGAATCGGACTGTAGATCATTACCTCCTTCTCGTGGGCCCGTGAAAGGTTTCCACGAATTGTGTGAGGGGTAGGAATGGGCGGATTTCTCCATCCCCTTCTCTGGCCGTTGTATTTGGCAGTTCAATGGCGAAAAACTTTATGCTATCCAGGAGCACGAGTTCATGACATCAATAAGCTGCTCTAAAACATTTTAAACTTGCATCAGGAAATATAGTCTACCATTGTTCATGTGGGATTCAGGGACATTATGAAGGGCAGCTCAGAACAGCCGAAGATGGATTTTAAAGAACTGATTTGGTCTCTGCTTGACACCAACACACACCCCATAATATCTGGCCCTGTGCCCTCCCTAAATCGTAGCATTGAATGTTTCAGCAGACGTTTAGCCCTACATAACTGGCTACCTGGCTATTGCAGCTCTGTGGGTGTAACATTTATTGACAATTTTGATACCTTCTGGAAACGAAGCTTGTTTTATAATATGGATGGGATCCACTCAAATCATTTGGTTTTCTAGATCCTTTCACGGCATTAAAAGTCTACGCTGAGAGCCTAGCTCAATTAAATCTATACCATTGTGTCTGTGAGTTGTCATGATGCTTCAGCAAATGTATATTATCCCCTGGGCATTGGTAGACACAATGTAAGTAACCAAATGTATGTCCCTCTAACTGCCCTGAATGCCTCTGCTGATCCTACAGCTATTGTATGCAGTAATCATGTGCTCATTTGTGTAAGTGGCCTGCTTGTTGAATGTCCTTCCCTATACGTGTATGGAAAGTCTGTTAATTCACTTACAGTAAAATAGCATTGTATCTGGTCAAACACAATTTTTCCCCAAAGTTTACTAAGGGTTGGATGATGATGATGGAGATGAATGCGTGGTCATCATCTGCCTCACCTAAAGCCTGTTCTTGTGGGAAGCTACTATAGTTGGTCTGTGGTGTGTAATGAGGAGCAACCAAATGCTGCACTTGACACATTTCTGAAATTGCTTATTCCAGTTACTAATAACCCTTAAGAAAATGACTGTAAAAACTATTAAATCCCAGTGGATTGATGAGGAATTGAAAATGTTTGAGAGGGATGAGGCAAAAGTAATGGCAAATAAGTCTGGCTGCACAACCGAGTGTGGAAGAGGTGAAAACAACTTGGATGGAAATTTACTGAGGATAGTATTGGACGATATTGCCACTCCTATTTGCCATATCTTCAATTGGCTGAGTGATTGATAATAAAAAGATTGGGGGGGGGGGGCTGTCCTGTTAAACTTCAGTGCAGCTTTTGACATTATTGTTCATAGTCTGCTGCTGGAAAAAACATACAGTTGAAGTCGGAAGTTTACATACACCTTAGCCAAATACATTTAAACTCCGTTTTTCACAAATCCTAACATTTAATCCTAGTAAACATTCCCTGTCTTAGGTCAGATAGTATCACCACTTTATTTTAAGAATGTGAAATGTCAGAATAATAGTAGAGAGAATATTTTACATTTATTTTCATATTCCCAGTTAGTCAGAAGTTTACACACACTCAATTAGTATTTGGTAGCATTGCTTTTAAATTGTTTAACTTGGGTCAAATGTTTTGGGTAGCCTTCCACAAGCTTCCCACAATAAGTTGGGTGAATTATGGCCCATTCCTCCTGACAGAGCTGGTGTAACTGAGTCAGGTTTGTAGGCCTCCTTGCTCGCACATGCTTTTTAAGATCTACCCACACATTTTCTATGGGATTGAGGTCAGGGCTTTGTGACGACCACTCGAATACCTTGACTTTGTTGTCCTTAAGCCATTTTGCCACAACTTTGGAAGTATGCTTGGGGTCATTGTCCATTTGGAAGACCCATTTGCGACCAAGCTTTAACTTCCTGACTGATGTCTTGAGATGTTGCTTCAATATATCCACATCATTTTCTTTCCTCATGAAGCCATCTATTTTGTGAAGTGCACCAGTCCCTCCGGCTGCAAAGCACCCCCACAACATGATGCTGCCACCCCCGTGCTTCACGGTTGGGAGGGTGTTCTTCGGCTTGCAAGCGTCCCCTTTCCCCCCCAAACATAACAATGGTCATTATGGCCAACAGTTCTATTTTTGTTTCATCAGACCAGAGGACATTTCTCCAAAAAGTACAATCTTTGTCCCCATGTGCATTTGCAAACCATAGTCTGGCTTTTTTTGGGGCGGTTTTGTAGCAGTGGCTTCTTGGCTGATTTCTTTTGATTTTCCCATGATGTCAAGCAAAGAGGCACTGAGTTTGAAGGTAGGCCTTGAAATATATCCACAAGTACACCTCCAATTGACTCAAATTATGTCAATTAGCCTATCACCTTTTAGTTTTAGAAATGTTTAGGGCTAGCTTATTCCTTGCCACCCACTCTGAAACTAACTGCAGCTCTTGAGTGTTGCAGTCATTTAATTCGCTGTAGTAGCTGACGTTTATAGTGTTGAGTCATCCACATACATAGAAACTCTGGCTTTACTCAAAGTCAGTTGCATGTCGTTAGTAAAAAATGTATTGTAATGTTTTAAAATTGTATAAACTGCCTTGATTTTGCTGCTATGGCAGCAGCTAATGGGGATCCCTAATAAATACAAATTACATGGCCATGACACAGAACCACGCCCAGACTGTTGGCACACTCACCAAGAAGGGTGTAATTGCAGAGCACAATTCAGGGGCTTTTTCTGACATTTGCATTTCTTGATGTCAAGTTACACCCACGGATGCTCGCCATTGGTCCGTGGCTGTTTCTTTCACTTCGGGACAACAGTTGTTGACAACTTTAGTATTGTAAGCCTAACCCTAAAGGCCATCTTACATACTAAACTAATGTAACATTCATGGCCACATTTTGAAGTTACTGTAACTACAAATATCTTCTTAAATAAAATCAAAGTTTAGTAGTCGTGTACACAGTTTAGCAGATGTTATAGAAGTTGCAGCAAAATGCTTGTTAAGCTATTAGCTCCTAACAGTGCGGTAAAATGTCAAACAAGTACATTGTCATTGTCACAGGCATCGAAATGAGTATACCAAGGCGCAGCGTGTATAGTGCTCATTTTTAAACTTTTAATGAAGACACTTGAACCAAAACAACAGTGCCGTAAGGTACACTCTGACAAAACGGAAAACAACTACCCACAAAACCCAAAGGAAAAACAGGCTGCCTAAGTATGGCTTCCAATCAGAGACAACGAAAGACACCTGCCTCTGATTGGAAACCATACCTGGCCAAAACATAGAAATAGAAATCTAGAAAAAACCCACATATAAACAGAAAATCCAAAACCACCCAAAACAACCACCTGTCACACCCTGACCACTCTACTATGGCAAATGACCTCTTACAAGGGTCAGGACGTGACAGTCGTGACTTGACTTTAACAATAATCTGAAGATAGTTAGATAATTAGATAAATAACAATGTTTAATTGTTACCCGATTTTAAATGAATCATGTAACAATTAACTCATTAGGATCTGGGGCACCACGGGAGCGGTTCTTTAAAGAGTTACCATCTCACGAATTGAACTCTACAAGCGAATTGAACTCTATCCAAACGGTGACGCGCGAGTGCATTTCGTGACCAAAAAATTCTAAATATTCCATTACCGTACTTAGAAGCATGTCAAACACTGTTTAAAATAAATTGTTATGCTATTTTTCTCATAAAATAGCGATAATATTCCAACCGGGCAACGTTGTATTCATTCAAATGCTGAAAGAAAAAAATTGAGAATTCTCAGTGTCACTGTCCCCAGGCTGACCACTCACAAACAGAGCTGTTGTACTTTGCCCAGAGACAGCAGACACCCCATTCCACTTTCTGGCGGCTTTAGAGAGCCAATGGGAGCCTTAGAAAGTGTCACGTTACAGCACAGATGCTGTATTTTCAATAGAGATGCAACAGAAGGACAACAAATTGTCAGACAGGGTACTTCCTGTATGGAATCTTCTCAGGTTTTGGCCTGCCATATGAGTTCTCTTATACTCACAGACACCATTCAAACAGTTTTAGAAACTTTAGAGTGTTTTCTATCCAAATCTACTAATTATATGCATATTCTAGTTTCTGGGCAGGAGTAGTAACCAGATTAAATCAGGTACGTTTTTTTATCCAGCCGTGAAAATACTGCCCCCTATCCCAAAGAAGTTAAAGAAGAGATGGAGAGGGACAGAGACACTTAATTAACATTGCCACATTCAGAAACTACTCTCACCTACAATACACGAAATGCCACCCGCTTTGAGCAAGAAATCATAAATGTATTTATGTGAAATGCCTGGGTTTGCCAGGGATCTCTCAGGGAACGGGGCAGCCTTGAAAAGGGGTTGGGCCTTTCTGATTGTCCAAAATGGTTCCAACAACTCTTTTACTGTTGTCCTTCTTCATAGTTGTCCGGTATCCGGTGACTTGTGTAATCCTGAACAGAACTACAGAGTTGATTTTCCTTCCATTCGCTCTTAAAGATGCTTCTTTGAAGACCGGCTAGCCAGCCGTATCGATGGTTCTCCAGTGGGGTAATGAAAGTAGCGTAATACGATGGTTTGAGCAGGGCAACAGGATGATCCTACTTAAATTCGCTTTCGAAGATACCAATAGGACAGCTAATCAGCCGTACCAGTGATGGTCCGGGAGGTGATTTTATTGCCTCCACCTCGTGTTGAGATTCAAAGTTCAAACAATTTTAAACGTGTAGCTGCCGCTTCACGCTTTTTTTGGTTCATTGTCTTTTTTTTCTTAACCCATCATTTATACCTTTTGCTTGAAAGGGGCGGTTCCGGCAGGCTGGCACGGTCCCTGACCTCACTCCGGGGCGGTGATTACTCACTGTGCAAAGTTATGGAAAACAATATCTCTTATAACTTCTCAAATCACATCCCTCTCTTAACAAAAACACTTGGATAAGTTTCCATATTACATGCACAAGCCATAGTATGCACACTTCATCCATGTAGTGGGTATACTTACAGTATTTCCTTTATAACATTTTTAATGACATCACAAAATAACAAACACAATGACATTAGTGTTCTATAGATCGCCTCTGATCATTCCCCACGTTCTACAATATAAATATTGTTAAAGCATTCGCTTTTGAACGTGTTAGAGTTTCAGTGGGAAAAGGTCTGTTGAGACAAAGCACATTCCTTTGGTGATTTTCGAGAGCACAGGCCTGGATCTTCTCCCTTGATTTACAACAGGATGTGAGTTGTTAATCCTTACATGTACTTCTCCCTCAACCAGGACAGAGAAACCAGACACATGCTCATTTCTCACAAGACAATGAAAAAATGTACACAACTGGTTATGAAAATAAACCAGAACTTGTTTCTCACTAGTGTAGCTGGTTGTAAATTCTGCAAACAACGTTTGCACTGCCAGAATGAGAATGGTAAATTACTGTAATTAATGCATGCATTAACAGAAATGTCTGTACCCTAATGAGGGGGATTGACGGTACATTTACTAGGCCTACTGGTGACATACAGTACCAGTCAAAAGTTTGGACACACCTACTCATTCAAGGGTTTTCTTTATTTTTACTATTTTCTACATTGTAGAATAATAGTGAAAACATCAGCACTATGAAATGACACATATGGAATCATGTAGTAACCAAAAAAGTGTTAAATAAATCAAAATATTTTTGAGATTCTTCAAAGTAGCCTCCTTTTGCCTAGATGACAGCTTTGCACACTCTTGGCATTCTCTCATTTATAAAAAAATGTATATGCTTGGGTAAAGTCACTATGGAAGCCAAGCCAAGACAGTAAAAAAGCTGTTGTGATAATTGCGTTGTTTGCGCTATAATACAGTAGTTCATACGCCACGTGATATACAATAAGACCGTGACAAAAAAAAGACAACTGTCACACAATGGCGGAATAAATTCCTCTACCCATTCGTTAATTTCATCACAAAACCGGAAAGCAACATATGTCCAGTGAAGTCCACAAAACAAGTATTGCAAACAAACACCTGCAGCTTGGTGAAGCAAGTTAGTTTTTGACAGTTTACTAAACAACTACTGATTTTGAACCATCAGAGTTACCGTCAGCACGAAGACAAGAGGAGCACTGTCTCCGCTATTCCTGCACCATTTTAAATTTAAACATCAAATCAACAAGGCTATATATGCTTAGTTTAATACTAGGAAAATAAACTTAAAGATACCAAAACAATTTAGTCCAATGAATGTTTCTAAATTTCATGTGGCCGTCCATGGTACTGGTGTGTGTGTGTGTGAGTGTGCGTGTACGCGTGTACGTGCGCAAGTAAAACAAATAATGTTGACTCACCCTACTTGTGGACTAGTTGAACACCTATGCCACCCTCTTTCATGTTGCCAGAACAGTTTATGGCTCTGTCATACAGTACACTTTGATTTTTTGTTGTCATAGGCTACCTAGCCAAAATGATTGGCTACTTCTTTTATATTTTCTTTTTATCAAGGGAGGCCAAATGCTTGCTGGTATCAATCAATATCGAGGCAACATGTTATACTCTTTTGGTCCAGACAGCATAGCTACATGGGCTACAAATACTGAGACCGAGGGGCGCTGTTTCCCTCGCTCGGATGATTTCTCCTTGCGAATTGATTATGAAAACACAGAGAAACGAAAAACAAATTATTTTATAATTGGGTATGCTTGTAATCATTAAGGACTTGGGGAGTCAAACTCTAAATAATGCTAATATAACCATTCTCCTATTTGTTTAAAATGCAGTGGTAAATATGTTTTACAGTGGCAAATATTCAAATAAAACCATCCAAATGAAACAAACACCCCCAGCTCTCTGTCATGGTTTAAACCATTTATTCTACGTGGCTGCACAAACAGTCTCCCTGTCTATGGCGATGTCCACTCAGTAGTGCTGGATTTCGGGCTTCAGTTGCGCTCCTTTAAATGCATAGATTTTCCTTTGTACTTGCTCATTTTCATCATTCGTTTGCCATGCGCCCTTCAATAAAAATAGCCTTCATTCCAATCCATTGATTTATCCTTTGATTTGTCATTGTTTTCTTTTGTCAGTCAGCTGTTTAGAGCGCTCATTGCTTTGTTTTTTTAGGTGGGTGCAGGTATTGGTGTTCTCTGTCCTGTCAGTGGCCAGAACAAGTAGGCCATTTATTTAGCTTTATTATTTTCTATCGATATTTGTTTTCTTTCTTGGATCAGCTGATGATGGTCACCAATATCACTAGACAACTAGCCTACAGCTAGACACCAATGTGCATCCAAACCATCCAACATTAATGACAGTAGAACTATAGTTGACTCTTTCGGTTAGAAGCATTCGATTTTGCAATGGCGTAGGCCTACATTATTTTGGATTTGTGTGCCCATTTTCACGGTGAAACATAATAAAATGTTACGTACATCCATGATCCAGGAATCGTACAGGGTTTAAGTTCAATGTTCTAATTCAATTGTTAAATACTTAATAATTACAAATAACACTGTCATTAATGTAAGGAAAGAAAGATCGTTTTTTCTGTCACATGATCTGTGAAGACTCCAATCATTCAACTCATGAATTATGGACAACTCATGAACTAGGGTGTAAAACATGTTTTGATTCAACTCGTGTATTATATTGAATGTAAGCTACCTGTTCTGCATGTGTTCATGTGTGTAAAATTGACTTGGCTGAGAGGGTCGGCTACCGTCAGTGACCTTTAAAATTATATAGATATATGCATTGAAAGTATAGGGAGCGTTACTTCTTTCACTACGATCGGCAGTCAGTTTACCCAGCAATTTTTTTACCACTACATCACTGGCTACCGGTAAGCCTATTTGAACTTCATGGTAATAGGCATACACATTGTAGCCTAGTCTAGTAAATTGACCATGTGTGTTTGACCATTTTTCCCGGGACAGTTTCAGACCAATTTAAGGTGTCCCAACTCAATTTGTCAGCAAGACTCATCAATTAATGTAGGCCTAATCAATGGCAATTGCAGAATGTCATCCGGCACACTTTTTGGTGTTTTGTAACAGATGTCTATTTCCATTCATGGCACAAGTGTACATGCATTGCACTGTTTGGATTATTTCTGAGTGGACAAACATGCACAGGTAGCCTACTTTTTGAACTGATTTGTTTGACAATCTGATGAGAGCATCATGACTGGTTGTGTTCATGCCTCATTAAAAGGTAATTCACCATTGAATTATGTTTTTATTATTAGGCCCACAAAATATTTGTAATTCGCACTCGGGCTACAAGGCCCTCCCCCACCTTCCCTTTGGCAAATCAGATCACGCCTCCATTTTGCTCCTCCCCTGCTATGGTACCCCTGGTAAGGACTGTTTAACGTTGGTCTGAACAATCGGAATCTATGTCTCAAGATTGTTTTGATGACGCGGACTGAGAATTGTTCCAGGCTGCCTCTGAGAATGGTATTGACGTATACACTGACTCGGTGACTGAGTTCATCAGGATGTGGGTAGAGGATGTTGTTCCCACTGTGAAGATTAGAACTTATCCAAACCAAAAACCATGGATAAATGGCAGCATTCGCGCAAAACTAAAAGCACAAACCATTGCATTTAACCACGGCAAGGCAACTGGGAACATGGGTGAATACAAACAGACCGGCAATAACGTCCGTAAGGCAATCAGCAGTAAAACAACAGTACAGGGACAAAGTGGAGATAATCAACGATTTATAAAGGGAAAGCCAGCCACATTGCGGACACCGACGCCTCACTCCTGGACAAGGTAAGCACCTTCATTTTCATATCTGAAAATTCTCCCGACCCTAAACGTGCATTTGTTAAAAATGGAATTAACAGCCCATGTGTACTTTTTTAAGTGGATAAGGCAGTCAATTGCAAATGAGTCTGACATACTTTTTCTTATCTCAGCACCACTAATGAGATGGGTGTGCTTGATGCATGTCGCATCGGAGATTCTCAAAATCAGGGGGCGTGGTCCACAGTACACACCTCATCACTCTTGTCACATCCAGCCTGTGTGACCGAATCAGCAAAATCTCTCAATTCTAAAAATATTTCCAAAACTCCACCTCAATAACCCCCAAGCCTTGGTGTGAAATAGAACATTGTCATGCTCTGATCCCATATCTCCACATAGTTTTGCGAACAGGCGTGTGTGATGTAGTTTGCAATCAAAGTTACCTGCTGCATATCTCGGAGTACTGCTCTCAGCTCTTTTGCCGCCAGTTGCTCTCGGTGTATCCATTATAGCTCAGTGAGTGTATCATACAATGTGTCTATATGGCAGAGGGAGACACATTCATAACTAGAGTGCAGAGGCCTGTCCGCCGTCCAGTGATATATGGAGCCCAATCTGTGCAAAAGCCAGCCATTCAATCCCATGGTATCTGTTTTTCGTCAAATAGCCACGCGGCACACTGAACATCCCCTGTGCTGTTTCATGCTTAGGAATCGTGAGACAGAACAATATGTCCTCGTGAATAGCATCCCCCAGCATGTTGCGAACAAAAGTCAGTTTCCTCTTGATTGCTACACTACAGTGCATTCAGAAAGTATTCAGACCCCCTTCTCCACATTTTGTTACGTTACAGTCTTACTCTAAAATGTATGATATTGTTTTTTCCCCTCATCAATCTACACACAATACCCCGTGATGACAAAGCAAAAACAGGTTTTTAGACATAATAAATAACTTAATCATTTTTTTAAAGTATTCAGACTCAGTACTTGTTGAAGCACCTTTGGCAGCGATTACAGCCTCGAGGCTTCTTGGGTATGACGGTACAAGCTTGGCACACCTGTTTTTCACATTCTTCTCTGGAGATCCTCTCAGGCTCTGTCAGGTTGTATGGGGAGCGTCCCTGCACAGCTATTTTCACGTCTCCAGAGATATTCGATCGGGTTCAAGTCGGGGCTCTGACTGGGCCACTCAAGGACATTCAGAGACTTCTCCCGAAGCCATTCTTGCATTGTCTTGGCTATGTGCTTAGGGCCGTTTTCCTATTGAAGGTGAACCTTCACCCCAGTCTGAGGTCCTGAGCGGTCGGGAGTAGGTTTTCATCAAGGGTCTTTCTGTACTTTGCTCCGTTCATCTTGCCCTCAATCCTGACTAGTTTCCCAGTCCCTGCTGCTGAAACACATCCCCACAGCATTATGCTGCCTACACCATGCTTCACCGTAGGGATGGGGACAGATTTCCTTCAGACGTGACTCTTGGCATTCAGGCCGAAGAGTTCAGTCTTGGATTCATCAGACCAGAGAATCTTGTTTCTCATGGTCTGAGAGTCCTTTAGGTGCCTTTTGGCAAACTCCAAGCGGGCTGTCATGTGCCTTTTACTGACGAGTGGCTTGTGTCTGTGCTGCAGAGATGGTTGTCCTTTTGGAATGTTCTCCCATCTCCACAGAGGAACTCTGGAGCTCTGTCAGAGTGACCATCGGGTACTTGGTCACCTCCCTGATCAAGGCCCTCCTCCCCCTATTGCTCAGTTTGGCCGGGCGGTCAGGTCTAGGAAGAGTCTTGGTGGTTCCAAACTTCTTCCATTTAAGAATGATGGAGGCAACTGTGTTCTTGGGGACCTTCAATGCTGCAGAATTGTTTTGGTACCCTTCCCCAGGCTCGACACAATCCTGTCTCGGAGCGCTACAGACAATTTTTTCGACCTCATGGCTTGGTTTTTGATCTGACATGCACCGTCAACTGTGGGACCTTATATAGACAGGTGTGTGCCTTTCCAAATCATGTCCAATCAATTGGATTTACCACAGGTGGACTCCAATCAAGTTGTAGAAACATCTAAAGGATGATCAAAGGAAACAGGATGCACTTCAGCTCAATTTCGAGTCTCATAGCAAAGGGTCTGAATACTTATGTAAATATAGTATGCCGTGGAAATTACAACCAGGGACACCTGAAGTCAATCTTAAATTAATCATAATTTTTTATTAACAGCAAGCTGGAGAGGTCACAGTCAAACTTAGATGCATAATGTACCGGGCTGAAGTGAGCTCTACCGGGGCAGTCCCGTTAGTTCTCTTATATACTGCTTACACAGACAAGTTATATTTGCATGATTTAGCTTATTCATCATTCATAATGAATTCCTCATTAACGTTTGGTTCATGCATGTGACCGACCAATACCTCATGAGGCTTCTTCTCTCCAAGCTGAGACCTTGAAACTGAGATATACCTTTTGTTCTCAAAAAAAGGTTCTGGGCATACTGTCAAATTGCAGATTCTGATAGTGAGGATTCCTCCCAGGCACGTCTCTTGCATGGACAGAGAAATTGGTAATTAGAAAAGCACAAACATAACATTTTCCATCAAAGGTATTTCTGTTTTTTATTTGTAATACATTTGCAAAAAAAATGTTTACTTGTTTTCATATTGTCATTATGGGGTATTGTATATACATTGATGAGGATTTTTTTAATCCATTGAAAATAAGGCTATAACACAACAAAATGTGGAAAAAGGGAAGGGGTCTTAATACTTTCCGAATGCACTATGTATATATAGTTGAAGTCGGAGGTTTACATACACTTACGTTGGAGTCATTAAAACTTGTTTTTCAACCGCTCCACAAATTTCTTGCTAACAAACTATAGTTTTGGCAAGTCGGTTAGGACATCTACTTTGTGCATGATACAAGTAATTTTTACAACATTTGTTTACAGACAGATTATTTCACTTATAATTCACGGTATCACAATTCCAGTGGGTCAGAAGTTTACATACACTAAGTTGACTGCCTTTAAACAGCTTGGAAAATTCCATTTGTCAATTGGAGGTGTACCTGTGGATGCATTTCAAGGCCTACCTTCAAACTCAGTGTCTCTTTGCTTGACATCATGGGAGAATCCAAAGAAATCAGCCAAGACCTCAGAAACAAATTGTAGACCTCCACAAGTCTGGTTCATCCTTGGGAGCAATTTCCAAACGCCTGAAGGTACCACGTTCATCTGTACAAACAATAGTACGCATGTATAAACACCATGAGACCACGCAGCATCATACCGCTCAGGAAGGAGACGCCTCTGTCTCCTAGAAATGAATGTACTTTGGTGCGAAAAGTGCAAATCAATCCCAGAACAACAGCAAAGGACCTTGTGAAGATGCTGGAGGAAACAGGTACAAAAGTATTTATATCCACAGTAAAACGAGTCCTATATCGAACTAACCTGAAAGGCCGCTCAGCAAGGAAGAAGCCACTGCTCCAAAACTGCCATAGAAAAGCCAGACTACGGTTTGCAACTGCACATGGGGACAAAGATCATACTTTTTGGAGAAATGTCCTCTGGTCTGATGAAACAAAAATAGAACTGTTTGGCCATAATGACCATCGTTATGTATGGTGGATAAAGGGGTAGGCTTGCAAGCCGAAGAACTCCATCCTAACCGTGAAGCACGGGGGTGGCAGCATCATGTTGTGGGGGTGCATTGCTGCAGGAGGGACTGGTGCATTTCACAAAATAGATGGCATCATGAAACATTAAAATTATGCGGATATATTGAAGCAACATCTCAACACATCAGTCAGGAAGTTAAAGCTTGGTTGCAAATGAGTCTTCCAAATGGACAATGACCCCAAGCATACTTCCAATGTTGTGGTAAAATGGCTTAAGGACAACAAAGTCAAGGTATTGGAGTGGCCATAAACCCTGACCTCAATCCTATAGAAAATTTGTGGGCAAAACTGAAAAAGCGTGTGAGAGCAAGGAGGCATACAAACCTGACTCAGTTACACCAGCTCTGTCAGGAGGAATGGGACAAAATTTACCCAACTTCTTGTGGAAGGCTACCCAAAATATTTGACCCAAGTTAAACAATTTAAAGGCAATGCTACCAAATGCTAATTGACTGTATTTAAACTTCTGACCCATTGGGAATGTGATGAAAGAAATAAAAGCTGAAATAAATCATTGTCTCTACTATTATTCTGACATTTCACATTCTTAAAATAAAGTGGTGATCCAAACTGACCAAAAACAGGGAATCTTTACTAGGACTAAATGTTAGGAATTGTGAAAAACTGAGTTTAAATGTATTTGGCTAAGGTGTATGTAAACTTCCGACTTCAACTGTATACAAAAGTATGTTGACACCCCTTCAAATTAGTGGATTCAGCTATTTCAACCACACACATTGCTGACAGGTGTATTCAATTGAGCACACCTCCATGCAATCTCCATAGACAAACATTGGCAGTAGAATGGCCTTACTGAAAAACTCAGTGACTTTCAACGTGGCACTGTCATAGGATGCCACCTTTCCAACAATGATTGCTAGTTATAGCATCAATTCTTAGTTTCACAGTGTTATCTGACGACTGTATTAATGTGAGTTTCTGTGCCTCTGCCTCCACAACACAGACACCAGAAAAGAAGTAGATACTTCTCAAATAATGACATGCCTCCTTTGTGTAATACAGTCTATTTGGTAAGCCAGCAGCAGTGCCATTTGTTGATGTATAAGTGCTGTTAGTATTTCATGAGACATTGTCGAGATGATCAACTAATGATGTTATATCTACAGCGAGATATAACAGTGAGAACATGCTGCCGACAAACAAGGCCCAGCAGATGATTATTTTGATGTTCCTCTTCATCCAGATGTAGGGTGCTCGCTGGGCAGGGACAGTCCAGGTGAAGTAGTTAAAATTCAGACAAGTAGAGATTGACATGTTCATTTGAGGAAGAATCAGCACAAGTATTCCTTTGCAATAAGAGAGACCAGACAAACTGTGTTGTAGGAAACCAAGGCTCCTTGGAGTGTATTCAAAGGCCGTTTGAGAGGTTTTCAAATGTCTCCTTACAGCACTATTGAGAATGGCTCAACTAAAACAAGAATTCTGAAAGGATCTTGTATAACTCTGAGATTTTGTTTTGTATGTCTAGGTGGGACAGTATATAGGCCTTAATATTGGTATGTAAACCTCATCACACTCTTATGAACATACAATATATAACTCTACAGTACGTTCTGCACATGTTATTTTTGTGCTCTTGAATACAAATGAATGTGAACAAATGAAAACGTATCAATACAGAATCACCTGGAATGAGTTATCCCTCTTGTTCATCTTTTTCTCTGCATAACTGACAGGTGCTCAACTGAAGAAGTTTGTCTGTCCGTATTTATTTGGACAGTGAAGCTACATTTTTGACATTTCGCTCTATACTACATAATTCTGGATTTAAGATACATTGTTTCATATGAGGTTACAGTACAGAATGTCACCTTTTATTTGAGGGTATTTTTTATACATATCTGTTTTACCGTTTGGTCCCATATTCCTAGCATGCAATGACTACTTCAAGCTTGTGGCTCTAGAAACTTGTTGGCTGCATTTGCAGTTTGTTTTGGTTGTTTGATTATGTTTTGCCCCAATATGAACTGAATGATGAATATTGTATTGTGTCATTTTGGAGTCACTTTTATTGTAAATAAGAAGAGATGTTTCTGAACACTTCTACATTGTGTATGCTACCATGATTATGGATAATCATTAATTAATTGTGAATAATGATGAGTGAGAACATTAGAGTAACTAAGATCATAACCCCCCCCCAAAACATGCTAACCTCCCCTTTTATTGGTAATTGTGAGAGGTAAGCGTGTTTTGGGGTTATGATCTTTGAGTATCTGTAACTTTCTCACTCATCGTTATTCACGATTCATTCATTATTATCTGTAATCATGGTAACAACCACATTAATGTAGAAGTGTTCAGAAACAGGGCTATTTCTAGCTTTTTTGGGCCCCTAAGCATTTCCTGGTTGCTAAAATTCTAATAGTTCACCTAATTTCAGTTTATGGGGCAAAAGAAGCAGTCATTGTGTAGAGAATCATTGTACCATCTAAACCGCTGTGAAATATATTTTCCATAACCAAAAATATTGTATATTCAGCTGTTTGAAGCTTGTGTACAAAACCAAAAGGAAAAGAAGCAAAAGCAAAACTTAAGGGGAAGCATAGAAGTAGCGCACATAGAACAGATGTACTGCTTCGTAGACTTGCTTTCAATGCGAAAGACAGATCTATAAATCACATTTCTATGTGAATTTGGTAGGCTCGCCCAAATTTTAGATAGCTGGGTAGACTACCTTACCTAAGTGGGGCCCCTAACCGGCCGCTTGTCTCTTATTCCTAGAAACGGTACTGTTCAGAAACTATTCTATTCTTATTTACAATAAAAGTGACTCCAAAATGACACAGAACATTATTTACCATTAGTTTCTATTGGGCAATACATTTAAATTTTTACCCATTAAATTACTGGGAATGTATACATATTGAGTTTGCGACTCTCTTTGTTTTACAGTTGATCGTTTATTCACCGTTAATCAGCACCTCTACACGAAATCATTTTCTCTGGGTGTGCGCCTGCTCATGCTTTTTATTACACACCATTATCTGAAACACAACCAAAACAAACTGCATAAGCATCAGACAAGATTGTAGAGCCACAAGCTTGATGCAGTCATTGTGTGTTAGGAATATGGAACCAAATACTACACTTTCGACAAAATGTAATACACTATAAGTGAATTTGTCCTAATACTTATGACACCTTCAAATTCAGGGGACCACAGATGTAGGACCTTTTGCTACAGCAGTTTGCTACAGCAGGAAAAAGTATCCTGCAGCAACAGGAATTGTGGATTATAATGAATGGACACTTTTGTAGGGGCTGATATTTTATTTGCCATAACAAAAAATCTAAGTGGAAATAAAAAACTTTAGAAGCCTTTTTTAAACTCAAATACACTACAATTTTGCATTTCCTTCTATGCAGGAAAATTCTCAGCAAAAAGTGTGATCAAATTAAGAGCATACTCTGTAGATACATGAAGGGCATTCATTTCTAAACAGTAAAACAGATATGCATAAAAATACCCTAAAATAAAAGGTGACAGTCTGTACTGTCACTTCATATGAAATATTTGATCTGAAATGCTGGAGTATAGAGCAAAATTCAACTGGATTGTACTTGTTTTTTAAACCTACACACCTGTGTCTGATATTGTTTAATAAAGGACTGAGAGCAAGGCACATATGTGTCTCACTTCTTTGTAAGTATTGGATTTGGACATATTTATTCTGAAAACAGTTGTATTATTGAAGAGTCAGGTTGAAATATTTTACCAGAAATGATCATTCTAAACGCCCTCCTGAACCAACTGTAAAAGAATGCATACACCATAGGATTAATTGTTGAATTCAAATAGCCAATCCATACAAATGTTACAAACAAAACTGGTGGGGTAGAGTAACTAATAAAAGGATCAATGCAGTTGACGACAAAAAAGGGTGTCCAGAATGATAGAAATACCCCCATAATGACAGCAAGTGTTTTGGTGGCCTTCCTCTGTGATTTGCCTACAGAGTTCTGATTGGTTGTACCCTGAATTGAGCGTGCCTGTCTCTGTGCTATTAGGAAAATCTTTAGGTAGATGCTAAGCATCCCTACTCCTGGGATGTAGAATGAGATCACCGAAGACACAGTACTCGACACTTTGTTTTGAAACAAAATACATTCTCCCTCACAGGCAACATTTTTGTAGTAAAAATCCTCAATGCCCCAAATATTGAGCTCCAGAAATATCATACAAAACCCTACTACTGCAGAAACAGTCCAGGTGACCAGCATCATAATCAAAACAACGTGAACAGTTATTTTAGTTCTATATAGGAGAGGGCGACACACTGCATAATACCGGTCAATAGAAATAAAACACAAGTTAAGAATTGATGCAGTGCACAACATGACATCAGTGCTGGTGTATATTTTACAGAATAAGTCCCCAAAATACCAGCAGCTTTCCGCTGAATATACCATGCTGGGAGGCATCACTAAAACCCCCAAGAGGAGGTCTGACACAGCCAGAGAGAGGATGAGGTAGTTGGTTGGGGTGTGGAGCTGTTTGAAGTGAATGATGGGGATGATTACAAGAAGGTTGCCACACACTGTGAGAACTGACATTGAGCCAAGTAAGAGATAAAGTAATACTCGTATTGTTGGAGGGAAGATTGATCTTTTGCAAGACCCATTCACTGATTCAAAACATAGAAGTATATTCTCAACAATATCAGCCTTGCTGAGACTGGTTCCTGGTTCCATGGTCGTGGTTGAAAGAATCTTATCTGAAATATAAAAGATACATTATTGTCACATTATTACTATAGATGAAAACATCAATTACAGAATATTAGTTGGAAATAATTACATTATGCATGGTTTAATAAAAGAAATGTAAATGCTGTATTTTTCGCCACAGTATACTGTCACTTAGTAAAATGTATTAAATTACTGTTGCTTATTCATTGGAAATATTTCACAAATACCCAAAGAGACATGCTTTTTCCATTTCAAAAGGTGTGACATTCAATGTAAATGTTTCCAATTCAGCAAGTATGATTTGTTTTCGTGGTGCTTCATCATAGCTTACCTCTCAGCCATGCAGACGATGCATCACATGTGAATCCCTTTTCTCTGGTCACAATGTGATACAAAAATCTGAACTTGAATCTCATGCTTTTGTACCTATAGTCTATTAGCATAATGACGATTACAATATCCTTTTGACCAATCAGACATTTCTACATTCAACTCTACAGGGCACTCAAACTGATGATGTCATATGGTTGTAATCACTCTCCTCAGCACCATTGTGGATAATTGTAAAATCTTGACAAGTATCATGCCATTTTATAATGGACTCAAATTCAGATTTTTAAGTCAAACATTGTTACACAAAAAGAAACAGTCAAATATAGAGAGCAGTAGAATGTGCAAAATATATTTCTTAAATGCTTCTATTCAGTTTACTGGGGGAGGTCGGGTAATGTAATTATGTGCACAAGCACAAATCACCACATCTGTCATTTTAGTCCCGTCCGAATCTGCCATGCTAGACATTTTTACATGGCAGGAGAGTAACAATACCAGACAGAATAACCTACTGTTTTTTGGGGGGCAATCCTCTGATAATACTAGTCCCGTGCAAATCGACATCCCCGTGTTTTGAGAGAAATGTCTGCAGTTTTAGCAAGAAAACATTAACTGATTCGATAAATTGAACGAAGTACTGCTCATAAGATATATGAATGGCCTACATGTATCAACTTGCACAGTGAATGCTTCTGTTTATGTTTTGTGCGTATGAATTGAATATTGACAAATGCATCAGTAAAACATATTTCCCTTATTTAATGCGACCCTTGCTGTTAATAGATTGCAAAGCAGCATACAACTGACCTAAATGTTTGAAAATGACAAGTTACATTTCTCATCCATCGTCTTAAAACGCATCTCAAGTGCACTGTTTAGCTCACATCTGAAGGCTCAGGGTGCATTTAAGACGTAGAATATGCTAACAATTATGATCACACTTCCTCAATTCAAATATTATGGCGACACTATACCAAAGCTGGTACCAAACTATCATTGTTGCCATGTTGTCGCCTAGTCCTAGACTTGTTGAAATACAGTATCTTCACGCTTAACCTGTCTGGGCTAGGGGGCAGTATTTTCACAGCCGCATGAAAAATGTACCCAATTTAAACAGGTTACTAGAATATGAATATTATTAGTAGATTTTGGATAGAAAACACTCTGAAGTTTCTAAAACTGTTTGAATGGTGTCTGTGAGTATAACAGAACTCATATGGCAGGCAAAAACCTGAGAAAAAGTCAACCAGAAAGTGTAGGATCTGAGAAATGTAGTTCTTCTTTCTAGTCCCTTTCGAAACTACAGTATCTGTGGGGTTACGTTGCACTTCCTAAGGCTTCCATTGGCTGTCAAAAGCCTTCAGAAAGTGGTTTGATCATTCTCCTGTCACTGGGCAGAGTATAGGAGCTCAGTTACTGAGTGGTCTGCCTGGCAACAAAAGGATTGGATATGCGCAGTCACACGAGAGCGCCGTTCCTTCTTTTTCTTCTTGAATGAATATGCTATTGTCCAGTTGGAATATTATCACAATTTTACGTAAAAAATACCATAAAGATTGATTTAAACAGAGTTTGACATGCTTCTAAGTACGGTAATGGAACATTTCGACTTTTCATCTTTGGTTCCGCACTCGCGCCTTATGCCTTTGGATAAGTGATCTGTACGCACGAACAAAACTGAGGTATTTGTACATAAATATGGATTATTTCAAACAAAAACAACATTTCTTGTGGAAGTAGCAGTCCTGGGAGTGCATTCTGACGAAGATCAGCAAAGGTAAGAGAATATTTCTAATACTAATTCTGAGTTTAGGTTGCGCCGAACTTGGCGGGTGTCTGTATAACTCTGTGATGGCTGAGCTATGTACTCAGAATATTGAAAAATGTGCTTTCTCCGTAAAGCTATTTTAAAATCTGACAAAGCGGTTGCACCCAGGAGTATTCTATCTATAATTCTTTAAATAATTGTTGTATATTTTGTCAACGTTTATGATGAGTTTTTTTGTAAATTGATGTGCACATTCACCGAAAGTTTTGGTGGGAATACATTTTCTGAACATCACGTGCTAATGTAAAATGCTGTTTTTGGATATAAATATGAACTTTATCGAACAAAACATACATGTATTGTGTAACATAATGTCCTAGGAGTGTCATCTGATGAAGATCGTCAAAGGTTAGTGCTTCATTTAGCTGTGTTTTGGGTTTTATTGACACATGTCCTTGCTTGGAAAATGGCTGTAAATGGCTTATTTTTGTCTATGTACTCTCCTAACATAATCTAATGTTTTGCTTTCACTGTAAAGCCTTTTTGAAATCGGACAATGTGGTTACATCATGGAGAAGTGTATCTTTAAAATGGTGTAAAATAGTTGTATGTTTGAGAAAGTTGAATTATGACATTTTGTTGTTTTTCAATTTTCCGCACCGATATTTCACTGGCTGTGTCCCGCAGGTGGGACTACTAGCGTCCCACGTAGCCCATAGAAGTTAATCTCTACACGCTCAACCCAACACCCCACGGTTTACCACACAACCTTATAGCGTCATACTGTCACAGATTATGTCGTGGTGTTGCAGGGAAGACAAAAATGCAGCGGAGTTGTGGATACTCATATTTTAATTACCAAAAAAAGAGTAAAGCATCCACTTGACAAAACAATAAATGATACCCACGGCACGAAACAGTTTTGCAGGCTCACCAACGCAGTGCAAAAACAACTACCCACAAAACCAAGTGACAAACATACTCCTACATATATGACTCCCAATCAGGAACAACGATCCCCAGCTGTTCCTGATCAGGAGTCACAAGACCAACACAGGACATTCACACACACACACACAAGACTGCCACGTCCTGACCCCAAAACTACTACAACAGCTCTATCTGCTGGTCAGGACGTGACAGTAACCCCCCTCAAGGTGCAGACCCCGGAATGCACCTAACAACAAAAAACATCAACAATTAAAATCTCCAACAATAACCCCTAAACAATAAGGGAGGGAAGGGAGGGTGGCTGCCGTCAACGACGGCACTGTGCTACACCCTCCCTCCCCAACCCACCTATCCTGGAGGTGGCTCAGCTGCAGGACGTGGACCTTGCTCCACCCTCGGCGTCGCCCACTTCGGTGGCGCCGATAGCTGCGCCAGGCAGACGGGCCACTCGGGCTGGGCCGGAGGACAGGAGGGCCCCTCGGGCTGGGCCGGAGGGCCACTCTGGCAGCTCGGGGCAGTCGGGCCACTCTGGCAGCTCGGGGCAGTCGGGCCACTCTGGCAGCTCGGGGCAGTCGGGCCACTCTGGCAGCTCTGGGCAGTCGGGCCACTCTGGCAGCTCCGGGCAGTCGGGCCACTCTGGCAGTTCCGGGCAGTCGGGCCACTCTGGCAGCTTCTGACTAGCGGGCGTCTCTGGCGGCTCCTGACTATCTGGCGGCTCCTGACTAGCGGGCGGCTCTGGCGGCTCCTGACTAGCGGGCGGCTCTGGCGGCTCCTGACTGGCGGGCGGCTCTGGCGGCTCCTGACTGGCGGGCGGCTCTGGCGGCTCCTGACTGGCGGGCGGCTCTGGCGGCTCCTGACTGGCGGGTGGCTCTGGTGATGTACGACTGGCTGGCGGCTCTGGTGACGTACGACTGGCTGGCGGGCAGCTCTGGCGACTGTTGACTGGCTGGCGGGCAGCTCTGGCGACTGTTGACTGGCTGGCGGGCAGCTCTGGCGACTGTTGACTGGCGGGCAGCTCTGGCGACTGTTGACTGGCGGGCAGCTCTGGCGACTGTTGACTGGCGGGCAGCTCTGGCGACTGTTGACTGGCGGGCAGCTCTGGCGACTGTTGACTGGCGGGCAGCTCTGGCGACTGTTGACTGGCAGGCAGCTCTGGCGACTTACGACTGGCGGGCAGCTCTGGCGACTTACGACTGGCGGGCAGCTCTGGCGACTTACGACTGGCGGGCAGCTCTGGCGACTTACGACTGGCGGGCAGCTCTGGCGACTTACGACTGGCGGGCAGCTCTGGCGACTGGCGGGCAGCTCTGGCGACTTACGACTGGCGGGCAGCTCTGGCGACTTACGACTGGCGGGCAGCTCTGGTGACTGTTGACTGGCGAGGCTGGGCTGACGCACTAGACTGCTGATGCGTGGGGCTGGTACTGGACGTGCCAGCCTGGAGACACTCACCTCCATGCTAGTGCGTCTAGCGGGAAACACCGGACCGAAAGGGCGCACTGGCGGTCTTAAGCGCAGTGGTGGCATTACCCCTTCCGGCTCTATGCCTACTTCGCCCTGGCACATGCGGGGCGCTGGTACTGTGCCTACCATCCTGAAAATCCCAGGCCTCACCACAGCCCCAACCCCAAAGCACGGGACCTGTCCAGTCTGCCCTACAAGGGTACGGGGAGCTGGCCTGGGGCTCCAATCTCGCCCCGCCAAATAGCCCTTGTGCCCCCCCCTAAAAAGTTATTGGGGCTGCCTCTCGGGTTCCGTCAATACTTCCAGCGACCAGGAATCCATCACCTCCCGAGCACGCTGCTTCCAACATTCCTCCCTCACTTGCCTCTGTCCTCTTCTCCGCTGCTTGGTCCTTTGGTGGTGGGTAGTTCTGTCACAGATTATGTCGTGGTGTTGCAGGGAAGACCAAAATGCAGCGGAGTTGTGCATACTCATATTTTAATTACCAAAAAAAGAGTAAAACATCCACTTGACAAAACAATAAATGATACCCACAAAACAGTTTTGCAGGCTCACCAACGCAATGCAAAAACAACTACCCACAAAACCAAGTGACAAACATACTCCTACATATATGACTCCCAATCAGGAACAACGATCCCCAGCTGTTCCTGATCAGGAGTCACAAGACCAACACAGAACATTCACACACACACAAGACTGCCACGTCCTGACCCCAAAACTACTACAACAGCTCCATCTGCTGGTCAGGACGTGACACATACCCAAGAAGACTCAAGACTGTAATCACTGCAAAAGGTTCTTCAACAAAGTACTGAGTAAAGGGACTGAATACTTAGGTAAATGTGATATTTCGGTTTTTTATTTGTAATAAATTTACAAAAATGTACTGCGCTGATCAAAGTTGTGAAACATAGCCCAGATGCCTATGATTCGTTCAGATTTTGTCTGGTCCGGGCCGACCAAATTAGTACTTGTTTGGGGGCGGAACTTATTAGAATAATACCCAGCATGCTTAGCATGTGTTTGTTTTTACATTTAGATTTTGGCCATTCAGCAGCCCCTGTTATCCAGAGTGACTTACTCTCACTGCATTCAACAAAGGTAGATAAACAACAACATATCACATTCATAGCAAGAAAAAAATATTTCTGTAACTGTTACTGAGAATGTTATTGTACACTAAACAAAAATATAAAAGCAACAATTTCAAAGATTACAATTTTAAAGAGTTACAGCTCATATAAAGAAACGAGTCAATTTAAATGAATTCAATAGGCCTAATCTATGAATTTCACATGTCTGGGAATACAGATATGCATCTGTCACAGGTACCTTAAAAAAAGGTATGGAAAACCAGTCAGTATCTGGTGTGACCCCCATTTGCCTCATGCAGCGTGACACATCTCCTTCGCATAGAGTTGATCGGGCTGTTGTTTGTGGCCTGTGGAATGTTGTCCCACTCCTCTTCAATGGCTATGTGAAGTTGCTGGATATTGACGGGAACTGGAACATGTTGTCATACACGTCGATTCAGAGTATCCCAAACATGCTCATTGGGTGACATGTCTGGTCAGTATGCAGGACATGGAAGAACTGGGACATTTTCAGCTTCCAGGAATTATGTACAGATCCTTGCGACATGGGACTGTGAATTATCATGCTGAAACATGAGGTGAATGGCACGACAATGGGCCTCAGGATTTTGTCACGGTATGTCTGTGCATTCAAATTTCCATCAATAAAATGCAATTGTGTTCGTTGTACCATAACCCCATCCCAATCTGTTCACAACGTTGACATCAGCAAACCGCTCACCCACACGACGCCATACACTGCCATCAGCTCGGTACAGTTGAAACTGGGATTCATCCGTGAAGAGCACACTTCTCCAGCGTGCCATTGGCCATCGAAGGTGAGCATTTTCCCACTGAAGTCGGTTAAGACACTGAACTGCAGTCAGGTCAAAACCCCTGGTGAGGACGACAAGCATGCAGATGAGCTTCCCTGAGGCGGTTTCTGACAGTTTGGCAGAAGTTCTTTGGTCGTGCAAACCCAGAGTTTCACCAGCTGTCCGGGTGGCTGGTCTCAGACAATCCTGCAGGTGAAGAAGCCAGACGTGGAGGTCCTGGGCTGGCATGGTTACACTTGGTCTGAGGTTGTGAGGCTGGTTGGATGTACTGCCAAATTCTCTAAAACAAAAAATGTACATTCATTTCTCTGGCAACAGCTCTGGTGGACATTCCTGCAGCTAGCATGCCAATTGCACATTCGCTCAAATCTTGAGACATCTGTGGCACTTTGTTGTGTGATAAAACTTCACATTTTTTTGAGTGGCCTTTTATTGCCCCCAGCACAAGGTGCACCTGTGTAATGATCATGCTGTTTAATCAGCTTCTTCATATGCTACACCTTTCTGCCAAGATAGTCCATCTACCTAAGGAGAAATGCTCACTGACAGGGATGTACACAAGTTTGTTTGCAAAAATTTTCCTGAAACATGGGACCAGAAATGTACATGTCGCTTTAATATTTTTGTTCAGTGATGTTGAAGTGGTCTGTTGGTTTATTCTGTAGGTTGGAATAGTTTTGAAGCTTTTGAAAATCCTACCTTAAGTGCACCTGACAGATGGGAGCAATAATAAATATTATATGTTGAAATCTTTCAGTTTAGCTCCTCTTTCCTATTTTAAATGGATTTAAAAGTAATTGTGATATAATGCTTACTTCATTGAGAATGTTTGAGCAGTTGCAATTTTGCCATAAAATCAATTACCAAGAAATACATTTTCCATACCTGTAAATGTATTTTCAACTTTCATTCAGAATCGAAATTCAGAAAGGATGTTTGTGAATCAATAAATTATGACACATTTTGGTTTTTTTCAATTACATTCAATTCAGCATTGAAAAAGGCACACGTTTAAGTTTGTTCCACCTGAGTGAGGGACCACAAGTCAGACCACTATGATAACACACCAAATGCATTACTTTCTCTTGAGGGGAAAGTAATTACTAAATGCATTACTTTCTCTTGAGGGGAAAGTAATCTAAAAGTAACTGAAAGTAATCAGATTACGTTACTGAGTTTGAGTAATACAAAAGTTACGTTACTGATTACAATTTTGTACAGGTAACTAGTAACTATCGGATTAGATTTAGAAAGTAACCTAGCTAACCCTGTTAAGCCATTATGTTTGCACCCCGGTAACATCGTCCCAAGGCTATTGCGCACAGTTCATGTAAACCCGGTACATCAACAATTCAAAGTTGGTCTTAGCGTGACCATAGAATTTTATGGGAGTGACCTTACTGAGTAAAGTTTTTGTCATCATTCAATTTTAGCGAATCACATGACTGCGAGGCGTGGCTCTGTGCTTGTGGTGTGCTAGCATACAGAAGGAGGGTTAGGGAGAAAGTGTTGTGGGAGATGATTGGCTGGTAGATTAAGATGATTAAGCCGATGTCTATGTGCCTGGAGTTTCTCCCGGTATTTCTGTATTGGCTAAATAAGGACAAGTTTCAGGTGTTGATCCACCATACTGTATTTGGCATAAGTGTCTGTGAATGAGATTAGCACCCCGGTGTAGCTTGAAAACATACCTCAATCTAGGGATGGAAGGTGTTGCTGTACTCTTAATTATCCCATTATCCGATGTGGAAAATTCAGAATTTTGAAATACTGCTAGTTTTTAATTAAAATGCGTTTTTCGTCAGCATGTTAGGTTAGCTAATGCTAAAGCAATTCATTGGATTCCACTACACTTCCAGTAGCTACTCACCCCAAAGCTAGTTGTTGTATTTTCATGGAATCCACTGGGCTGCTTTAGCATTAGCTAGCCTAGTATAAACAGATATGGGATACCATTAACCTGTCTGGGAACCTGGGACGCTTGCGTCCCACCCTAGTCAACAGACAGTGGAATCGCGTCGCGTGAAATACAAATACCTCATAAATGCTATAACTTCAATTTCTCAAACATATGACTATTTTACACCATTTTATAGATACACCTCTCCTGAATCGAACCACGTTGTCCGATTTCAAAAAGGCTTTACAGCAAAAGCAAAACATTAGATTATGTCAGGAGAGTACCCTGACAAAAAAAATCACACTGCCATTTTCAAAGCAACTAGCATGCATCACAAATACCCAAAACACAGCTAAATGCAGCACTAACCTTTGACAATCTTCATCAGATGACACTCCTAGAACATCATGATACACAAAACATGCATTTTTTGTTCGATAAAGTTCATATTTATATATAAAAACAGCATTTTACATCGGCACGTGACGTTCAGAAAATATTTTCCCTCAAATGCTTCTGGTGAATCAGCGCTATAATTTACAAAATTACTATTCGAAAACATTGTTAAAATGTAATATTGTCATTCAAAGATTTATAGATTAACATCTCGTGAATGCAACCGCATTGCCAGATTTAAAAATAACTTTGCTGGGAAATCACAATTTGCAATAAACGAGGTCCTATGCTCAGAAAAATAGGCTAGGCGATACAAGTTAGCGCCATCTTGGAACCATCTAAAATCAAATATACTATTGTAAATATTCCCTTACCTTTGATTATCTTCATCAGAAGGCACTTCCAGGAATCCCAGGTCCACAACAAATGTAGTTTTGTTCCAAAAAGTTAATAATTTATGTCCCAATAGCTCCTTCTTGTTAGCGCGTTCCGAAGGCTACTCATAATGTACGAGGCACACGGGACTTGTCGTCACGAATGTGCAAAAAATATATATTTACGTTCGTTCAAACATGTCAAACGTTGTATAACATAAATCTTTAGGGCCTTTTTCAATCAGAGCTTCAATAATATTCAAGGCGGACGATTGCATTGTCTTACTAAATGTTTTGGAATGAAAGGGTACCCATGGGCGCCCGCGTCATAGTAGTAATGGCCCTCCCTCTATGACCAACTTTCCAAGCCTCTCTTTCGGTCAGTTTTTACCAGAGAAGACTCAAACCACTTTGTAAAGACTGTTGACATCTAGTGGAAGCCTTAGGAAGTGCTAAATGAATCCTAACTCAGGGTGTGTTTCATAGGCAAAGTGTTGAAGGTTATTCCACAAATCAGATTTCCACTTCCTGCATGGAATCTTCTCAGGTTTTGGCCTGCCATATGAGTTCTGTTATACTCACAGACACCATTCAAACAGTTTTAGAAACTTTAGAGTCTTTTCTATCCAAATCTACTAATTATATGCATATTCTAGTTACTGGGCAGGAGTAGTAAGCAGATTAAATCGGGTACGTTTTTTATCCAGCCGTGCAAATACTGCCCCCTAGCCCCAACAAGGACATCCCCTGGTCAAAATGGTCACAACATAATTTTTGACCTGTTTAATATTCTGGCTGCTCCACAGTCAATGAAATCAGATGATTAGTCAGTGGAGACTCCTACTGTATGTTGTTCACTGTTCAGCACTACGGACTGAATCTAGCCCTTAATTCTTCAACAATCAATGGGTATACTGTCTCCTTAATAGAAATAACAATTGAGCAATAGGACATCTACAGACTGTGCATTGACATTGATTGACATACTGACTTCTGGATTAGTGACTTCTGGAAGTAATAAAATGAACCATGACAAACGTCTTTCAATGTTCAGACACAAACAATCTAAAACTGTAATACTTCCCTGTGTATTTTGTGAATGTAACTGTTAACTGTATTGATGACCAAGCATGTACTATAAATATTGGTTAAATGACTGCAGTATGTCCTAATTAGAAGATTTTACGTTATTTTACAGAGAGCTGATTTTAAAAACCACACTAGTACAGAAGAGGTAGGCCACTTTGTGTAGTGAGTCTGTGACCTCAATGGCCTGTGATTTGAGGTGCCCATGGCAACCAGTTCATGGCATCAGATGAGCATGTTGAGAGGTCTCCATAGTAAGGATTCTGTTAAAGGTGGACAAATGGAGGATCCACAGGGCTCTGTTAACACCTTTTAATGATGGTCCCATTCCCATAGGTGTCTCGCCACTCAGAAGGTGTTGATAAACAATAGGGGTGATGTCATGTTTGAGAATTTGTACTCATTTTGATTAGGCTCTCTGATCATCAGGTAATCTGGGATTCGAAAAACAGAGGTGACCTCGCCATTTGTTTTGGTTAACAGCTGAGGAATGTGGCTAGAGAAATGTAACTATTCTTCAATTCATAGACGAGCTATAAATGCAAGGACTGACCATAAATAAATAGCTGAATAAATAGATAAAAATAATATGCCTCATCTGTAAAACAGAATGTATAATTACCACATTATAGCCTACATTCTGGACAGTTTCACAGGGACAGATTAAATAAATCCAGGAGTAGATATAGTTCTGGTTCATAAAACAAGAACTAAAATGGGATATCGTGAACATGCAAAATCCCAGATGTCCCCTCTAACCTTGGATTACACACATATGGTCTATGATTACATTTTTAGATGAAGATTATTAATCCCATTTCTGGAATAATTAAACTAATAATAACTACTAATAGTTAAACTTCAATGACCTTACACAGCCTGTTGTCTTTGAGCCAAATATCAACTGCCCTTTGTCTAACAACAGACTGACTAATACCCATAACTATCACGTCCTGACCAGTAAAAGGGGTTATTTGTTATAGTAGTTTGGTCAGGGCGTGGCAGGGTGTGTTTTGTTCCATGTGTAGCTGTGTGCCTTACAGGACTGTTTCTCGTCGTTGTGTTTTGTATTAAGTGTTTATTTTGGTTTTCTTCGAAATAAGAAGATGAGTATACACATTCCCGCTGCGTTTTGGTCTACTCCATACGACGAACGTGACAATAACACAGAGTTAACAAACATGTACAGAGAACTGCACTAGAATTCCTAGATCCACAGCACATAGCGGGATTCAGCGGGTGGGCAGAGCAGGATGCAAATGTCTCCTTACAGCACCACTAAGGACACCTCAACTAAAAAAACAATTCTGAAATGATCTTGTATTACTCACAGATGATTTTTGGTGGTATACAGTATCTGGGTGGGACTGTCCCTTACAGAAAAACACATGATTTCACATGGAAAATCACATGATTTCACATGACATTTCACATGTTGCTTTACATGTTGTCACATGTTATCACATTAAATAAGATCACTTTAAAACATCCCACTGCAAGCTTGACTCTGAAGCTAAGCAGGTTTGGTCTCTGGATGGGAAACCAGATACTGCTGGAAATGAGTTGGAGTCCAGTAGGAGGTAGTCTTTCCTCTGGTCTAAAAAAAATATCCCAATGTCCCGGGGCAGTGATTGGGGACTTTGCACTGTGTAGGGGCAGACTTGTTTACGCTGTTGTGCGTTTTTGTTGCCGTTTTCACTTTGCTACCTGACGGTTTTTACTTTTTCATTACCGTATATTTTTACTTTTTCCCTCACTCAACTTTTTTTTTCATTCAACTTTCCTACCCCGGAGGTTTTATCTGGACATGGTTCGTCAGGACTTCAAACAGCCGAAGCTAAGTAACATTAACATGATGCCTTCTAATTGCAGTCGTTGTACTCATAATATACAGGAGAACGATCGCCTTACGGCAAGGATAGCTGTGCTGCAAGCCCAGCTTCAGACGCAATCGTTAGGCAAGGGTCATTTCAGTGTAGGAAAGGATGAAACAGCGTCTGTGCCACCAGCAAGTACAGATAGTAACGTTAGTATAAACCCCCTCGCACGGTCCCCGCAGCCGGACATCTTTCTCATGGCTTCTGGAGGGAAACGCTGTAGGAATGCTCAACCGGTGTCGCTTATTCAGCCGACAGAAACTTTCAACCGGTTCTCCCCGTTAAGCGAGTCGGAGTCGGAGGCCGAGACTTCTCTGGTCTCTGCTCCTCCCGCTGTGGGGTCTGAGACGCCGACGGCTCCCACCATTAGCTCTGACAAATTGAAAACCCTAGTCATTGGCGACTCCATTACCCGCAGTATTAGACTTAAAACTAATCATCCAGCGATCATACACTGTTTACCAGGGGGCAGGGCTACCGACGTTAAGGCTAATCTAAAGACGGTGCTGGCTAAAGCTAAAACTGGCGAGTGTAGAGAGTATAGAGATATTGTTATCCACGTCGGCACCAACGATGTTAGGATGAAACAGTCAGAGGTCACCAAGCGCAATATAGCTTCAGCGTGTAAATCAGCTAGAAAGATGTGTCGGCATCGAGTAATTGTCTCTGGCCCCCTCCCAGTTAGGGGGAGTGATGAGCTCTACAGCAGAGTCTCACAACTCAATCGCTGGATGAAAACTGTTTTCTGCCCCTCCCAAAAGATAGAATTTGTAGATAACTGGCCCTCTTTCTGGGATTCACCCACAAACAGGACCAAGCCTGGCCTGCTGAGGAGTGACGGACTCCATCCTAGCTGGAGGGGTGCTCTCATCTTATCTACGAACATAGACAGGGCTCTAACTCCTCTAGCTCCACAATGAAATAGGGTGCAGGCCAGGCAACAGGCTGTTAGCCAGCCTGCCAGCTTAGTGGAGTCTGCCACTAGCACAGTTAGCGTAGTCAGCTCAGCTTTCCCCATTGAGACCGTGTCTGTGCCTCGATCTTGGTTGGGCAAAGTTAAAAATGGCGGTGTTCGCTTCAGTAATCTTACTAGTATAAAGACCTCCTCCATTCCTGCCATTATTGAAAGAGATTGTGATACTTCACATCTCAAAATTGGGTTACTTAATGTTAGATCCCTCACTTCCAAGGCAGTTATAGTCAATGAACTAATCACTGATCATAATCTTGATGTGATTGGCCTGACTGAAACATGGCTTAAGCCTGATGAATTTACTGTGTTAAATGAGGCCTCACCCCCTGGTTACACTAGTGACCAAACCCCCCGTGCATCCGGCAAAGGCGGAGGTGTTGCTAACATTTACGATAGCAAATTTCAATTTACAAAAAAAAAAACAATGACGTTTTCGTCTTTTGAGCTTCTAGTCATGAAATCTATGCAGCCTACTCAATCACTTTTTATAGCTACTGTTTACAGGCCTCCTGGGCCATATGCAGTGTTCCTTACTGAGTTCCCTGAATTCCTATCGGATCTTGTAGTCATAGCAGATAATATTCTAATTTTTGGTGACTTTAATATTCACATGGAAAAGTCCACAGACCCACTCCAAAAGGCTTTCGGAGCCATCATCGACTCAGTGGGTTTTGTCCAACATGTTTCTGGACCTACTCACTGCCACAGTCATACTCTGGACCTAGTTTTGTCCCATGGAATAAATGTTGTGGATCTTAATGTTTTTCCTCATAATCCTGGATTATCGGACCACCATTTTATTGCGTTTACAATTGCAACAAATAATCTGCTCAGACCCCAACCAAGGAAGATTAAAAGTCGTGCTATAAATTCTCAGACAACCCAAAGATTCCTTGATGCCCTTCCAGACTCCCTCTGCCTACCCAAGGACGTCAGAGGACAAGAATCAGTTAACCACCTAACCGAGGAACTCAATTCAACCTTGCGCAATACCCTAGATGCAGTTGCACCCCTAAAAATTAAAAACATCTGTCATAAGAAACTAGCTCCCTGGTATACAGAAAATACACGAGCTCTGAAGCAAGCTTCTAGAAAATTGGAACGGAAATGGCGCCACACTAAACTGGAAGTCTTCCGACTAGCTTGGAAAGACAGTACCGTGCAGTATCGAAGAGCCCTCACTGCTGCACGATCATCCTATTTTTCCAACTTAATTGAGGAAAATAAGAACAATCCGAAATTTCTTTTTGACACTGTCGCAAAGCTAACTAAAAAGCAGCATTCGCAAATGGAGGATGGCTTTCACTTCAGCAGTAATACATTTATGAACTTTTTTGAGGAAAAGATCATGATCATTAGAAAGCAAATTACGGACTCCTCTTTAAATCTGGGTATTCCTCCAGGGCTTCATTGTCCAGAGTCTGCACAACTCTGCCAGGACCTTGGCTCAAGGGAGATACTAAAGTGTTTTAGTACTATATCTCTTGACACAATGATGAAAATAATCATGGCCTCCAAACCCTCAAGCTGCATACTGGACCCTATTCCAACTAAACTACTGAAAGAGCTGCTTCCTGTGCTTGGCCCTCCTATGTTGAACATAATAAACGGCTCTCTATCCACCGGATGTGTACCAAGCTCACTAAAAGTGGCAGTAATAAAGCCTCTCTTGAAAAAGCCGAATCTTGACCCAGAAATTATAAAAAACTATCGGCCTATATCGAATCTTCCATTCCTCTCAAAAATTTTAGAAAAAGTTGTTGCGCAGCAACTCACTGCCTTCCTGAAGACAAACAATGTATACGAAACGCTTCAGTCTGGTTTTAGACCCCATCATAGCACTGAGACTGCACTTGTGAAGGTGGTAAATGACCTTTTAATGACGTCAGACCGAGGCTCTGCATCTGTCCTCATGCTCCTAGATCTTAGTGCCGCTTTTGATACCATCGATCACCACATTCTTTTGGAGAGATTGGAAACCCAAATTGGTCTACATGGACAAGTTCTGGCCTGGTTTAGATCTTATCTGTCGGAAAGATATCAGTTTGTCTCTGTGAATGGTTCGTCCTCTGACAAATCAATTGTAAATTTCGGTGTTCCTCAAGGTTCCGTTCTAGGACCACTATTGTTTTCACTATATATTTTACCTCTTGGGGATGTCATTCGAAAACATAATGTTAAATTTCACTGCTATGCGGACGACACACAGCTGTACATTTCAATGAAACATGGTGAAGCCCCAAAATTGCTCTCGCTAGAAGCCTGTGTTTCAGACATAAGGAAGTGGATGGCTGCAAATTTTCTACTTTTAAACTCGGACAAAACAGAGATGCTTGTCCTAGGTCCCAAGAAACAAAGAGATCTTCTGTTGAATCTGACAATTAATCTGGATGGTTGTACAGTCGTCTCAAATAAAACTGTGAAGGACCTCGGCGTTACTCTGGACCCTGATCTCTCTTTTGAAGAACATATCAAGACTGCTTCAAGGACAGCTTTTTTCCATCTACGTAACATTGCAAAAATCAGAAAATTTCTGTCCAAAAATGACGCAGAAAAATTAATCCATGCTTTTGTTACTTCTAGGCTCGACTACTGCAATGCTCTACTTTCCGGCTACCCGGATAAAGCACTAAACAAACTTCAGTTAGTGCTAAATACGGCTGCTAGAATCCTGACTAGAACCAAAAAATTTGATCATATTACTCCAGTGCTAGCTTCCCTACACTGGCTTCCTGTTAAGGCAAGGGCTGATTTCAAGGTTTTACTGCTAACCTACAAAGCATTACATGGGCTTGCTCCTACCTATCTTTCCGATTTGGTCCTGCCGTACATACCTACACGTACGCTACGGTCACAAGACGCAGGCCTCCTAATTGTCCCTAGAATTTCTAAGCAAACGGCTGGAGGTAGGGCTTTCTCCTATAGAGCTCCATTTTTATGGAATGGTCTGCCTACCCATGTGAGAGACGCAGACTCAGTCTCAACCTTTAAGTCTTTACTGAAGACTTATCTCTTCAGTAGGTCCTATGATTAAGTATAGTCTGGCCCAGGAGTGTGAAGGTGAACGGAAAGGCTGGAGCAACGAACCGCCCTTGCTGTCTCTGCCTTGTCGGTTCCCCTCTTCCCACTGGGATTCTCTGCCTCTAACCCTTTTACAGGGGCTGAGTCACTGACTTACTGGTGTTCTTCCATGCCGTCCATGGGAGGGGTGCGTCACTTGAGTAGGTTGAGCCACTGACGTGGTCTTCCTGTCTGGGTTGGCGCCCCCCCCTTGGGTTGTGCCGTGGCGGACATCTTTGTGGGCTATACTCGGCCTTGTCTTCGGACGGTAAGTTGGTGGTTGTAGATATCCCTCTAGTGGTGTGGGGGCTGTGCTTTGGCAAAGTGGGTGGGGTTATATCCGGCCTGTTTGGCCCTGTCCGGGGGTATCATCGGATGGGGCCACAGTGTCTTCTGATCCCTCCTGTCTCAGCCTCCAGTATTTATGCTGCAGTAGTTTATGTGTCGGGGGGCTAGGGTCAGTCTGTTACATCTGGAGTATTCTCTTGTCTTATCCGGTGTCCTGTGTGAATGTAAATATGCTCTCTCTAATTCTCTTTCTTTCTTTCTTTCTCTCGGAGGACCTGAGCCCTAGGACTACCTGGCATGATGACTCCTTGCTGTCCCCAGTCCACCTGGCCATGCTGCTGCTCCAGTTTCAACTGTTCTGCCTGCGGCTACGGAACCCTGACCTGTTCACCGGACGTGCTTGTTGCACCCTCGACAATTACTATGATTATTATTATTTGACCATGCTGGTCATTTACGAACATTTTAACATCTTGACTATGTTCTGTTATAATATCCACCCGGCACAGCCAGAAGAGGACTGGCCACCCCTCATAGCCTGGTTCCTCTCTAGGTTTCTTCCTAGGTTTTTGGCCTTTCTCAGGAGTTTTTCCTAGGGAGTTTTTCCCAGCCACCGTGCTTCTTTCACATGCATTGCTTGCTGTTTGGGGTTTTAGGCTGGGTTTCTGTACAGCACTTTGAGATTTCAGCTGATGTACGAAGGGCTATATAAATAAATTTGATTTGATTTGATTTGATTTTGAACTTAAACGGGTGTCCTAACTATATGTGGTCCCTAAAGATCCCGTGGCACATATTGTAATAGTACTGGTGTTAACCCCAGTGCCCTGGCTAAATTCCCAATCTGGCCCTCATACCATCATGGCCACCTAATCATCCCCAGCTTCCAATTGGCTCATTCATCCCCTCACTCCCCTGTAACTATTCCCCAGGTCATTGCTGTAAATGAGAATGTGATTTCAGTCAACTTACATGGTAAAATAAGGGTAAAATATATCAAAATAAAAAATGACTTGCAGCGTATAAAGGCTTCATAAAGCCTTCATAAACACTACATAAATGTGTCACAAATCATCTATAACCGTATGTCATGTCTATAAAGGGTTCATAAATGTGGTGTAACTGTGTGACATAACCACCAATGTCAAATGTGATATAATCCACTATGTCAAATATGACAAACATGTGTTTTATAAAGGGTGGCATAAGCACCACTTTATAAATCATATTAAATTGTGTTCACAGCAATGCTTATTTATTGTCATTTAAATAAGTTTGTAGCAGTTAAGTGTTGAGTTAAATTACATAGCTGCTGTACCTCAATTGTTATTTCAAATAATTTCAGTGACTTCACAGCAGTTGCTTGCTATGTTAGCTAGCTAACAAAATGTATTTAGCTAGTAGGTTCAGCTAAATAAAAATCCCCCAAGATACACCGACAGAGGAATAAAATAGTACGATTGAAATAGAGTTTCTAATCTCCCCTTTACAGAAATGCCCTTATCCAGATGGTGTGACAAAGGCATTTCCTAACAGACCTGCTAACTTTCTTTGTTGTTACTTTAAGGTTGGAATCAACATGTAGTACCTCCAGCAGGCAAAGAGACAAGAACCATTCGTCCGCCAGCTCAGAAACAAGCTACACTGTTCACATCTCTGTGTAATGTTCAATGTAATTGCATTGCTGGACTTTTTTAAACTGAATGTATTTGTATTGTTTTAAAAATGTAAAAATAAAAGGACATATGTTAGTTATTAGTTATAATTCCCTGAGTGTTAATACATTTGTGTTTACATCATTAAGCCTTTATGTGTAATGAATGACCAAAGGTGTCTGACTTTATAGTAAGTACAGAGTCATATGATATAAGGCATTTATGTATGTGTTATAAAATACCAAAGGGGTCTGACTTAAAGTAAGTACAGCGTTGTCGTGTCTTTGGGGTACCATTAAACTGAAGACATGTTTATCAATTAACTCCCTGTAATTATTATCACGCGATTAAACTGATTAATCGTTTAATTGTAATTAACTAGGAGATCGGGGCACCAAGGAGAATATTCAGATTACAAAGTTATAATTTTCCTAATATAACTTTCCTATATTATAATATAGGCCGATTATCTTCTGGTTTAAATGGTGTATTTTACCTCGAGTCCAGTCTCATTCCAAACGTCGTAAATTGTTGTATCTGCACGAACCCAGTCTTTACTAAAATCATCCATACATCAATTGTCTTAAAATCATTTATTTACTACACTAAGTAATTAACAGAAAACATACAAACAGAAATTATCGTCACAGAGGATTGGTAGCGTAATGTGCCCTAATGGGCTAACAGGCAGGTCGGCCTGTTGAACAATGGATCATAAAAGTCAGCTGAGGATGCACACCTACAGAGTTCATTAATATTACAATTGACAATTGAACGCTCACTCATTCGGGAACAATTGCAATCAATATATATTTACGCTCAGTGTCGTCGGGATTCTTGTTCGAGCGTCGTTCTGATGGAGAGTTCTCTCTCTCTCTCTCTCTCTCTCTCTCGGTTAGAATGTATCTTTCAAAGCGACATTCATTAATGTCGTCATAGAATGGATGTTTCGTTGGTCTTCGCGTTCGATGATATAATTTACTTAGCTGCAGACTAATAATTAATATCAAAGACTTGTTCTTATTCTGTCGGTCTCGATAGTAAAAGTTAACCACGTGGTATAGTTCACTTTCAGTAGAGGAATTGGATGGTAAAACCTACTGGCCCACTCAAAACGGAGTGGAGGCCTGGTCTGGAGAAATGTAAATCAGGGTATAGTTTTATAGTGACCCTTGAACAGGCTTGTCAAATGACGCCTGGTCCTGTCTGTGTCCCTTGGGGGGCGTGCCGATGGCTGAGTGAAGCTTGGTACAGAAATCCAATTCTATCACATTAACATCAGTACATAGCATCTCAATGTATTACAAATAGCTTTATCCTTATTAATACATTTTATACAACCATTATGATGCAAGTCTCATCGCTGAGGCTATTATATAAACAGTTTTATGGTAATATGGCTATATTGTCTCTTCTGAGTATCACAAAATTGTACCAAGCGGACCAGTTCGTAGCTGGATTCTTCACCAATCTTCCATACCTTCTCCAGAACACACGTCGCTCGGTTCTCCAATTCTATGAGTTGGAAGAATTTCCTTTGTCTCTCTATGAAACATGTAGTAGGAGATTCTCCTCTTAGAGTTTTTACAACCCTTTCACACAGGGCCTGGGTTGGGGGGAAGGTATGTTGGGGGATGGTACAAAGGGGAGGGGGCCAACTGTCCTCCCTGTACCCAAAGAGGCCAACGTCATGACAGCGTCATGTGATGTAGAGTGTTTATGGATGTGTTATGAATTATCAAAGGTGTCTCACTGTCACGTCCTGACCAGTAAAAGGGGTTGTTTGTTATTATAGTTTGGTCAGGGCGTGGCAGTGGGTGTTTGTTTAGGGTGTTTCGTTTTTTTTTGTTAATGTTCTATGTTAGTGTATTTCTATGTTTGTTCTAGGTTTTCTATTTCTATGTCTAGTTTATTGGTTTGACCTTCAATTGGAGGCAGCTGTTTCTCGTTGCCTCTAATTGAAGGTCCTATTTAATAGGGGTGTTTTGTCCATGGGATTTGTGGGTAGTTGTTTCTCTGTATAGTCATTGTACCTTACGAGACTGGATTTTTCATCGCTGTTTTGTTTAAGTGTTTTGTTTAGTTTCTTTATCAATAAAGACGATGAGCATACACATTCCCGCTGCATTTTGGTCCAATGTTTACGATGAACGTGACACTCACTTCAAATGAAGTGTTACAGGACACTACATGAAGTGTCAACGAATAGGTTATTGACGTTCTACCGATTTATGAAGTTTCTCTCATCATACACAGGTTACAGTAGGGTGGTAACGAGATTAGGTGTAACATCATGACTTACTTTAGAGCGCGTGCCATCCTTCAGCCCAACATGTCACCCTTTATAAAGCACATGTTTATATCATATTCGACATAGTGGGTTATGTCACATTTGACAATGGTGTTTATGTCACACAGTTATGAACCCTTTATAAAGCATGACATATGGTTATAGATGCTTTGTAGCTCATTTATATAGTGCTTATGAAGGCTTTATAACCTGAACGTAATTTAAAGCGGGACCAAACATTTGATTTTGAAACACTTCAGGTGTTCACGTGAAATTAATGCGGTTTTCTGTAAGGGGTATATCGGCCTTCATATTGGTATGTGATCCTCATTACGATCTTACGAACAGACTGCAGAGTTCTGTACTTGTTCGTTATGTGCTCTTGAATAAAAATTTATGTTGATTTATTAAAATAAAAATACAATAAAACTCATACTGTATGAAATCAGACTGGAATGAGTTATCCATCTTGATAATATTTTTCTCTACAAAACTGACAGGTGCTCTACTGAAGAAGTAAAAAAAATGGAAAGTGGGAAAACAAATAGATACAGTAAAGGCCTAGTACATGCCTGGAGTATTTAAAATGCATTTGAATGTACCATTTCACGTTGCCATCCTTCCTGAGAAGCCTGGGCTTCAGAGGCTAAATGTACCATATCTTGTTTGCATCTCAGATACAGATGGAAAACACAGGGACAAGTAAACATAAAAGGAAAAAATCAATGTATATAGCATATGACTTATTTGTTATCACATTACAACCTACATTATGTGCCAGTTTCACAGTTCCAGATTAATATGTATAGTACCAGTCAAAAGTTTGGACACACCTACACATTCCAGGGTTTTTCTTTAATTTTACTATTTTCTACATTGTAGAATAATAGTAAAGATATCAAAACTATGAAATAACACATCAGCAATAATTTAGTAACCAAAAATGTGTTCCAAATCAAAATATAGGCACATCAGGCAAAGGGTGGCTACTTTGAAGAATTTCAAGTATAAAATATATTTTGATTTGTTTAACACTTTTTTGGTTACTATATGATTCCATATGTGTTATTTCTTAGTTTTGATGTCTTCCCTTTTCTACAATGTAGAAAATAGCAAAAATAAAGAAAAACCCTTGAATGAATAGGTGTGTCCAAACTTTTGACTGGTACTGTATATTGTGTGCATACTGTTGGTCAGTTGTTATGAGATGGAGGAAAATTAAGGGATATACAGTATCATGTGAAGTATAAAGTAGGATCTTCAAAAAATACAGACAAAAAATCTTTATTTCAATAATATCACCTAAGTGCAAACATGTTTTCACCATGTCATTTAGACAACATAATTTATTCAGCTGGAGTTACAAAACAATTAATACCAAACTGAAAGGATACTACATCCATAGAGATCCTATAAAAATATACTTTGTGTGTGTGTGTGTGTGTGTGTGTATGTACTGTTTGTGTGTGTATGTATGTATAATATAAGTGAGAGGAGAGGCTAACTCCTACTATTGGTTGATTTCATGTTTTGGGGCCAACTGGATTGTACTTGTTTTTTAAACCTACACACCTGTGTCTGATATGGTTTAATAAAGGACAGAACAAAGGCACATGTCACACTTCTTTGTCAGTACTGACTTTAGACATACGGTGAGCTCCAAAAGTATTGGGACAAATTCACTTATGTGTATTAAAGTAATAAAAAGTGCATTTGTTTGTCTCATATTCATAGCACGCCATGACTACATCCAGCCTGTGACTACACATTTGTTGGATGTATTTGCTGTTTGTTTTCGGTTGTGTTTCAGATTATTTTGTGCCCAATAGATATGAATGGTACTTAATGTATTGTGTCATTTTGAATTCATGTTTTATTTTAAATAATAATAGAATATGTTTCTAAACACTTATTTTGTTGTTATATTTTACCCCTTTTTCACAGCCTGGGATCGAACCCGGGTCTGCAGTGACGCCTCAAGCACTGTGATGCAGTGCCTTAGACCGCTGTTCCACTCAGGAGGCCCATTTCTTAACACTTCTACATTAATGTGGATGTGTTATGAGAATTATGTTCTCAATGTTAACTTCAATTAAAATACTCCTTCTGCAACTCAGAGTTCGTAAAGTTCTGGTTTAAAAAAAACAGACAGAATTCCCAGCTTACAATAGTCACGACTGTTTATTCACCAGAGCGCTCTTCCGTTCATTGTACAGAGACATCATTATATACCAGGCTCCTCATTTACGCACACACATTACACACTAACATCAAGAGTTAATTGTCTTCTTCCCCAGAACTCTCAAAACCGTAAATCCTTATCCTGCCGACATTTTTAGTACTCTGAGATTAGGGAAACCTTGAGAGTTCAAGCTAGGTCAGGTCAACCACAGTTTAACAGTTCTTGGTGTTTACTTAAACACACAGACCCCCATTCCTCTCCCATCCTAGTCAATCTCCTGAGACTTATGCTTAACCCTTTAGTTACTCATTCTACAGGCTATATAGACCATATCCCTAAATTCAGGGTAGAATTATTTAATCATTACCTTCAAGCAAGAATTCCTTTATCTGGATGCTATCATGATTACGGATGAACCTGAATGAATTGTGAATAATGATGAGTGAGAAAGTTAGACGCACAAATATCATACACACAAGGCATGCTAACTTTGCACCATTACAATAACGGGAGGTTAGCATGTGTTGGATGTATGATATTTGTGCGTCTGTAAATTTCTTACTCATAATATCAAGTAAAAGTGACACCAAAATTACACAATACATTATTTACCATTAATTTCGATTTATATAATTTGTAGAGTCACAAGCTGGATGTAGTCATTGTTGCGTGCAATGAATATGGGACCAAAAACCTAACTTGTTACTACTTTAAAACACACATAAGTGAATTCGGTCCAAAACTTTTTGTTTACTAAAATGGGGGGGACTATGTAAAAAAAGGACTGCAATTTCTAAACAATTCACCCGATATAGATCAAAATATCCTCAAATTAAATCACATTTCAAATCCAAGGTGCTGGAGTACAGAGCCAAAACAACAAAACATATTGATTAAGAAAACAATTGTATTTCTGAAGAGTCAGGTTGAAATATTTGACCAGAAATGATAATTCTAAATGCTCTCCTGAACCAACTGTAAAAGAAAGCATACACTATGGGATTAATATTTGAATTGAAATAGCCAATCCATATAAATGTTTCAAACAAAATGGGTGGGGTAGAGTAACTAATAAAAGGATCAATGCTGTTGATGACAAAAAAGGGTGTCCAGAATGATAAAAATACCCCTATAATGACAGCAAGTGTTTTGGTGGCCTTCATCTGTGATTTGCCTACAGAGTTCTGATTGGTTGTACGCTGAATTGAGCGTGCCTGTCTCTGTGCTATTAGGAAAATCTTTAGGTAGATGCTAAGCATCCCTACTCCTGGGATGTAGAATGAGAGCACCAAAGACACAGTACTCGATGCTTTGTTTTGAAACAAAATACATTGTCCCTCACAGGCAACATTTTTATAGTAAAAATCCTCCACGCCCCAAGTACTGAGCTCCAGAAATACTATACCAAACACTACTATAGCAGAAACAGTCCAGGTGACCAGAATCATAATCAGAACAACCTGAACAGTTATTTTAATTCTATAAAGGAGAGGGCGACACACTGCATAATACCGGTCAATAGAAATAAAACACAAGTTAAGAATGGATATATTGCTCAACGTGACATCAGTGCTGGTGTATATTTTACAGAGAAAATCTCCAAAATACCAGCAGCTTTCCAGTGAATATACCATTCTGGGAGGCATCACTAAAACCCCCAAGAGGAGGTCTGACACAGCCAGAGAGAGGATGAGGTAGTTGGTTGGGGTGTGGAGCTGTTTGAAGTGAATGATGGGGATGATTACAAGAAGGTTGCCACACACTGTGAGAACAGACATTGAGCCAAGTAAGAGATAAAGTAATACTCGTATTGTTGGAGGAAAGATTGACATTTTGCAAGACCCATTCACTGATTCAAAACATAGAAGTATATTCTCAACAATATCAGCCTTGCTGAGACTGGTTCCTGGTTCCATGGTCGTGGTTGAAAGAATCTTATCTGAAATATAAAAGATACATTATTGTCACATTATTACTATAGATGAAAACATCAATTATAGAATATTAGTTGGAAATTATGGTGGATGATTTAATTAAACAAATTCAAATGTTGTATTTTTGTCACTTAATAAAATGTATTAAAATGTACTTTACTGTTGCTTATTCATTGGAAATATTTTCACAAATACCACAAGTGTTTTGCCATTTCAAAAGATGGTTAAGTACATTTTTCTGTTCAGTTCAGCATAGCTTACCTCTCCTCAGCCATGCAGATGGTGATGTATCACATGTGAATCATTTTTCTCTGGTCACAATGTGATACAAATGTGATCTTGACTCTGTGGTGCTTTTGTACCTATAGTCTATTACCATAATGATGATCACAATCTAATGTTGACCAATCAGACATTACTACATAGAACTCTACATAAACAAATCTGTGGCAGAGCTCAAAATTTGATGATGTCATAGTTGTAACCACTCCCTTCAAGAGGATTTGATAGTCTCTTTCATCGACCACAAGACCATCCAATCAGTTAGTTCATCACATATTTTACTATTTTTGCTTAAATTGATACAATAATTTGATTTAAGGGCTGGATTCAATCCGTATTGCCGAAGTTCCGCATTGTAGCCCAATTGACATTTAAAAGCAATGTTCCATTTTAGGGCATTATCAGGAATTACCTTTACATTTTAAGTGTGTGTGTGTGTGTGTGTGTGTGTGTGTGTGTGTGTGTGTGTGTGTGTGTGTGTGTGTGTGTGTGTGCAGTTGAAGTCGGAAGTTTACATACACCTTAGTCAAATACATTTAAACTCAGTTTTTCACAATTCCTGATATTTAATCCGGTAGTAAAAATTGTCTGTCTTTGGTCAGTTAGGATCACCACTTTGTTTTAAGAATGTGAAATGTCAGAATAATAGTAGGGAGAATGATTTATTTCAGCTTTTATTTCTTTCATCACATTCTCAGTGGGTCAGAAGTTTACATACACTCAATTAGTATTTGGTAGCATTGCCTTTAAATTGTTTAACTTGGGTCACACATTTCGGGTAGCCTTCCAAAAGCTTCCCACAATAAGTTGGGTGAATTGTGTCCCATTCCTGCTGATAGAGCTGAGTCAGGTTTGTAGGCCTCCTTGCTCACACATGCTTTTTCAGTTCTGCCCACACATTTTCTATGGGATTGAGGTCAGGTCTTTGTGATGGCCACTCCAATACATTGACTTTGTTGTCCTTAAGCCATTTTGCCACAACTTTGGAAATATGCTTGGGGTCATTGTCCATTTGGAAGACCCATTTGCGACCAAGCTTTGACTTCCTGACTGATGTCTTGAGATGTTGGTTCAATTTATCCACATCATTTTAATACCTCATGATGCCATCTATTGTGTGAAGTGCATCAGTCCGTCTTGCAGTAAAGCACCCCACAACATGATGCTGCCACCCCCGTGCTTCACGGTTGAGATGGTGTTCTTCGGCTTATAAGCCTCCCTCTTTTTCCTTCAAACATAACGATGGTCATTATGGCCGAACAGTTCTATTTTTGTTTCATCAGATCAGAGGACATTTCTCCAAAAAGTACGATCTTTGTCCCCATGTGCAGTTGCAAACCGTAGTCTGGCTTTCTTATAGCGGTTTTGGAGCTGTGGCTTCTTTCTTGCTGAGTGACCTTTCAGGTTATGTCGATAAAGGTCTCGTTTTACTGTGGATATAGATACTTTTGTACCTGTTTCCTCCAGCATCTTCACAAGGTCCTTTGCTGTTGTTCTGGGATTGATTTGCACTATTCACACTAAAGTACGTTCATCTCTAGGAGACAGAACGCGTCTCCTTCCTGAGCAGTATGATGGCTGATCCCATGGTGTTTATACTTGCGTACTATTGTTTGTACAGATGAACGTGGTACCTTCAGGTGTTTGGAAATTGTTCCCAAGGATGAACCAGACTTGTGGAGGTCTACAATTTGTTTTCTGAGGTCTTGGCTTCTTTTGATTTTCCCATGATGTCAAGCATAGAGGCACTGAGTTTGAAGGTAGGCCTTGAAATACATCCACAGGTACACCTCCAATTGACTCAAATGATGTCAATTAGCCTATCAGAAGCTTCTAATGTCATGACATCATTTTCTGGAATTTTCCAAGCTGTTTAAAGGCACGGTCAACTTATGTAAACTTCTGACCCACTGGAGTTGTGATACAGTAAATTATACTTGAAATAATCTGTCTGTAAACAATTGTTGGAAAAATGACTTGTGTCATGCACAAAGTCGATGTCCTAACTGACTTGCCAAAACTATAGTTTGTTAACAAGAAATTTGTGGAGTGGTTGAAAAACGACTTTTAATGACTCCAACTTAAGTGTATGTAACTTCTGACTTCCACTGTATGTATTGTGGCAGACCAGGGGGTTTGGTCAAGACGTTTACACAGATCAGACACGGACAGAGTATGATTAGCTCGGTTTCAAGGGTGTTTATTAAATAATAAATCAAAAAGAAAAGGTCTCCCCTATGAGAGAAGTCACCTCACTTCCCCCAGTCCTCCCCTGTGTGCATGCCCTTCTTGCAGCTTTATGGGGCTTGTACAGCTGGTGAGCAATCAGTCCTTGATTACTCACCAACTCCCCAATCAGCCCCAATTAGTCCTGGGTGGAGAGCCCGTCGAGACCTGGCATGTCCAGCCGATGGAGCCATCGCCTAGTGATGTATACTCCGTCTGTCACCAGGCCTCGACGAGTCTCCCCCTGTTGGCTGACCTGCTGTATGCCCCCCCCCTCCGCCTTTCCATGCTTCGCCCCTGACCTGTGCACAACAGAAAAAGAGAAGTGTTGAAGGGACAAGAACCACCTGGTAACCCGATCGTTTGTGTCCTTACCCCTGGCCATCCAGACCAGGGGAGCATGGTCCGTGACCAGGGTGAAGTGGGTACCCAACAGGTAATACTTGAGAGTGTTTAGCGCCCACTTCACCGCTAGACACTCTTTCTCCACAATGGAGTACTTTTTCTCCCTAGGAACCAGCTGTCTGCTGATGTACATGATGGGTGCTCCTCCCCATCGTGTAACTGGTACAGAACGGCGCCTAGTCCTGTATCACATGCATCCGCCTGGACCACCATCGGCACCTGGAAATCAGGCGTTACGAGGATCGGATGGGAGCACAGCGCTTCCTTCAGACGGCTGAACGCCGCTTATGTCTCGTTCGCCCATTTCACTGTTTTCGGGAGGTGGGCCCTGGTTAGATCGGTGAGGGGGGAAGCTATAGCCACAAAGTTGGGGATAAATTGGCTATAGTATCCTGCCAGTCCCAGGAAGGACTTGACCTGTGTCTTGGTGCGTGGAACGAGCCAGTCACGCACCGCGTGAACCTTCCTCTCCTGGGGCTTGATGTTCCCCCGTCCGATCAAATACCCCAGGTACTCCACCTCCTCGAAACCTAGTTTGCACTTCTTAGGGTTCGCAGTCAACCCGGCTTGTCTGAGCGCGTCCAGCACCACCTGGAGGCGCGTCAAGTGCTCTTCCCAACCTTGGCTGTGGATGATGATGTCATTCAAATAGGCCGCTGCGTACTTCTGGTGGGGTCGATGTACTTTGTTCATTAGCCGTTGGAATGTGGGCGGGGCTCCGTGGAGACCAAACGGGAGCACCCGGTACTGATACAACCCATCTGGTGTTGAGAATGCAGTCTTCTCTCGGGAGGAGGCTGCCAACGGTACCTGCCAATAACCTTTGGTCAGTCAAGGGTGCTGATGTACCGAACCTTTCCCAATCAGTCGATGAGGTCATCCACCTTCGGCATGCGGTATGCGTCGAACAAGCTGATGTCATTCACCCCCTGGAAATCGTTTCAGAAGCGGAGGCTACCGTACGGTTTGGGCACCAACACGATGGGGCTACACCATGCACTGTGGGACTCTTCAACGACCCCCATCCTCAGCATAGCCTCCACTTCCTGCTTCACGGCCTTTCTTCGGGCCTCCAGAATCCGATATGGCCTCTTTCTTACCTTTCGCCGGGCCGGGTACGGAGGTGGTGTTCAATGAGGGTCGTGCGGCCCGGCTTCTCGGAGACACCGCCGTGTTCCGATCGACAAGCTCCCTGAGCTCTTGCTTCTGGGCCGGGTCGAGGTCCTCTTTGCTCGGGACCACCACTGGTCCTGTTTGTGTCCTGGGTCCCGACCATAACACGGCCAAGGCTGTTCTCTCGTGCCACTTCTTTAACAGGTTTTAAGTGGTAAATCTGTTGAGGTTTCCGTCTCCCCAGTTGCCGTACGTGGTAATTGACAGGTCCCATCTTCTCGACCAGCTCGTATGGTCCGTGCCATGTTTCCAGGAACTTACTTTCGGCCATGGGGATTAAGACCAGCACCCTGTCTCCCACCTGGAATTCTCGGGGCTGGGCTCTCTGATTGTAGACCTGGGCTTGGGTGCGTTGGGCCTTCTCCATATGTTCCCTCACGACGGGCCATATGGCTGTCATCCGCTCCCTCATCGTCTCCACGTGCTCTACCACGCTGCGTAATGGGGTCAGTTGGGCTTCCCACACCTTTGCGAGGTCCAGTAGTTCTCGTAGCCTCCTGCCGTAGAGGAGTTCGAACGGGGAAAACCCAGTGGAAGATTTGGGTACTTCTCGGATTGAGAACATTAGGTGGGGTAGTAACTGGTCCCAGTTCTTCCCGTCCTGCTCGATGACCTTCCGCAGTATCTGTTTGAGCGTTTTATTAAAGCGCTCGACGAGCCCATACGTCTGCGGGTGAAACATGGAGGTCCGGATCTGCTTGATCTGCAGGAGGGCACACAACTCTTTCAAGAGGCGGGACATAAACTCCGTACCTTGGTCTGTTAAGATCTCGTTTGGGATGCCCACCCGGCTAAAGAGGTAGAACAGCTCCCGGGCGATACCCTTGGATACCGCCGCTCGTAGTGGAATGGCCTCGGGATACCGGGTGGCATAATCTACTATCACCAGGATGTACCGGTGTCCTCGTGCTGTTTTTACCAGGGGTCTCACTATGTCCATGGCGATGCGTTCAAAGAGCACCCCGATGATTGGTAGGGGGACCAATGGGCTTCGGAAGTGGGGTTTTGGGGCCGTGAGTTGACACTCCGGGCATCTGCGAGAGTAGTCTTCCACGGCCCTCCTCATCCCGGGCCAGTGGAACCAGGCGGCGATCTGTTCCCGGGTCTTCTCCATTCCCAGGTGCGACACCAACAGGTGGGTGTGGGCCAGCTGTAGAACGGTTCCCACATACAGGCAACAACAATACCTCTCGAAGTTTCCCCTGCTGGCGTGACACCTGATACAAAAGGTTATTCTTTATTTTAGAAATGGGGATATCGCCAGTCACTCACCCCCGGAAGTACCTGTCCATCCACCGCTATCACTTGTGCTGCGGCGGCTTTCAAGTTCGGGTCCTCCCACTGGGCGGTCCCGAATTGTCCCCTCAGTTGGACCCCAGCGGGGGTCTCGAAATCAAGGAGGGGAAGGATGGGCCCTACCCCAGCCGTTTCTCCACGGGTTTGCGGTCCTTTGGCCTTGCCGACTGTCGGATCGGGGTACACCACGGTAGGGCTGTCCTTCCGTCCCCTCGGACGGGTCACCGATTCGTCCCGGCTCCCACTCAGCAGGGCCTGTGTGTTATGATGCATCTCCACTGCTTCCAGGAGGCCCTCCAAGGTCTGGGGCGCACATAGACTCGTTGCCCTCTTCATGTCGTAGGGTTGCGCCCGTAAGAAGCGATCCAGGACCACTTTGTCGAGGGTGGAGAGGGTGGATACGTTGGTTAGGAGCCATGCCCTGGTGACGCACAGTAGGTCGCTCATCTGTTATCGGGGGGATGCTTCGGCTACGAACCTCCAGTCGTGGAACCGTTGAGCCTGATGGGCCAGGCTGTACCCGTAGCGACTGAGTATCTCTCATTTGAGTCCGTCGTAATTAGCAGCCTGTTCGTCGTTCAGGTCCCAATACGCCTTTTGGGCATTCCCCGAGAGGAACGGGGCCAACAGACTGGCCCACTTCGGCCTTGGCCATCCTTCCCGTAGAGCTGTCCGTTCAAACGTACAGAGGTATGTTTCGACGTCATCGTCTTCCGTTAGTTTGAGGAAAAACTGGTTGAGATGTGATTCAGGAGACACTCCTCCTTGCAGCTTCCTGATTTCCTCAATGAGGCGGATGTTTTGTAATCTCTGTTCCTCCAGCGTTCATTCCTGAACCGCCTGTTGTGCTTGTTGGGCCCGGACGAACTGAGCTATCAACTCGTCCATGCTGATGCTGCGTAAACGCCAACCCTGATCATACCACGTTTCAGATTGCCCGCATTCTCCACCACTTGTGGCAGACCAGGGGGTTTGGTCAAGACGTTTAACACAGATCAGACACGGACAGAGTATGATTAGCTCGGTTTCAAGGGTGTTAATTAAATAATAAATCAAAAAGAAAAGGATAGGTCTCCCCCATGAGACCCTCTCCGGGATACCCTCTTCTGGGCTCTGGGTCATTGCACACTGCCCTAACCCATCTGGACAAGAGGAATGCCTATGTAAGAATGCTGTTCATCGATTACAGCTCAGCATTTAACACCATAGTACCCTCCAAACTCATCATTAAGCTTGAGACACTGGGTCTCGACCCCGCCCTGTGCAACTGGGTCCTGGACTTTCTGACAGGCCGCCCCCAGGTGGTGAGGGTAGGAAACAACATCTCCACCACACTGATCCTCAACACTGGGGCCTCACAAGGGTGCGTTCTCAGCCCTCTCCTGTACTCCCTGTTCACCCATGACTGCGTGGCCATGCACGCCTCCAACTCAATCATCAAGTTTGCAGACGACACTACAGTGGTAGGCTTGATTACCAACAACGACGAGACGGCCTATAAAGAGGAGATGAGGGCCCTCGAAGTGTGGTGTCAGGAAAACAACCTCACACTCAACATCAACAAAGCAAGGAGAGGAGATGATCGTGGACTTCAGGAAACAGCAGAGGGAGCACCCCCCTATCCACATCGACGGGACTGTAGTGGAGAAGGTGGAAAGTTTTAAGTTCCTTGGTGTACACATCACAGACAAACTGAAATGGTCCACCCACACAGACAACGTGGTGAAGAAGGCGCAACTAAGCCTCTTCAACCACAGAAGGCTGAAGAGATTTGGTTTGTCACCAAAAATACTCACAAACTTTTACAGATCCACAATCGAGAGCATCCTGTCGGGCTGTATCACCGCCTGGTACGGAAACTGCTCCGGCCACAACCGTGAGGCTCTCCAGAGGGTAGTGAGGTCTGCACAACGCATCACCGGGGGCAAACTACCTGCCCTCCAGGACACCTACACCACCCGATGTCACAGGAAGGCCAAAAAGATCATCAAGGACAACAACCACCCGAGCCACTGCCTGTTCACCCCGCTATCATCCAGAAGGCGAGGCCAGTACAGGTACATCAAAGCTGGGACAGAGACTGTAAAACAGCTTCTAACTCAAAGCCATCAGACTGTTAAACAGCTATCACCAACACTGAGTGGCTACTGCCAACATACTGACTCAAATCTCTAGCCACTTGAATAATTAAAAATTGGATGTAATAAATGTATCACTAGTCACTTTAAACAATGCCTCTTTATATAATGTTTACATACCCTACATTACTCATCTCATATGTATATACTGCACTCTATACCTGCCACTGCATCTTGCCTATGCCACACGGCCATCGCTCATCCATATATTTATATGTACATTTTCTTATTAATTCCTTTACACTTGTATGTCTAAGGTAGTTGTTATGAAATTGTTAGATATTACTGCACGGTCAGAACTAGAAGCACTAAATTCTTTGGCCACTATACCCACCATACGGAGCCCTGCTGGTCCGTCGTCTGAACCATCGCCTGAACCGTCGCCTGAACCGGAACCCCAACAGATGCTAGCTAGCTAACTAGCTACTAGCTAGTAGTCAGCTAGCGGTCATCAGCCACCTCTAGCACAGACAACTCTCGCCAGTCTGCACAGCGCGACTCATACCAGAGTAATTCAACTTATTTTTCTCCATATCTCTGGATTCCTACCGCAAGCTCTGAACCTTTTTTTATTTGTAATTTTTTTTCTCACCTAGATCACCGCACCTAGCTAGCTGCTATTCGAGTGGCCACTCCTGGCTAACGTCACTGTCCCGAAGCAAAAACCAATTAGCCTGGAGCTAGCCTTGCTAGGCCAATCTCCAGGCTAGCCAAAGAGGTCCATCAGCCACTACTTGGGCTACAATACCTCTTTTTGCCAACTGGCTTGGACCCCCGCCGACTCATCACAATGGGGTTTTCTCTGCCAGATGGGGTTTTCTCAACTGGCTCCGCCGTCGCTTCGTCCCTTGAAATCCCATCCACTAGCATGCTAGCCGTGGCCTGCTAGCTGTCCAGAGCACATTGGACTGTTAGCTTAAGAGGCCCACCAGACAAATTATTTGGGCACTATACCTATTCTGACAAATGGCCTGGTTTACCATACGGAGCCCTGCTGATCCGTCTGCCGATGTAATAGCACGAGGGGGCCACAACAGACTTTCTTCCGTCGCAACGTCCCTCCAAGGCCCTTCTGTTAGCTTGCCAGCCCCGGCTCGCAAGCTGCCTGAAGCCACTCACCGTACTCCTATGATCACTCGGCTACGCATGCCTCTCGCTAACGTCAATATGCCTTGTCCATTGCTGTTTTGGTTAATATTTATTGCCTTATTTCACTGTACAGCCTCTAGCCCTGCTCAATACGCCTTATTTAACACTTTAGTTCCACCTACCACACATACGGTGACATCAGCTGGTTTAAATGATATTTCTAGGGACAATATCTCTTTCATTGTCACTCTAGGCACAGGTTTACCTTAACTGTATCGACATCCTGCCATACCTTTGTCTGTACATTATGCCTTGAATCTATTTTACCGTGCCCAGAAATCTGCTTCTTTTACTCTCTGTTCTGAACATACTAGACAACCAGTTATTTTAGCCTTTAGCCGAACCCTTATCCTACTCCTCCTCTGTTCCTCTGGTGATGTGGAGGTTAACCTGTCTGGGATCCTGGGACGTTTGCATCCCACCCTTGTCAACAGCCAGTGGAATCGTGTTGCGCGAAATACAAATACAGTGGGGCAGTATTTAGTCAGTATTAAAAAGATGAGAGAGGCCTGTAATTTTCATCATAGGTAGACGTCAACTATGACAGACAAAATGAGAAAAGAAAATCCAGAAAATCACATTGTAGGATTTTTTATGAATTAATTTGCAAATTATGGTGGAAAATAAGTATTTGGTCACCTACAAACAAGCAAAATTTCTGGCTCTCACAGACCATTAAGAGGCTCCTCTGTCCTCCACTCGTTACCTGTATTAACCTGTTATGGATAGGGGGCAGTATTTTCACGGCCGGATAAAAAACACACCCGATTTAATCTGATTATTACTCCTGCCCAGAAACTAGAATATGCATATAATTATTAGCTTTGGATAGAAAACACTCCAACGTTTCTAAAACTGTTTGAATGGTGTCTGTGAGTATAACAGAACTCATTTGGCAGGCCAAAACCTGACAAGATTCCAAACAGGAAGCGCCCTCTCTGACCATTTTTTGCCCTTCTTGATTATCTCTATCCATTACAGGGGATCTCTGCTGTTACGTGACACTTCCTACGGCTCCCATGGGCTCTCAGAGCCCGGGAAAAAGCTGAATGACGTAATTCAAAGCCCTGGCTGAAACACACGAGCGCTTTTGCTAAGTGGTCTATCAGCGGACAAAGGGACTCACACTCGTGCACGAGACGACGCCATGTTTTTATTCTATCGTCTTTGAACGGATTCAACGACTCCCGGTCGGAATATTATCGCTTTTTTACGAAAAAATTAGCATACAAATTGATTTTAAACAGCGGTTGACATGCTTCGAAGTACGGTAATGGAATATTTAGAATTTTTTTGTCACGAAATGCGTCGTGCGCGTGACCCTTATTTACACTTCGGATAGTGTCTTGAACGCACGAACAAAACGCCGCTGTTTGGATATAACTATGGATTATTTTGGACCAAACCAACATTTGTTATTGAAGTAGAAGTCCTGGGAGTGCATTCTGACGAAGAACACCAAAGGTAATCAAACTTTTCTAATAGTAAATCGGAGTTTGGTGAAGGCTAAAAATGGTGGGTGTCTAAATAGCTAGCCCTGTGATGCCGGGCTATTTACTGAGAATATTGTAAAATGTGCTTTCATCGAAAAGCTATTTTAAAATCGGACATATCGAGTGCATAGAGGAGTTCTGTATCTATAATTCTTAAAATAATTGTTATGTTTTTTGTGAACGTTTATCGTGAGTAATTTAGTAAATTCACCGGAGGTTTGCGGGGGGTATGCTAGTTCTGAACGTCACATGCTAATGTTAAAAAGCTGTTTTTTGATATAAATATGAACTTGATTGAACAAAACATGCATGCATTGTATAACATAATGTCCTAGGGTTGTCATCTGATGAAGATCATCAAAGGTTAGTGCTGCATTTAGCTGTGGTTTTGTTTTTTGTGACATTATATGCTAGCTTGAAAAATGGGTGTCTGATTATTTCTGGCTGGGTACTCTGCTGACATAATCTAATGTTTTGCTTTCGCTGTAAAGCCTTTTTGAAATCGGACAGTGTGGTTAGATTAACGAGAGTCTTGTCTTTAAAATGCTGTAAAATAGTCATATGTTTGAAAAATTGAAGTTTTCGGATTTTAGAGGAGTTTGTATTTCACGCCACGCCCATCATTGGATATTGGAGCAGGCGTTCCGCTAGCGAAACATCTAGATGTAAGAGGTTAATGGCACCTGTTTGAACTTGTTATCAGTATAAAATACACCTGTCCACAACCTCAAACAGTCACACTCCAAACTCCATATGGCCAAGACCAAAGAGCTGTCAAAGGACACCAGAAACAAAATTGTAGACCTGCACCAGGCTAGGAAGACTGAATCTGCAATAGGTAAGCAGCTTGGTTTGAAGAAATCAACTGTGGGAGCAATTATTAGGAAATGGAAGACATACAAGACCACTGATAATCTCCCTCGATCTGGGGCACCACGCAAGATCTCACCCTGTGGGGTCAAAATTATCACAAGAACGGTGAGCAAAAATCCCAGAACCACACAGAGGGACCTAGTGAATGACCTGCAGAGAGCTGGGACCAAAGTAACAAAGCCTACCATCAGCAACACACTACGCCGCCAGGGACTCAAATCCTGCAGTGCCAGACGTGTCCCCCTGCTTAAGCCAATACATGTCCAGGCCCATCTGAAGTTTGCTAGAGAGCATTTGGATGATCCAGAAGAGGATTGGGAGAATGTCATATGGTCAGATGAAAGCAAAATATAACTTTTTGGTAAAAACTCAACTCGTCGTGTTTGGAGGACAAAGAATGCTGAGTTGCATCCAAAGAACACCATGCCTACTGTAATGCATGGGGGTGGAAACATCATGCTTTGGGGCTGTTTTTCTGCAAAGGGACCAGGACGACTGATCCGTGTAAAGGAAAGAATGAATGGGGCCATGTATCGTGAAAACCTCCTTCCATCAGCAAGGGCATTGAAGATGAAACGTGGCTGGGTCTTTCAGCATGACAATGATCCCAAACACACCATCCGGGCAACGAAGGAGTGGCTTCGTAAGAAGCATTTCAAGGTCCTGGAGTGGCCTAGCCAGTCTCCAGATCTCAAACCCATAGAAAATCTTTGGAGGGAGTTGAAAGTCCGTGTTGCCCAGGGACAGCCCCAAAACATCACTGCTCTAGAGGAGATCTGCATGGAGGAATGGGCCAAAATACCAGCAACAGTGTGTGAAAACCTTGTGAAGACTTACAGAAAACGTTTGACCTGTGTCATTGCCAACAAAGGGTATTTAACAAAGTATTGAGATAAACTTTTGTTATTGACCAAATACTTATTTTCCACCATAATTTGCAAATAAATTCATAAAAAATCCTACAATGTGATTTTCTGGATTTTTTTTCTTCTCATTTTGTCTGTCATAGTTGAATTGTACCTATGATGAAAATTACAGACCTCTCTCATCTTTTTAAGTGGGAGAACTTGCACAATTGGTGGCTGACTAAATACTTTTTTGCCCCACTGTACCTCATAAATGCTATAACTTCAATTTCTCAAACATATGACTATTTTACACCATTTTATAGATACACCTCTCCTGAATTGAACCACATTGTCCGATTTCAAAAAGGCTTTATAGCAAAACCTAAACATTAGATTATGCTAGGAGAGTACCCTGCCAAAAATAATCACACTGCCATTTTCAAAGCAACTAGCATGCATCTCAAATACCCAAAACACAGCTAATTGCAGCACTAACCTTTGACAATCTTCATCAGATGACACTCCTAGTTCATCATGTTACACAATACATGCATTTTTTGTTCGATAAAGTTCATATTTATATATAAAAACAGCATTTTACATCAGCGCGTGACGTTCAGATAATATTTTCCCTCAAATGCTTCCGGTGAATCAGCACTACAATTTACAAAATTACTATTCGAAAACATTGTTAAAATGTAATATTGTCATTCAAAGAATTATAGATTAACATCTCGTGAATGCAACCGCATTGCCAGATTTAAAAAAAAACTTTACTGGGAAATCACACTTTGCAATAAACGAGGTGCTATGCTCAGAAAAATAGGCTAGGCGATACAGGTTAGCGCCATCTTGGAACCATCTAAAATTAAATATACTATTGTAAATATTCCCTTACCTTTGATTATCTTCATCAGAAGGCACTTCCAGGAATCCCAGGTCCACAACAAATGTAGTTTTGTTTGAAAAAGTTAATAATTTATGTCCCAATAGCTCCTTCTTGTTAGCGCGTTCCGAAGGCTACTCATAATGTACGAGGCGCGCGGAACTTGTCGTCACGAATGTGCAAAAAATATATATTTAAGTTCCTTCAAACATGTCAAACGTTGTATAACATAAATCTTTAGGGCCTTTTCAATCAGAGCTTCAATAATATTCAAGGCGGACGATTACATTGTCTTACTAAACGTTTCGGAACAAGAGGGTACCCACGGGCACCCGCGTCATAGTAGTAATGGCCCTCCCCGTATTACCCTCCCCCTACGAATCCTAACTCACGGTGTGTTTCATAGGCAAATTGTTGAAGGTGATTCCACAAATCAGATTTCCACTTCCTGTAAGGAATCTTCTCAGGTTTTGGCCTGCCAAATGAGTTCTGTTATACTCACAGACACCATTCAAACAGTTTTAGAAACTTTAGGGTGTTTTCTATCCAAAGCCAATATTTATATGCATATTCTAGTTAATGGGCAGGAGTAGTAACCAGATTAAATCGGGTACGTTTTTTATCCGGCCGTGCAAATACTGCCCCCTAGCCCCAACAGGTTAATCCAGGCCCTGCAGTGCCTAGCTCCACTCCCATTCCCAAGGCGCTATCATTTGCTGACTTCGGTAACCTTAAAAGCCTTGGTTTCATGCATGTTAACATTAGAAGCCTCCTCCCTAAATTTGTTTTATTCACTGCCCTAGCACACTCTGCCAACCCGGATGTCCTAGCCGTGTCTGAATCCTGGCTCAGGAAGACCACCGAAAACCCTGAAATTTCCATCCCTAACTATAAAATTTTCCGACAAGATAGAACTGCCAAAGGGGGCAGTGTTGCAATCTACTGCAGAGATAGCCTGCATTGTTCTATCTTACTATCCAGGTCTGTACCCAAACAATTCGAGCTTCTACTCTTAAAAATCCACCTTTCCAGAAACAGGTCTCTCACCATTGCCGCTTGCTATAGACCACCCTCTGCACCCAGCTGTGGCCTGGAAACCAAATGTGAACTGATTGCAAGTGCTAGTGCTGCTAGGTGACCTAAACTGGGACATGCTTAACACCCCGGCCATCCTACAATCTAAGCTTGATGCCCTCAATCTCTCACAAATTGTCAATGAACCCACCAGGCACAACCCCAAAACCGGAAATACGGGCACCCTCATAGATATCATCCTAACCAACTTGCCCTCCAAATACACCTCTGCTGTTTTCAACCAAGATCTCAGCGATCACTGCCTCATTGCCTGCATCCGTCACGGGTCTGTGGTCAAACGACCACCCCTCATCACTATCAAACGCTCTCTAAAACACTTCAGCGAACAGGCCTTCCTAATCATCCTGGCCCGTGTATCCTGGAAGGATATTGACCTCATCCCGTCAGTAGAGGATGCCTACTGACGGGAAAGTGCCTTCCTCACCATCTTAAAAAAAGCATGCCCCTTTCAAAAAATGTTGAACCAGGAACAGCTATAGCCCTTGGTTCTCTCCAGACCTGACTGCCCTTGACCAGCACAAAAACATCCTGTAGCGTTCTGCATTAGCATCGAATAGCCCCCCTGTTATATGCAACTTTTCAGGGAAGTCAGGAACAAATATACACAGGCAGTTGGGAAAGCTAAGACTAGCTTTTTCAAGCAGAAATTTGCATCCTGTAGCACAAACTCAAAAAAGTTCTGGGACACTGTAAAGTCCATGGAGAATAAGAGCACCTCCTCCCAGCTGCCCACTGCACTGAGGCTAGGAAACACTGTCACCACTGATAAATCCACTATAATTCAGAATTTGAATAAGCATTTTTCTACGGCTGGCCATGCTTTCCACCTGGCTACCCCTACCCCGGTCAACAGCCCTGCACTCCCCACAGCAACTCGCCCAAGCCTCCCCTATTTCTCCTTCACCCAAATCCGGATACTTGATGTTCTTAAAAAAACGGCAAAACCTGGACCACTACAAATCAGCCGGGCTAGACAATCTGGACCCTCTCTTTTTAAAATTGTCTGCTGAAATTGTTGCAACCCCTATGACTAGCCTGTTCAACCTCTCTTTTGTATCGTCTGAGATCCCCAAAGATAGCAGCATCCACCCGTAGCACGCGCTCCAGCAGGTATATCTCACTGGTCACCCCCAAAGCCAGTTCCTCCTTCGGCCGCCTCTCCTTCCAGTTCTCTGCTGCCAATGACTGGAACAAACTGCAAAAATCTCTGAAGCTGGAGACTCATATCTCCCTCACTAGCTTTAAGCACCAGCTGTCAGAGCAGCTCACAGATCACTACACCTGTACATAGCTCATCTGTAATTAGCCCATCCAATCTACCTCATCCCCATACTGTATTTATTTATTTATCTTGCTCTTTTGCACCCCGGTATCTCTACTTGCACTTCATCTTCTGTGCATCCTACCATTCCAGTGTTTAATTGCTATATTGTAATTACTTCACCACCATGGCCTATTTATTGCCTTACCTCTCTTATCCTACCTCATTTGCACATGCTGTATATTGATTTCTCTACTGTATTTTCGATTGTATGTTTGTTTATTCCATGTGTAACTCTGTGTTGTTGTATGTATTGAACTGCTTTGCTTTATCTTGGCCAGGTCGCAGCCAAGTCATTTTTACAACAATTGTTTACTGGCAGATTATTTCACTTATAATTCACTGTATCATAATTCCAGTGGGTCAGAAGTTTACATACACTAAGTTGACTGTGCCTGGAAAATTCCGGAAATTATGTCATGGCGTTAGAAGCTTCTGATAGGCTAATTGACATCATTTGAGTCAAATGGAGGTGTACCTGTGGATGTATTTCAAGGCCTACCTTCAAACTCAGTGCCTCTTTGCTTGACATCATGGGAAAATCAAAAGAAATCAGCCAAGACCACAGAAAAAAAATTGTAGACCTCCACAAGTCTGGTTCATCCTTGGGAGCAATTTCCAAATGCCTGAAGGTACCACGTTCATCTGTACAAACAATAGTACGCAAGTATAAACACCATGGGACCATGCAGCATCATACCGCTCAGGAAGGAGATGCGTTTTGTCTCCTGGAGATGAATGTACTTTGGTGCGAAAAGTGCAAATCAATCCCAGAACAACAACAAAGGACCTTGTGAAGATGCTGGAGGAAACAGGTACAAAAGTATCTATATCCACAGTAAAACTAATCCTATGTCGATATAACCTGAAATGCCGCTCAGCAAGGAAGAAGCCACTGCTCCAAAACCGCCATAAAAAAAGCCAGACTACAGTTTGCATCTGTACATGGGGACAAAGATCATAGTTTTTGGAGAAATGTCCTCTGGTCTGATGAAACAAAAATAGAACTGTTCGGCCATAATGACCATCGTTATGTTTGGAGGAGAAAGGGGGAGGCTTGCAAGCCGAAGAACACCATCCAACCGTGAAGCATGGTGGTGGCAGCATCATGTTGTGTGGGTGCATTGCTGCAGGAGGGACTGGTGCACTTCACAAAATAGATGGCATTATGAGGTAGGAAAATGATGTGGATATATTGAAGCAACATCTCAAGACATCAGTCAGGATGTTAAAGCTTGGTCGCAAATGGGTCTTCCAAATGGACAATGACCCCGAGCACACTTCCAAAGTTGTGGCAAAATGGCTTAAAGACAACAAAGTCAAGGTATAAGAGTGGCCATCACAAAGCCCTGACCTTAATCCTATGGAAAATGTGTGGGCATAACTGAAAAAGTGTGTGCGAGCAAGGAGGCCTACAAACCTGACTCAGTTACACCAGCTCTGTCAGAAGGAATGGGCCACAAATTCACTGAACTTATTGTGGGAAGCTTTTGGAAAGCTACCCGAAACGTTTGACCCAAGTTAAACAATTTAAAGGCAATGCAACCAAATGCTAATTGAGTGTATGTAACTTCTGACCCACTGGGAATGTGATGAAATAAATAGAAGCTGAAATAAATCATTCTCTTTACATTCTTAAAATAAAGTGGTGATCCTAACTGACCCAAGACAGGGAATTTTTACTAGTATTAAATATCAGGAATTGTGAAAAACTGAGTTTAAATTTATTTGGCTAAGGTGTATGTAAACTTCCGACTTCAACTGTAGGTGTTCCTTTTGTCCTGGTGGGAAATGGCAGTGTGGAGTGCAGTGGAGATCGCATCTTCTGTGGATCTGTTGGGGTGTTATGCAAATTGGAGTGGGTCTAGGGTTTCTGGGATGATGGTGTTGATGTGATTCATGTGACCAGCCTTTCAAAGCACTTCATGGCTATAGATGTGAGTGCTAAGGGTCGGTAGTCATTTAGGCAGGTTACCTTAGTGTTCTTGGGCACAGGCACCATGGTGGTCTGCTTAAAACATGTTGGTTTTACAGACTCGGAGAAGGAGAGGTTGAAAATGTCAGTGAAGACACTTGCCAGTTGGTCAGCGCATGCTCGCAGGACACGTCCTGGTAATCTGTCAGGCCCTGCGGCCTTGTGAATGTTGACCTGTTTAAAGGTCATACTCACATCGACTGCGGAGAGCGTGATCACACAGCCTTCTGGAACAGCTGCTCTCATGTTTCGGTGTTATTTGCCTCGAAGTGAGCATAAAAGTGGGTTAGCTTGTCTGGTAGGCTTGTGTCACTGGGCAGCTCTCAGCTGTGCTTCCCTTTGTAGTCTGTAATGGTTTGGAAGCCGTGCCACATCCGACAAGAGTCAGAGCCGGTGTGGTACGATTCGAGATTACGTTACTGAGTTTGCGTAATCCAAAAGTTACGTTATTGATTACAATTTTGGACATGTAACTAGTATCTATCGGATTACATTTAGAAAGTAACCCAGCTAACCCTGTTAAGCCATTATGTTTTCACCCCGGTAACCTGGCCCCAAGGCTATTGCACACAGTTTATGTAAACCTGGCACATCAATGATTCAAAATTGGTCTTAGTGGAAGTGACCATATAATTTTATGGGAGTGACCTTACTGAGTAAAGTTTTTGTCATAATTTAATTTTAGCGAATCACACGATCGTGGGGCGTGGCTCTGTGCTTGTGGTGTGCTAGCATACGGGGAGGGTTAGGGATAAGGTGTTGTGGGAGAAGTTTGGTTAGATTAAGATGATTAAGCCAATGCCTATGCGTCTGGAGTTTCTCCCGGTATTTCTGTATTGGCTAAAAAAGGCCAAATTTGAGGTGTTGATCCACCATACTATTCGTGCATTTGGCAGAAGTTTCTGGGAACAAGATTAGCACCCCGGTGAAAAATGTGGGATGTGGCTTGAAAACATACCTCAATCCAGGGATTGAAGATGTCGCTGTACTCCTAATTATCCCATTTTCCGATGTGGAAAATTCCGAAGATTGAAATTGCTAGTTTTTAATTAAAATGCCTTTTCGTCAGCATGTTAGGCTAGCTAATGCTAAAGCAATTCATTGGATTCCACTACACTTCCAGTCATTGGCGAAAATCTGTTATCAACTTTGGAGGGGACAATTACATTAAATTTTCTCAAGAGCAATTCCTGAGGGGGACACCAAAAGTAGTGCTGTAGCACATAGCATACATTGTAATATGGTAAATGTATATTGAGGAACCAAAGAAATAAGGTGTTTGCCGTACTCCTAACTACCGGTACCCAAAACTACACAACTAATCACAATCACAACAGCAATACCATTGCCTTTAACAAATCTTAGTTCAGTCACCAGTTTAATTTGAGAGTGGGGGTATCCATGGCATTTTCCAATTATGTTCCTATTTTACAAGTCAAAAAAATTGAGAACCTTTCATAATGTTGCCAAACAAAGACTCAACAAACTTACCTGAGACTCCCTGTCTCTGCCAGTCTGTCCCTGCATATCTGTCCCCAACTCTGCTGTCTGTGTGCCATCTGTTGCCTGCTCTGCCTAATGACATCATTGTGAAACATTTCCATTAGAATTTCATTTCTTTCTTAAGAACATTTTATCAACTAGTCTTTGAGATATTAGGCTACTAGGGTTCTTACTATGCGTTTTGGTGTATTGAAAAATACTCTGATGTCCGTCTTTTATTTTTCTGCCATTTTTCTACCTGGCTGGCTGGCTACACACACAGTGTGTAGGTTATTTACAGTAGGAGATGGGCTTCTATCATCTTCAATCATTCTATTTGGGCTTTGATCTAAAAGGTAGCTAGCAAATGTGAAACGGATTAAAATGACAAGAGTTGACAGGTGTATGAGTTCACCATTTACACAACATATGCTGCAACCTTTTGTAATTTTAATAGTTTGTTTCATATTGGCTGGCTTCCAACAATAGCTGAATTTGCAAAGCTAGCAAGCACCAATTCAGTTTCAGTGGTGTTTGCTATAATCTTTGCTACCCGGGTTAAATAAAGGTGAAATAAAATAAATAAATAAAAGTTCACTTGCGACAATTTAGCTTTTGCAACGAGACCATTAAATATATTTAAGACAATGGTAGAAGAGAGTGTAGTTCTGTTCAGTTTGGATTTCAGTTTATTGCTAACCTTATCACAGGGACTTTGAAGCACTAACTTACATCATCTGCATGCTGATTCTATCTTTGACGACGCCACATAAATGGAATAGGTACTAGCTAGCTTAATAGTTAATATTTGCGCGCTGGCTCTGCATATTCAGCTAGTGTGTGTGCGCGATTGACTGGATTAACCTCACGTCAGTTACGTAGCAAGCTAAGGAACTGGCAGTGGATCAAACCATTGTGAGGCAAAGGGTGGGGGGGTTGCAATCTTTTGAAACTTAAAAACGCTCCACAGCCAATGAAATCAGATGATTAGTCAGTGGAGACTCCTACTGTATGTTGTTCACTGTGTCTGATGAGTCCACATTATTCCGTTGACAAAAGTTATTCATCAGTCTTGGGCCCAGTTGTAATAAACAATGAGCATTGTAACAATGCAGGATTATCTTTAAATCTGAAATAGCAATCAAGCATTAAGCAAAGATCACATATTCCGGGCTCAATTCAATCCATAACACTGAAGATCTGCTCTATAGAGCAATTTAAATGTGATGGTAATTTCTGATTGAGCCGACATATGCAGCATTGAACGTGTATGCAGTCTCCACTACCGCGGGAACATTGCTTTAACATTTTGATCGCGCCGTACTGCCCTTTATTCTTCAACAGTCAACGGGTATACTGCATCCTTAACAGAAATTACAAATGAGCAATTGGAAATTTACCCATTACGCCTTTAATGAATGGTTTGGAATGCAATTTTTGTATTTTTTTATTTCACCTCTATTTAACCAGGTAGGCTAGTTGAGAACAAGTTCTCATTTACAACTGCGACCTGACCAGGATAAAGCAAAGCAGTGCGACACAAACAACAACACAGAGTTACACATGGAATAAACAAACATACAGTCAATAATACAATAGAAAAAGTCTATATACAGTGTGTGCAAATGAGGTAGGATAAGGAAGGTAAGACAATAAATAGGCCATAGTGGCAAAATAATTTGAATATAGCAGTTAAACACTGGAATGATAGATGTGCAGATAATGAGTGTGCAAGTAGAGATACTGGGGTGCAAAGGAGCAAAATAAAAAATAAAAATAACAGTATGGGATGAGGTAGTTGGATGGGCTATTTACAGATGAGCTATGTACAGGTGCAGTGATCTGTGAGCTGCTCTGACAGCTGGTGCTTAAAGCTAGTGAGGGAGATATGAGTCTCCAGCTTCAGAGATTTTTGCAGTTCGTTCCAGTCATTGGCAGCAGAGAACTGGAAGGAAAGGCGGCCGAAGGAGGAATTGGCTTTGGGGGTGACCAGTGAAATATACTTGCTGGATCGCGTGCTACGAGTGGGTGCTGCTATGGTGACCAGTGAGCTGAGATAAGGCGGGGCTTTACCTAGCAAAGACTTATAGATGACCTTGACCCAGTGGACGAATATGAAGCGAGGGCCAGCCAACGACAGCATACAGGTCGCAGTGGTGGGTAGTATATGGGGCTTTGGTGACAAAACGGATGGCACTGTGATAGACTGCATCCAATTTGCTGAGTAGAGTGTTGGAGGCTATTTTGTAAATGACATCGGCAAAGTTAAGGATCGGTAGGATAGTCAGTTTTACGAGGGTATGTTTGGCGGAATGAGTGAAGGATGCTTTGTTGAGAAATAGGAAGCCGATTCTAGATTTAATTTTGGATTGGAGATGCTTAATGTGAGTCTGGAAGGAGAGTTTACAGTCTAACCAGACACTTAGGTATTTGTAGTTGTCCACATATTCTAAGTCAGAACCGTCCAGAGTAGTGATGCTGGACGGGCGCGCAGGTGTGGGCAGCGATCGGTTGAAGAGCATGCATGCATGCTTGCATTTAAGAGGAGTTGGAGGCCACGGAAGGAGAGTTGTATGGCATTGAAGCTCGTCTGGAGATGAGTTAACCCAGTATCCAAGGAAGGGCCAGAAGTATACAGAATGGTGTCGTCTGCGTAGAGGTGGATCAGAGAATCACCAGCAGCAAGAGCGACATCATTGATGTATACAGAGAAGAGAGTCGGCCCGAGGTTTGAACCCTGTGGCACCCCCATAGAGACTGCCAGAGGTCCGGACAACAGGCCCTCCGATTTGAAACACTGAACTCTATCTGAGAAGTAGTTGGTGAACCAGGCGAGGCAGTCATTTGAGAAACCAAGGCTGTTGAGTATGCCGATAAGAATGTGGTGATTGACAGAGTCGAAAGCCTTGGCCAGGTCAATGAATACAGCTGCACAGTATTGTATCTTATCGATGGCGGTTATGATATCATTTAGGACCTTGAGCTTGGCCGAGGTGCACCCATGACCAGCTCGGAAACCAGATTGCATAGCGGAGAAGGTACGGTGGGATTTGAAATGGTCAGTGATCTGTTTGTTAACTTGGCTTTCAAAGACCTTAGAAAGGCAGGGTAGGATAGATATAGGTCTGTAGCAGTTTGGGTCTAGAGTGTCTCCCTCTTTGAAGAGGGGGATGACCGCGGCAGCTTTCCAATCTTTGGGGATCTCAGACGATACGAAAGAGAGGTTAAACAGGCTAGTAATAAGGGTTTCAACAATTTCGGCAGATAATTTTAGAAAGAGAGGGTCCAGATTGTCTAGCCCGGCTGATTTGTAGGGGTCCAGATTTTGCAGTTCTTTCAGAACATCAGCTATTCGGATTTGGGTGAAGGAGAAATGGGAGGCTTGGGCAAGTTGCTGTGGGGGGGCTGTTGACCGGGGTAGGGGTAGCCAGGTGGAAAGCATGGCCAGCCATAGAAAAATGCTTTTTGAAATGTGAGTTGTACATCGGTGAGTCTGCAGCACCTTGCTCAGGCCCTCCTACAAACCCCTGCTTTCCAGGTCCTGTGATGTAATGGTCTGTAACTCTATCTGTATGTACACTAACTATAATAATGTCTTGCTACAGTAGCTTTTTGACAAATGTGTTGATATTGATTGACATACCAACTTCTGGATTAGTGACTTCTGGAAGCAATAACATGAACCATGACAAATGTCTTTCAATGTTCAGACACAAACAATCTAAAATTGTAATACTTCTCTGTGTATTTTGAGAATGTAACTGTTAACTGTAATGATGATCAAGCATGTACTATAAACTGGTAAAATGACTGCAGTATGTCCTAATTAGAAGATATTACATTATCTTGCAGAGAACTGATTAAAAACCACACTAGTACAGAAGAGGTAGGTCACTTTGTGTAGTGAGTCTGTGACCTCAATGACCTGTGCTTTGAGGTGCCTATGGCAACCAATGCATGGCATCAGATGAGCATGTTGAGAGGTCTCCATAGTAAGGATTCGGTTAAAGGTGGACAAATGGAGGATCCACAGGGCTCTGTTAACACCTTTTAATGACGGTCCCATTCCCACAGGTGTCTCGCCACTCAGAAGGTCTTGATTAACAATAGGGGTGATGTCATGTTTGGCAGTTGGTACTCATTTTGATCCCATTCCCACAGGTGTCTAGCCACTCAGAAGGTGTTGATTAACAATAGGGGTGATGTCATGTTTGACAGTTTGTAGTCATTTTGATTAGGCTCTCTGATCATTCAACTTTAAAGAGGCTATCTGGGATTCGAAAAACAACAGAGGTGACCCCGCCATTTGTTTTGGTAAACAGCTAAGGAATGGGCTAGAGAAATGTAATCACACTTCAATTCATAGACAAGCTTTAAATGTAAGGACTGTCCATAAATAAATAGATTAATAAATAAATAAATAAATAAAAATAATATGCCTCGTTTGTAAAGCAGAAAGGATAATTATCACATTATAGCTTACATTCTGGACAGTTTCACAGACCCAGATTAAATATATCCAGGAGTAGGTATAGGTCTGGTTTATAAAACAAGAACTAAAAATGGGATAATCCCAGATTTCCCCTTTAACCTTGGATTACACAATTATGGTCTGTGATTACATTTTTAGTTGAAGATTATTAATCACAGTTCAGGAATAATTAATCATAATTAGTTTCCCAACTTCAATGACCTTACACAGCCTGTTGGGCTCTGAGCCAAATATCAACTGCTCTTTGTTAGAAAACAGACTGATGACAGTTATATTTTCACCTCAGTTGTCTCTGTACATGTTTGTTAACTCTGTGTTCCTGGGTATTAGTCAAAGTCTGTACTAGGTGAAAGATTCCAGGTGTAGAAATCATAGATCCACAGCACATAGCAGGATTCAGCGGGTGGGCAGAGCAGGATTCAAATGTTTCCTTACAGCACCACTGAGGACACCTCAACTAAAAAAATGATTCTGAAAGGATCTTGTATGACTCTGAAGCTAAGCAGGGTTGGTCCTGGTTGGTCTCTGCATGGGAAACCAGATACTACTGGAAATGTGTTGGAGGGCCAGTAGGAGGTACTCTTTGCTCTGGTCTAAAAAAACATCCCAATGTCCTGGGCAGTGATTGGGGACTTAGCACTGGATGGGTTGTTAAACGCGTGTCCTGACTCTCTGTGGTCACTAAAGATCCCATGACACATATTGTAATAGTAGCGGTGTTAACCCCGGTGCCCTGACTAAATTCCCAATCTGACCCTCATACCATGGTGGCCACCCAATCATCCCCAGCTTCCAATTGGCTCATTCATCCCCCCGCTCCCCTGTAACTATTCCCCAGGTCGTTGTTATAAATGAGAATGTGTTCTCAGTCAACTTACATGGTAAAATATATATATTTTAATTTAATGATGTGCAGCCTTTAAAGGCTTCATAAAGCCTTCATAAACACTACATAAATGTCTCACAAATGTATTTGTATTTATTTATTTCACCTTTATTTAACTAGGCGAGTCAGTTAAGAACAAATTCTTATTTACATTGACGGACTGCCAAAAGGCAAAAGGCCTCCTGCGGGGGCAGGGGATGGGATTAACATAAAAATAAATTAAATAAAAATATAGGACAAAACACACATCATGACTAGAGAGACAACACAACATGACATAAAGAGAGACCTAAGACAACAACATAGCATGGCAGCAACACAACATGACAACAACATGCTAGCAGCACAACATGGCAGCAGCACAACATGGTAGCAGCACAAAACAAGGTACAAACATTATTGGGCACAACTGTCAGTAAGAGTGTCCATGATTGAGTCTTTGACTGAAGAGATGGAGATAAAACTGTCTAGTTTGAGTGTTTGTTGCAGCTCGTTCCAGTCGCTTGCTGCAGTAAACTGAAAAGACGAGCGACCCAAGGATGTGTGTGCTTTGAGGACCTTTAACGAAATGTGACTGACAGAATGGGTGTTGTGTGTGAAGGATGACGGCTGCAGTAGATAGCTCAGATAGGGGGGAGTGAGGCCTAAGAGGGTTTTAGAAATAAGCATCAACCAGTGGGTCTTGCGACGGGTGAACAAAGATGGCCAGTTTACAGAAGAGTATAGAGTGCAGTGGTGTGTCCTATAGGAGCATTGGTGACAAATCTGATGGCCGAATGGCAAAGAACATCTAGCCGCTCGAGAGCACCCTTACCTGGGTATGATGGTCATCTGAATCAGGGTTAGTTTGGCAGCTGGGGTGAAAGAGGTGTGATTACGATAGAGGAAACCAAGTCTAGATTTAACTTTAGCCTGCAGCTTTGATATGTGCTGAGAGAAGGACAGTGTACCGTCTAGTCATATTCCCAAATACTTGTATGAGGTGACTACCTCAAGCTCTAAACCCTCAGAGGTAGTAATCACACCTGTGGGGAGAGGGGCATTCTTCTTACCAAACCATGTGACCTTTGTTTTGGAGGTGTTCAGAACAAGGTTAAGGGCAGAGAAAGCTTGTTGGACACTAAGAAAGCTTTATTGTAGAGTATTTAACACAAAATCCGGGGAGGGGCCAGCTGAGTATAAGACTGTATCATCGGCATATACATGGATGAGAGAGCTTCCTACTGCTTGAGCTATGTTGTTGATGTATATTGAGAAGAACGTGGAGCCTAGAATCGAGCCTTGGAGTACACCCTTGGTGATAGGCAGTGGCTGAGACAGCAGATTTTCTGACTTTATACACTGCACTCTTTGAGAGAGGTAGTTAGCAAACCAGGCCAAATACCCCTCAGTGACACCAATACTCCTCAGCCGGCCCACAAGAATGGAATGGTCTCCTGTATCAAAAGCTTTGGCCAAGTCAATAAAAATAGCAGCACAACATTGCTTAGAATGAAGGGCAATGGTGACATCATTGAGGACCTTTAAGGTTTCAGTGCCACATCCATAACCTGAGCGGAAACCAGATTTCATACCAGAGAAAATACTACAGACATCAAGAAAGCCAGTCAGTTGATTATTGACAAGTTTTTCCAACACGTTTGATAAACAGGGCAAAATAGAAATAGGCCAATAACAGTTAGGATCAGCTTGATCTCCACAGAGAGGAGAGACAGGTTAAAACGATCAGAGATAGGCTTGGCGATGATAGGGGCAACAACCTTAAAGAAGAAAGGGTCTAAACCATCTGACCCAGATGTCAATTTTCAGGAGCTCCTTGAGCACCTCGGACTCAGTGACCGTCTGCAGGGAGAAACTTTGTAGCGGGGCAGAGGAAAAAGAGGGAGGAGCATTCAGGCTAGTCACATTAGAAGGGGTGGGAGATGAGGAAATGTTGGATGGGCAAGGAGGCATGGCTGAATCAAAAAGGAATCCTGACTTAATGAACTGGTGATTAAAGATCTCAGCCATGTGCTTCTTGTCAGTAACAACCACATCATCAACTTTAAGGGACATGGCCAGCTGTGAGGAGGGTTTATTCTCCAGGTCTTTAACCGTTTTCCAGAACTTCTTGGGGTTAGACCCACAGAGAAAGAACTGCTCCTTAAAGTAACTAACTTTGGCCTTCCGGATAGCCTGAGTGCACTTATTTCACATTTGCCTGAACGAGAGCCAGTCAGAGTATGCAGGTGCCGAGCCTTTTGCCAAATGTAATTATTGAGGTGGAGTAACTCTGCAAGATCACGGTCAAACCAGGGGCTGAACATTTTTTTAATTCAATTTTTTTTATGGGGAAGTGTTTGTTAACAATACACTGAAAATATAAAAAAAGAAGATCCAAGCGTCTTCGACAGAGGGGATCAAGCTGATTCTATACCAATTTACAGAGGCCAGTTCATGAAGGTAGACTTGCTCATGAAAGTTTTTTACCAAGCGTCTATGACAAATCAGGACAGGTCGTTTCACTGAGCAGCCATTACGAAAACAGGCTGTAAAACAGTGATCGCTAAGGTCATTACAGAAAACCCCAGACTGATACCTATCAGGATTATTTGTGAGGATAACATGGAGGAGAGTAGCCTTTTCTGGGTGTTTGGAGTCATACCTTGTGGGATTGGTAATAATCTGAGAAAGATTTAGGGAGTCCCATTGCTTAATGACTTGGTCAGGTGGTTTAAGCATGTCCCAGTTTAGGTCACCTAGCAGGACAAATTCAGACTTAGTGTAAGGGGCCAGGAGAGAGTTTAGGCAGGTGGGGTACAGGCTGGTGCTGATGGACGATAACACCCAGCAACAGTCAACGAAGAGCTATTTGAATGTTTAGTGCTTAAAACCAGCAAATCAAATTCCTTGGGGACAGATTTGGTGGAGAGAAACGAGCACTGAAGGTGGTCCTTGGTAAAGATTGCCACTCCCCCATCTTTGGAAGATCTGTCTTGCCGAAAAAGGTTATAACCAGAAAGGTTATAACATCAGTATTCAAAACACTCTTCCTTAACCACGTCTCAGTAATGACCAACACATCTGGATTGTAGCTGTGAACCCACACTTTCAACCATTTTAGGTAATAAGATTCTAGTGTTAACGTGCAGAAAACCCAGGCTTTTAATCAAATCAAATCAAATGTTATTTGTCACATGCGCCGAATACAACAGGTGTAGACCTTACAGTGAAATGTTTACTTACACGCCCTTAACCAACAATGTTTTAAGAAGTTTTAAGAAAAAAATAAGTGTTAACTAAAAAATAGAAAATAAAAGTAACAAATAATTAAACAGCAGCAGTAAAATAGCAATAGTGAGGCTATATACAGGGGGTACCGGTTCAGAGTCAAAGTGCGGTGGCATTGGTTAGTCAAGGTAATTGAGGTAATTCGTACATGTAGGTAGAGTTAAAGTGACTATGCATAGATAATAAACAGAGTAGCAGCAGCGTAAAAGAGGGGTCTGGGTAGCCCTTTAATTAGCTGTTCAGGAGTCTTGGTGGTAGAAGCTGTTAAGAAGCCTTATCGACCTAGACTTGGCCCTCCGGTACCGATTGCCGTGCGGTAGCAGAGAGAACAGTCTATGACTAGGGTGGCTGGTGTCTTTGAACATTTTTAGGGCCTTTCGCTGACACCGCCTACAGAGATCCTGGATGGCAGGAAACTTGGCCCCAGTGTTGTACTGGGCCATACGCACTACCATCTGTAGTGCCTTGCAGTTGGATGCCAAGCAGGCAGTGATGCAACCAGTCAGGATGCTCTCGATGGTGCAGCTGTAGAACCTTTTGAGGATCTGAGGACCCATGCCAAATCTTTTCAGTCTCCTGAGGGGGAATAGGCTTTGTCGTGCCCTCTTCACGGCTGTCTTAGTGTGTTTGGACCATGATAGTTTGTTGGTGATGTGGACACCAAGGAACTTGAAGCTCTCAACCTGCTCCACTACAGCCCCGTCGTTGAGAATGTGGGCGTGCTCGGTCCTCCTTTTCTTGTAGTCCACAATAATCTCTTTTGTCTTGATCATGTTGAGGGAGAGGTTGTTGTCCTGGCACCACACCGACAGGATTCTGACCTCATCCCTATAGGCTGTCTCATTGTTGTTGGTGATAAGGCCTACCACTGTTGTGTCATCGGCAAACTTGATGATGGTGTTGAAGTTGTGCCTGGCCATGCAGCAATGAGTGAACAGGGAGTACAGGAGGGGACTTGGCACACACCCCTGAGGGGCCTCCATGCTGAGGATAAGCGTGGCGGTTGTGTTGTTGCCTACCCTTACCACCTGGGGGCGGCCCGTCAGGAAGTCCAGGATCCAGTTGCAGATGGAGGTGTTTAGTCCTAGGGTCCTTAGCTTAGTGATGAGCTTTGAGGGCACTATGGTGTTGAACACTTAGCTATAGTCAATGAATAGCATTCTCACGTAGGTGTTCCTTTTGTCCAGGTGGGAAATGGCGGTGTGGAGTGCAGTAGAGATTGCATCATCTGTGGATCTGTTGGGGCGGTATGCAAATTTGGGTGGGTCTAGGGTTTCTGGGATAATGGTGTTGATGTGAGCCATGACCAGCCTTTCAAAGCACTTCATGGCTACAGACGTGAGCGCTATGGGTCGGTAGTCATTTAGGCAGGTTACCTTAGTGTTCTTGGGCACAGGGACTATGGTGGTCTGCTTGAAATATGTTGGTATTACAGACTCAGTCAGGGACAGGTTGAAAATGTCAGTGAAGATACTTGCCAGATCAGCACATGTTCGGAGTACACGTCCTGGTAATCAGTCTGGCCCTGCGGCCTTGTGAATATTAACCTGTTTACAGGTCTTACTCATATAGGCTATGGAGAGTGTGATCACACAGTCTCTTCCGCATGCTTCAGTGTTACTTGCCTTGAAGCGTGTGTGGAGTAAAGGTGGTCTAGAGTTTTTTTCCCTCTGGTTGCACATTTAACATGCTGGTAGAAATTAGGTCAAACGGATTAGAGTTTCATTAAAGTCCCCGGCCACTAGGAGTGCCGCCTCTGGATGAGCGTTCTTCTGTTTGCTTATGGCCCTATGCAGCTCATTGTGTGCGGTCTTAGTGCCAGCATCGGCTTGTGGTGGTATATAGACAGCTACGAAGAATACATATGAAAACTCTCTAGGTATATAGCGTGGTGTGCAGCTTATTAAGAGATACTCTACCTCAGGTGAGCAAAACCTCAAGACATCCTTAGATTTTGTGCACCAGCTGTTGTTTACAAATATACATAGAACGCCAGCCCCTGTCTTACCAGAGGCCACTGTTCTATCCTGCTGAAAAAGCTTAAATCCCGCCAGCTGTATGTTATTCACAGAGTCGTTCAGCCACGACTCTGTGAAACATAAAATATTACAGTTATTAATTCCAGTTTGTAGGATATACGTGATCGTAGTTCGTCTATTTTATTCTAGATTGATTGTACATTGACTAATAGGACCAATTGGAAAGGTAGATAACCCTCCCGGCATCGGATCCTTACAAGGCACCCTGACCTTCGTCCCCGATATCTCCATCTCTTTCTCCTGTGAATGACGGAGAGGAGGGCCTTGTCGGGCGTCTGAAGTAAATCCTTCCCGTCCGACTCATTGAAGAAAAAGTATTCCTCCAGTACGGGGTGAGTAATCGCTGTCCTGATATCTAGAAGCTCTTTTCGGTCACAAGACAATGTGACAGAAATATTATTTACAAAATAAGTTATAAATAATGGGAAAAACATACACAATAGCACAATTGGTTACGGGATCGCAAAAAAATGGCAGCCATCTCCTTCGGCACCATTGACCACAAGCCAGATATCAGAGCACAAGTTAGAATTGGGTCTAGCAACAGTAGATGGGCCAGGGTGTACATGCACATTTCCAGATATCATCTACGGTAATACAATCAAGGCACGGCAGAGGAAAGGGAGAGCTCTGCAGTGTTGATTTATGACATTTGAATGTGCATTAGATGGCAACAAGATCATATTGTACAGCAATTTCATCAGGTAACATGAATACAAAGCCGGTGAGAGGTGGTTAGAATAGAATGGGAGGCCAAGAGTCCGTGTAACCAATAGAGAGTCAGAGTCCTGAGTGTGGGAACAAACATAGTCTGTCCCACAGTTGGGTAAACAAGAAAGTTCATAGTCAACAAAGCATGCAGGTATCATGAGGAAAATGGCAAAATACACAATAAAACAAATATAATGACTTGGGTCTCAGTGTCACTCGCCCCAACAGTGCCTGTGTGCTGGATTCGAGCGAAAGTTGGGAAGAGAGGGGGGAGTGTGGTGGGGGTACCAGACAGGGGGAGACAGACCAGGGAAGACCGTGAACAGATCGCCAGGTGGAATCCAAGCACCAGTGCAGCAGGCAACGGGAGTAGGTGTCACACCCACTTGGGAGAGGCTTTTATTTCTGGAGGCAGATTTCTTGTAGAAAATGACATGTCTGTGAACGACGGTAGAGGGCTTGTGAGACTCCTGCCATTGTTTGGCTAAAAGGCTTCGACACGTCTCACTTCACACCTCCTTGCTAAATTTTTATTTCACATTTATTTAACCAGGTAGGCTAGTTGAGAACAAGTTCTCATTTGCAACTGCGACCTGGCAGACTTGTTTACGTGCTGCTGTGCTGCTGTGCGTTTTGTTGCCGATCTTACTTTGCTACCTGACTACTTCACGGTTTTTACTTTTTCATCACCGTATATTTTTTGTTTTTCCCTCAGTCAACTTTTTTCATTCAACTTTTTCACCACGGAGGTTTTATCTGGACATGGTTCGTCAGGACTTCAAACATCCGAAGCTAAGTAACATTAACATGATGCCTTCTAATTGCAGTCGTTGTACTTATAATATACAGGAGAACAATCGCCTTACGGCGAGGATAGCTGTGCTGCAAGCCCAGCTTCAGACACAATCGTTAGGCAAGGGTAATTTCAGTGTAGGAAAGGATGAAACAGCGTCTGTGGCACCAGTAAGTACAGATAGTAACGTTAGTATAAACCCCCTCGCACGGTCCCCGCAGCCGGCCAAATTTGTCATGGCTTCTGGAGGGAAATGCTGTAGGAATGCTCAACCGGTGTCGCTTATTCAGCCGACAGAAACTTTCAACCGGTTCTCCCCATTAACTTCTTACATCTACACGTTCCGCTAGCGGAACGTCTGCTCCAATATCCAATGATGGGCGGGGCGCGAAATTCAAACTCCTCTAAATCCGAAAACTTACACTTTTCAAACATATGACTATGTTACAGCTATTTAAAGACAAGACTCTCCTTTATCTAACCAAACTGTCCGATTTCAAAAAGGCTTTACAGCGAAAGCAAAACATTAGATTATGTCAGCAGAGTACCCAGCCAGGAATAATCACACAGCCATTTTTCAAGCTAGCATATCATGTCACATAAACCCAAACCATATCTAAATGCAGCACTAACCTTTGATGATCTTCATCAGATGACACACCTAGGACATTGTGTTATACAATACATGCATGTCTGTTCAATCAAGTTCATATTTATATCAAAAACCAGCTTTTTACATTAGCATGTGACGTTCAGAACTAGCATTCCCACCGAACACTTCCGGTGATTTTACTAAATTACTCACGATAAACGTTCACAAAAAGCATAACAATTATTTTAAGAATTATAGATACAGAACTCCTCTATGCACTCGATATGTCCGATTTTAAAATAGCTTTTCGGATGAAGCACATTTTGCAATAATGTAAGTACATAGCCCGGCGTTACAGGGCTAGCTATTTAGACACCCACCCAGTGTAGCCTTCACCAAAATCACATTTCCTATAAGAAAAATGTTCTTACCTTGCTTGTTCTTCATCAGAATACACTGCCAGGACTTCTACTTCAATAACAAATGTAGGTTTGGTCCCAAATAATCCATCGTTATATCCAAACAGCGACGTTTTGTTCGTGCGTTCTAGACACTATCCCAACGCTAAATCTCGGCCACGAGCATGACGCAAAATATGACAAAAAATTTCGAAATATTCCATTACCGTACTTCGAAGCATGTCAACCGCTGTTTAAAACCAATATTTATGCAATTTATCTCGTAGAGAAGCGATAATATTCCGACCGGGAATCTGCCTGTCTGTAAACTGAGGAAAAAACCAAAAGCCGGGGGCGGGGCGTGTCACGCGCCTAAGGCTTAGTCCATTGACTGACCACTCAGCATTTGCTCTCGTGTGCTTCAGCCAGGGCTTTGAATGACATCATTCCTGTTTTTCCCGGGCTGTGAGACTCCATTGTTGACGTGAGAATTGTCACGTAAGAGCAGAGATCCTTTGTAAACGACAGAGATAATAAAGAAGGGCAAGAAATGTTCAGACAGGGTACTTCCTGAACAGAAGCATCTCAGGTTTTTGCCTGCCATAGGAGTTCTGTTATACTCACAGACACCATTCAAACAGTTTCAGAAACTTTGGAGTGTTTTCTCTCCAAAGCTAATAATTATATGCATATTCCAGTTTCTGGGCAGGACTAATAATCAGATTAAATCGGGTACGTTTTTTATCCAGCCGTGAAATTACTGCCCCCTAGATGTAACAGGTTAAGCGAGTCGGAGTCGGAGGCCGAAACTTCTCTGGTCTCTGCTCCTCCCGTTATGAGACGCCGAAGCCTCTCACCATTAGCTCTGACAAATTGAAAACCCTAGTCATTGGCGACTCCATTACCCGCAGTATTAGACTAAAAACGAATCATCCAGCGATCATACACTGTTTACCAGGGGGCAGGGCTACCGACGTTAAGGCTAATCTAAAGGCGGTGCTGGCTAAAGCTAAAACTGGCGAGTGTAGAGAGTATAGAGATATTGTTATCCACGTCGGCACCAACGATGTTAGGATGAAACAGTCAGAGGTCACCAAGCGCAACATAGCTTCAGCGTGTAAATCAGCTAGAAAGATGTGTCGGCATCGATTAATTGTCTCTGGCCCCCTCCCAGTTAGGGGGAGTGATGAGCTTTACAGCAGTCTCACAACTCAATCGCTGGTTGAAAACTGTTTTCTGCCCCTCCCAAAAGATAGAATTTGTAGATAATTGGCCCTCTTTCTGGGACTCACCCACAAACAGGACCAAGCCTGGCCTGTTGAGGAGTGACGGACTCCATCCTAGCTGGAGGGGTGCTCACATCTTATCTACGAACATAGACAGGGCTCTAACTCCTCTAGCTCCACAATGAAATAGGGTTCAGGCCAGGCAGCAGGCTGTTAGCCAGCCTGCCAGCTTAGTGGAGTCTGCCACTAGCACAGTCAGTGTAGTCAGCTCAGCTATCCCCATTGAGACCGTGTCTGTGCCTCGATCTAGGTTGGGCAAAATTAAAGATGGCGGTGTTCGCTTTAGCAATCTCACTAGTATAAAGACCTCCTCCATTCCTGCCATTATTGAAATAGATTGTGATACCTCACATCTCAAAATAGGACTACTTAATGTTAGATCCCTCACTTCAAAGGCAGTTATAGTCAATTAACTAATCACTGATCATAATCTTGATGTGATTGGCCTGACTGAAACATGGCTTAAGCCTGATGAATTTACTGTGTTAAATGAGGCCTCACCCCCTGGTTACACTAGTGACCATATCCCCCGCGCATCCCGCAAAGGCGGAGGTGTTGCTAACATTTATGATAGCAAATTTAAATTTACCCCAAAAAAACAACAATGACGTTTTCGTCTTTTGAGCTTCTAGTCATGAAATCTATGCAGCCTACTCAATCACTTTTTATAGCTACTGTTTACAGGCCTCCTGGGCCATATGCAGCGTTCCTCACTGAGTTCCCTGAATTCCTATCGGACCTTGTAGTCATCGCAGATAATATTCAAATTTTTGGTGACTTTAATATTCACATGGAAAAGTCCACAGACCCACTCCAAAAGGCTTTCGGAGCCATCATCGACTCAGTGGGTTTTGTCCAACATGTCTCTGGACCTACTCACTGCCACAGTCATACTCTGGACCTAGTTTTGTCCCATGGAATAAATGTTGTGGATCTTAATGTTTTTCCTCATAATCCTGGACTATCGGACCACCATTTTATTACGTTCGCAATCGCAACAAATAATCTGCTCAGACCCCAACCAAGAAGCATTAAAAGTCGTGCTATAAATTCTCAGACAACCCAAAGATTCCTTGATGCCCTTCCAGACTCCCTCTGCCTACCCAAGGACGTCAGAGGACAAAAACCAGTTAACCACCTAACCGAGGAACTCAATTTAACCTTGCGCAATACCCTCGATGCAGTTGCACTCCTAAAAACTAAAAACATTTGTCATAAGAAACTAGCTCCCTGGTATACAGAAAATACATGAGCTCTGAAGCAAGCTTCCAGAAAATTGGAACGGAAATGGCGCCACACCAAACTGGAAGTCTTTCGACTAGCTTGGAAAGACAGTACCGTGCAGTATCGAAGAGCCCTCACTGCTGCTCGATCATCCTAATTTTCCAACTTATTGAGGAAAATAAGAACAATCCGAAATTTATTTTCGATACTGTCGCAAAGTTAACTAAAAAGCAGCATTCCCCAAGAGAGGATGGCTCTCACTTCAGCAGTGATGAATTCATGAACTTCGTTGAGGAAAAGATCATGATCATTAGAAAGCAAATTACGGACTCCTCTTTAAATCTGCGTATTCCTCCAAAGCTCCGTTGTCCTGAGTCTGCACAACCCTGCCAGGACCTAGGATCAAGGGAGACACTAAAGTGTTTTAGTACTATATCTCTTGACACAATGATGAAAATAATCATGGCCTCTAAACCTTCAAGCTGCATACTGGACCCTATTCCAACTAAACTACTGAAAGAGCTGCTTTCTGTGCTTGGCCCTCCTATGTTGAACATAATAAACGGCTCTCTATCCACCGGATGTGTACCAAACTCATTAAAAGTGGCAGTAATAAAGCCTTTCTTGAAAAAGCCAAATCTTGACCCAGAAATTATAAAAAACTATCGGCCTATATCGAATCTTCCATTCCTCTCAAAAAATTTAGAAAAAGCTGTTGCGCAGCAACTCACTGCCTTCATGAAGACAAACAATGTACACAAAACGCTTCAGTCTGGTTTTAGACCCCATCATAGCACTGAGACTGCACTTGTGAAGGTGGTAAATTACCTTTTAATGACGTCAGACCGAGGTTCTGGGTCTGTCCTCGTGCTCCTAGATCTTAGTGCTGCTTTTGATACCATCGATCACCACATTCTTTTGGAGAGATTGGAAACCCAAATTGGTCTACATGGACAAGTTCTGGCCTGGTTTAGGTCTTATCTGTCGGAAAAATATCAGTTTGTCTCTGTGAATGGTTTGTCCTCTGACAAATCAACTGTAAATTTCGGTGTTCCTCAAGGTTCCGTTTTACGACCACTATTGTTTTCACTATATATTTTACCTCTTGGGGATGTCATTCGAAAACATAATGTTAAATTTCACTGCTATGCGGATGACACACAGCTGTACATTTCAATGAAACATGGTGAAGCCCCAAAATTGCCCTCGCTAGAAGCCTGTGTCTCAGACATAAGGAAGTGGATGGCTGCAAACTTTCTACTCTTAAACTCGGACAAAACAGAGATGCTTGTTCTAGGTCCCAAGAAACAAAGAGATCTTCTGTTGAATCTGACAATTAATCTGGATGGTTGTACAGTCGTCTCAAATAAAACTGTGAAGGACCTCGGCGTTACTCTGGACCCTGATCTCTCTTTTGAAGAACATATCAAGACTGTTTCAAGGACAGCTTTTTTCCATCTACGTAACATTGCAAAAATCAGAAACTTTCTGTCCAAAAATGACGCAGAAAAATTAAGACAAGACGCGGGCCTCCTAATTGTTCATAGAATTTCTAAGCAAACAGCTGGAGGCAGGGCTTTCTCCTATAGAGCTCCATTTTTATGGAATAGTCTGCCTACCCATGTGAAAGACGCAGACTCAGTCTCAACCTTTAAGTCTTTACTGAAGACATATTTCTTCAGTAGGTCCAATGATTAAGTATAGTCTGGCCCAGGGGTGTGAAGGTGAACGGAAAGGCTGGAGCAACGAACCGCCCTTACTGTCTCTGCCTGGCCGGTTTCCCCTCTTTCCACTGGGATTCTCTGCCTCTACCCCTATTACGGGGGATGAGTCACTGGCTTACTGGTGTTCTTCCATGCCGTCCCTGGGAGGGTTGCGTCACTTGAGTGGGTTGAGTCACTGATATGGTCTTCCTGTCTGGGTTGGCGCCCCCCCTTGGGCTGTGCCATGGCGGAGATCTTTGTGGGCTATACTCGGCCTTGTCCCGGGATGGTATGTTGGTGGTTGTAGATATTCCTCCAGTGGTGTGGAGGCTGTGCTTTGGCAAAGTGGGTGGGGTTATATCCTACCTGTTTGGCCCTGTCATCGGATGGGGCCACAATGTCTCCTGACCCCTCCTGTCTCAGCCTCCAGTATTTATGCTGCAGTAGTTTATGTGTCGGGGGGCTAGGGTCAGTCTGCCACATCTGGAGTATTTCTCTTGTCTTTTCCGGTGTCCTGTGTGAATTTCTCTAATTCTCACTTTTTTTTCTTTCTTTCTCTCTCTCGGAGGACCTGAGCCCTAGGACCATTCTTCAGGACTACCTGGCTTGATGACTCCTTGCTGTCCCCAGTTCACCTGGCCGTGCTGCTGCTCCAGTTCCAACTGTTCTGCCTGCAGCTATGGAACCCTGACCTGCTCACCGGACGTGCTACCTGTCCCAGACCTGTTGTCCCAGACCTGCTGGAACCCTGACCTCTTCACCGGACGTGCTACCTGTCCCAGACCTGCTGTTTTCAACTCTCTAGAGACAGCAGGAGCGGTAGAGATACTCTCAAAGATTGGCTATGAAAAAGCCAACTGACACTTACTCTTGTGTTACTGACTTGTTGCACCCTCGAAAACTACTATGATTATTATTATTTGACAATGCTGGTCATTTATGAACATTTGAACATCTAGGCCATGTGCTGTTATAATCTCCACCCGGCTCAGCCAGAAGAGGACTGGCCACCCCTCATAGCCTGGTTCCTCTCTAGGTTTCTTCGTAGGTTTTGGCCTTTCTAGGGAGTTTTTCCTAGCCACCGTGCTTCTACACCTGCATTGCTTGCTGTTTGGGGTTTTAGGCTGGGTTTCTGTACAGCACTTTGTGATATCAGCTGATGTAAGAAGGGCTATATAAATACATTTGATTTGATTTGACATACAACAACACAGAGTTACACATGGAATAAACAAAACATACAGTCAATAATACAGTCGAACAAAAGAAAACAAAAAGTCTATATACAGTGAGTGCAAATGAGGTAAGGCAATAAATAGGCCATGGTGGCGAAGTAGTTACAATATAGCAATTAAAGACTGGAATGGTAGATGTGCAGAAGATTAATATGCAAGTAGAGATACTGGGGTGCAAAGCAAGATAAATAAATAAATACAGTATGGGGATGAGGTAGGTGGATAGATGGGCTGTTTACAGATGGGCTATGTACAGGTGCAGTGATCTGTGAGCTGCTCTGACAGCTGGTGCTTAAAGCTAGTGAGGGAGATATGAGTCTCCAGCTTCAGAGATGTTTGCAGTTCGTTCCAGTCATTGGCAGCAGAGAACTGGAAAGAAAGGCGGCCAAAGGAGGAATTGGCTTTGTGGGTGACCAGTGAGATATACCTGCTGGAGCGCATGCTACGAGTGGGTGCTGCTATGGTGACCAGTGAGCTGAGATAAGGCGGGGCTTTACCTAGCAGAGACTTGTAGATAACCTGTAGCCAGTGGGTTTGGCGACGAGTATGATGCGAGGGCCAACCAACAAAAGCATACAGGTCGCAGTGGTGGGTAGTGTATGGGGCTTTGGTGACAAAACGGATGGCACTGTGATAGACTGCATCCAGTTTGTTGAGTAGAGTGTTGGAGGCTATTTTATAGATGACATCACCGAAGTCGAGGATTGGTAGGATGGTCAGTTTTACGAGGGTGTGTTTGGCAGCATGAAGGATGCTTTGTTGCAATATAGGAAGCCGATTCTAGATTTAATTTTGGTTTGGAGATGCTTAATGTGAGTCTGGAAGGAGAGTTTACAGTCTAACCAGACACCCAGGTATTTTGTAGTTGTCCACATGTTCTAAGTCAGATCCGTCCAGAGTAGTGATGCTGGACGGGCGAGCAGGTGCGGGCAGTGATCGATTGAATAGCATGCATTTAGTTTTACCTGCGTTTAAGAGCAGTTGGAGGCCACGGATGGAGAGTTGAATGGCATTGAAGCTCGCCTGGAGGTTAGCTAACACAGTGTCCAAAGAAGGGCCAGAAGTATACAGAATGGTGTTATCTGCGTAGATGTGGATCAGAGAATCACCAGCAGCAAGAGCAACATCATTGATGTATACAGAGAAGAGAGTCGGCCCGAGAATTGAACCCTGTGGCACACCCATAGAGACTGCCAGAAGTCTGGACAACAGCTCCTCCGATTTGACACACTGAACTCTATCAGAGAAGTAGTTGGTAAACCAGGCGAGGCAATCATTTGAGAAGCCAAGGCTGTCGAGTCTGCCAATAAGAATGTGGTGATTGACAGAGTCGAATTCCTTGGCCTGGTCGACGAATACGGCTGCACAGTAATGTCTCTTATCGATGGTGGTTATGATATCGTTTAGGACCTTGAGCGTGGCTGAGGTGCACCCATGACCAGCTCTGAAACCAGATTGCATAGCAGAGAAGGTACGGTGGGATTCGAAATGGTCGGTAATCTGTTTGTTAACCTCTATGGGCTAGGTGGGACGCTTGCTCAACAGCCAGTGCAATCCCGTGGCGCGATATTCAAAAACCTTAGAAATGCTATTACTTCAATTTCTCAAACATATGACTATTTTACACCATTTTAAAGACAAGACTCTCGTTAATCTAACCACACTGTCTGATTTCAAAAAGGCTTTACAACGAAAGCAAAACATTAGATTATGTCAGTAGAGTACCCAGCCAGAAATAATCAGACACCCATTTTTCAAGCTAGCATATAATGTCACAAAAACCAAAACCACAGCTAAATGCAGCACTAACCTTTGATGATCTTCATCAGACGACACTCCTAGGACATTATGTTATACAATACATGCATGTTTTGTTCAATCAAATTCATATTTATATCAAAAACCAGCTTTTTACATTAGCATGTGACTAGCATGTGACTAGCATTCCCACCGAAACTTCTGGTGAATTTACTAAATTACTTACGATAAACGTTCACAAAAAACATAACAATTATTTTAACAATTATAGATACAGAACTCCTTTATGCAATCGCTATGTCCGATTTTAAAATAGCTTTTCGGTGAAAGCACATTTTGCAATAGTCTGAGTAGATAGCTCGCCATCACGGGCTAGCTATTTAGACACCCACCAAGTTTAGCCCTCACCAAAGTCAGATTTACTCTAAGAAAAATTGGATTACCTTTACTGTTCTTCGTCAGAATGCACTCCCAGGACTTCTACTTCAATAACAAATGTTGGTTTGGTTCCAAATAATCCATAGTTATATCCAAATAGCGGCGTTTTGTTCGTGCGTTCAAGACACTATCCGAAGGGTAAAGAAGGGTGACGCACCCGACGCGTTTCGTGACAAAACATTTCAAAATATTCCATTACCGTACTTCGAAGCATGTCAAACGCTGTTTAAAATAAATTTTTATGCGATTTTTCTCGTAAAAAAGCGATAATATTCCGACCGGGAAACCCTGTTTTCGTTCAAAGACCAAAAAATAAAAACATGGTGTCGGCTCGTGCACGCGCCTCAGTCTCATTGTTCTCAGATCGACCACTATCCAAATGCGCTACTGTTTTTCAGCCATGGCCTGCAAAGTCACCATTCATTGTTCTGGCGCCTTCTGAGAGCCTATGGGAGCGTTAGAAAATGTCACGTTATGCCAGAGATCCCCTGTTTTGGTTAGAGATGATCAAGAAGGCCAAGAAATAGTCAGAGAGAGCGCTTCCTGTTTGGAATCTTCTCAGGTTTTGGCCTGGCAAATTAGTTCTGTTATACTCACAGACACCATTCAAACAGTTTTAGAAACTTTAGGGTGTTTTCTATCCAAATCAAACAATTATATGCATATTCTAGTTACTGGACAGGAGTAGTAACCAGATTAAATCGGGTACGTTTTTTATCTGGCCGTGCAAATACTGCCCCCTATCCCCAACAGGTTAACTTGGCTTTCGAAGACCTTAGATAGACAGGGTAGGATAGATATATGTCTGTAGCAGTTTGGGTCTAGAGTGTCACCCCCTTTGAAGAGGGGGATGACTGCGGCAGCTTTCCAATCTTTGGGAATCTCAGACGATACGAAAGAGAGGTTGAACAGGCTAGTAATTGGGGTTGCAACAATTTCTGCAGATAATTTTAGAAAGAGAGGGTCCAGATTGTCTAATCCGGCTGATTTGTATGGGTCCAGATTTTGCAGCTCTTTCAGAAATCAGCTATCTGGATTTGGGTGAAGGAGAAATGGTGGGGGCTTCGGCGGGTTGCTGTGGAGGGTGCCGAGCAGTTCACCAGGGTAGGGGTAGCCAGGTGGAAAGCATGGCCAGCCGTTGAGAAATGCTTATTGAAATTCTCAATTATAGTGGATTTATCGGTGGTAACAGTGTTTCCTAGCCTCAGAGCAGTGGGCAGCTGGGAGGAGGTGCTCTTATTCTCCATGGACTTTACAGTGTCCCAGAACGTTTTTGAGTTAGTACTACAGGATGCAAACTTCTGTTTGAAAAAGCTAGCCTTAGCTTTTCTAACTGCCTGTGTATATTTGTTCCTAACTTCCCTGAAAAGTTGCATATCACGGGGGCTATTCGATGCTAATGAAGAACGCTACAGGATGTTTTTGTGCTGGTCAAGGGCAGACAGGTCTGGAGTGGACCAAGGACTATATCTATTCCTAGTTCTACATTTTTTGAGTTGGGCATGCTTATTTAAGATGGTGAGGAAGGCACTTTTAAAGAATAGCCAGGCATCATCTACTGACGGGATGAGGTCAATGTGATTCCAGGATACCCCGGCCAGGTCGATTAGAAAGGCCTGCTCGCAAAAGTGTTTTAGGGAGCGTTTGACAGTGATGAGGGGTGGTCGTTTGGTTGCAGACCCATTACGGATGCAGGCAATGAGGCAGTGATTGCTGAGATCTTGATTGAAAACAGCAGAAGTGTATTTGGAGGGCGAGTTAGTTAGGATGACATCTATGAGTGTGCCCATGTTTACGGATTTGGGGTTGTACCTTGTAGGTTCATTGATAATTCGTGTGAGATTGAGGGCATCAAGCTTAGATTGTAGGATGGCCGGGGTGTTAAGCATGTCCCAGTTTAGGTCACCTAGTAACACGAGCTCAGAAGATTGATGGGGGGGCAATCAGTTCACATATGGTATCGAGGGCACAGCTGGGGGCAGAGGGAGGTCTATAGCAAGCGGCAACAGTGAGAGACTTGTTTCTGGAAAGGTGAATTTTTAGAAGTAGAAGCTCGAATTGTTTGGGTACAGACTTGGATAGTAATACAGAATTCTGCAGGCTATCTTTGCAGTAGATTGCAACACCGCCCCCTTTGGCAGTTCTATCTTGGCGGAAAATGTTATAGTTAGCGATGGAGATTTCAGGGTTTTTGGTGGTTTTCCTAAGCCAGGATTCAGACACTGCTAAGACATCCAGGTTGGCAGAGTGTGCTAAAGCAGTGAGTAAAACAAACTTAGGGAGTAGGCTTCTAATGTTAACATGCATGAAACCAAGGCTTTTACGGTTACAGAAGTCAACAAATGAGAGCACCTGGGGATTGGGAGTGGAGCTAGGCACTGCAGGACCTGGATTAACCTCCACATCACCAGAGGAACAGAGGAGAAGTAGGATAAGGGTACGGCTAAAGGCTATACGAACTGCAGTCTAGCACGTTTGGAACAGAGAGTAAAAGGAGCAGGTTTCTGGGCACGATAGCATAGATTCAAGGCATAGTGTACAGACAAAGGTAAGGTAGGATGTGAGTACATTGGAGATAAACCCATAAACCTAGGCATTGAGTAATGATGAGAGAGATATAGTCTCTAGAGACGTTTAAACCAGATGATGTCATCGCATATGTAGGAGGTGGAACAACATGGTTGGTTAAGGCATATTGAGCAGGGCTAGAGGCTCTACAGTGAAATAAGACAGTAATCACTAACCAGGACAGTAATGGACGAGGCATATTGATATTAGAGAGAGGCATGCGTAGCCAAGTGAACATATGGGTCCAGTGATTGGTTGGGCTGACTGGGGACACGGCGATTCAGACAGTTAGCAGGCCGATGCTAACAAGCTAACATTTAGTAGGCCGGGGCTAAACAAGCTAGCAATTAGCAGACCGGGGTTGGCAAGCAAGCAGTGGGCAGACCGGGGCAAGCAGTTAGCAGACCGGGGCAGGCAAGCTAGCAGTTAGCAAACCAGGGCTAGCAAGTTAGCCTTTGGGGGACGCCGCGATGGGGTTAAGTCTGTTTTTGTCACTTCTTGCGGTGACGTCGATAGACCAGTCATGGAATTAGTAGGGCTCCAAGTAGCTCTAGATAGCTAGCAGGCCGGTTAGCAGAATGGGCCTTCAGCGGACGTCGCGCCTGAGGGGCCTTTTGGAATCCTCGGGCAGATAATGTCGGTATTCCAGTCGTAGAGGATCGGCGGGGTTCCGTGCCCCATACCGGCAGTAGAAGTGGTCCGGATATTGTAGCCCAGGAGTGGGCTTCGGTGGTAGCACAGGAGCCCTGGCCGAGCTAGCTTCAGGCGAATTGGTGCTTGCTCTGGGATGGAAACGCTAGCCAGGAGTAGTCACCCGGGATTGCGGTTAGCTAGTTGCGAAGATCCAGTTGAAAATTGAGGTTGTTGGTCAGTTTCTTTCCTAGCAGCTTGGTACTTTGTAGCCTTATTTATTATTATTACTTTTAGCATTCAGAAGTAGGTTCAGACTGAACTTTACTCACTCAGTGTGGTTGCGGATGGTATTTCCAGATTCCGCTGTGTTTCTTCTGCAGGTTTTGGTTTGTTAGAAGTTTTTTTCTTGTTAGTCCTTGGTAGAAATAGTCAATTCAGGCAATTATGTCCAAAATCAAGGTGTTAGGTATGGAATTGTGATTTGGATTGAAGATTTTGATGTTGAGGTTAGTATCCTGTATAAGTCCTGGCGAAAAAATTCAAGTTTATCTCCATTTATTCAACTCTAATTCTATATTTTTTCAGGAGAACTCAGGAGCCCATGCTCTCTGTGTGTGTGTCTCTCTCTCTCTCAGCTATAACCGTATGTCATGCTCTATAAAGGGTTCATAAATGTGGCATAACTGTGTGACATAACCACCAATGTCAAATGTGATATAACCCACTATGTCAAATATGACAAACGTGTTTTCTAAAGGGTGGCATAAGCACCGCAAAATAAAGGCTTTATAAATCATATTAAATTGTGTTCACAACAATGCTTAAACCACATCAGGGGAGGACTTTTGAGGTGTGTGAAAAATCTTTGATTTTTGAGTGTAGGTGCCCTTTATTTCATAGGGCATGCCCTGTAGCACAATAAGCGCACGTTATGTCACGTTCTGACCATAGTAAGATGTTATTTTCTATGATAGAGTAGGTCAGGGCATGACAGGGGGTGTTTTGTGTTTTTTCTGTGTTTTGTATATCTATGTTTAGGTTCTAGTTTTCTATTTCTATGTTGTTGTTTTTTGGGATGATCTCCAATTAGAGGCAGCTTGACCTTGTTGTCTCTATTGGAGATCATACTTAAGTAGGGTTTTTTCCGCCTGTGTTTGTGAGTAGTTGTCTTCTGTTTAGGTTATGTACCTGACAGAACTGCGCCCTTTCGTTTTCTATTTGTTATTTTTTCTTTAGTGTTCTGAGTTAAAATAAATATTCATCATGAGCAATCAACACACTGCGCTTTGGTCCCCTCTCTACGACAGCCGTTACAGAACTACCCACCACAACTGGATCAAGCAGCGTGCCCGGGAGGAGATGGATTCCTGGTCTCTGGAGGTGTGGCGAGAGAGGATAGACTGGACTTGGGGGCAAGTATTGGACAGATACAGAAGCATGCCGGGGAAGCACGAAAGGCAGGCCCAAACATTTGTTTGGGGGGGGGGGGCACACGGGTAGATTGGCGGTGAGACCTGAGCCAACTCCCCGTGCTTATCGTGGTGAGCATGTGCCTGCTCCTCGCACTCTCCCTCCAGTGTGCCTCGATAGCCCAGTACGTCATGTGCCTGCTCCTCGCACTCTCCCTCCAGTGCCTCCACTCTCCCTCCAGTACGTCTCCTCAGTCCGGTGAGACCTGTTCCAGCTCCACGAAAGAAGCCTCCAGTAATGATCTATGGTCAGAAGCCTCAAGTGATGATCCATGGCACGAAGCCTTCAGTGATGATCCATGGCCCGGAGCCTGTAGGGATAATCCATGGCAAGAAGCCTGTAGGGATGATCCATGGCCCGGAGCCTGTAGAGATGATCCATGGCACGAAGCCTCCAGTGATAATCCATGGCCCGGGCCTCCAGTGATGATCCATGGCACAAAGCCTCCAGTGATGATCAATGGTGCGGAACCTGTAGTGATGATCCATTGCACGGAGCCTGCAGCAACGGTCCCCAGTCCAGAACCTACAGTGACGCTCCCCAGTCGGGATCCTCCAGCGACGCTCCCCAGTCCGGAGCCTCCAGCGACGCTCCCCAGTCCGGAGCCTCCAGCGACGCTCCCCAGTCCGGAGCCTCCAGCGACGCTCCCCAGTCCGGAGCCTACAGTGACGCTCCCCAGTCCGGAGCCTCCAGCGATGCTCCGGACCAGCGACGCTCCCCAGTATGGAACCTCCTGAGACGGCCTGCAGCCCGGAACCTCCAGCGGCGGCCTGCAGCCCGGAACCTCCAGCAGCGGCCTGCAGCCCAGAACCTCCAGCGGCAACCAGCAGCCCGGAACATCCAGCGATGATCTACAGTCCGGTTCCTCCTCCGACGATCCACGGTCCGGTGGTACTAAAGCAGAGGGATCAGTGGGTGGAGCGGGGGTTGCGCCTCGAACCGAGCCGCCTACTCTGCTGGAGGATCTGCTGGAGGATAAGGTTATGTGGACTGCACTAGAGCCGCCATAGACAGGAGTTACCCACCCTACCCTCCCTTTTGTTTTTTAGTGGCATTCGGAGTCTGCACCTTTGGGGGGGGGGGGTACTGTCACGTCCTGACCATGGTAAGATGTTATTTTCTATGGTAGAGTAGGTCAGGGCGTGACAGGGAGTGTTTTGTGTTTTTCTTTGTTTTGTATATCTATGTTTAGGTTCTAGTTTTCTATTTCTATGTTGTTGTTTTTTGGGATGATCTCCAATTAGAGGCAGCTGGTCCTCGTTGTCTCTAATTGGAGATCATACTTAAGTAGGGGTTTTTCCACCTGTGTTTGTGGGTAGTTGTCTTCTGTTTAGTTTATGTACCTGACAGAACTGTGCGCTTTCGTTTTCTCTTTGTTATTTTTTCTTTAGTGTTCCGAGTTAAAATAAATATTCATCATGAGCAATCAACACGCTGCGCTTTGGTCCTCTCTCTACGACAGCCGTTACACGTGATGAGTTCGCAAATCAAATGCCCACCTGTAGTGCCACTGGACAACATAAAACGAGTAAGTTGAAATGTATTTACTGTCATTTAAATTAGTTTGTAGCAGTTAAGTGTTGAGTAAAATTACATACAGTGAGGGGAAAAAACTATTTGATCCCCTGCTGATTGTGTACGTTTGCCCACTGACAAAGAAATGATCAGTCTATACTTTTAATGGTAGGTTTATTTGAACAGTGAGAGACAGAATAACAACCAAAAAATGCAGAAACGCATGTCAAAAATGTTATAAATTGTATTTGACCCCCTCTCAATCAGAAAGATTTCTGGCTCCCAGGTGTCTTTTATAAAGGTAACGAGCTGAGATTAGGAGCACAGGGAGTTGTTACCTGTGTAAAAGACACCTGTCCACAGAAGCAATCAATCAGATTCCAAACTCTCCACCATGGCCAAGACCAAAGAACTCTCCAAGGATGTCAGGGACAAGATTGTAGACCTACACAAGGCTGGAATGGGCTACAAGACCATCGCCAAGCAGCTTGGTGAGAAGGTGACAACAGTTGGTGCGACTATTCGCAAATGGAAGAAACACAAAAGAACTGTCAATCTCCCTCGGCCTGGGGCTCCATGCAAGATCTCACCTCGTGGAGTTGCAATGATCATGAGAACGGTGAGGAATCAGCCCAGAACTACACGGGAGGATCTTGTCAATGATCTCAAGGCAGCTGGGACCATAGTCACCAAGAAAACAATTGGTAACACACTACGCTGTGAAGGACTGAAATCCTGCAGCTCCCGCAAGGTCCCCCTGCTAAAGAAAGCACATATACATGCCCGTCTGAAGTTTGCCAATGAACATCTGAATGATTCAGAGGACAACTGGGTGAAAGTGTTGTGGTCAGATGAGACCAAAATGGAGCTCTTTGGCATCAACCCAACTCGCCGTGTTTGGAGGTGGAGGAATGCTGCCTATGACCCCAAGAAAACCATCCCCACCGTCAAACATGGAGGTGGAAACATTATGCTTTGGGGGTGTTTTTCTGCTAAGGGGACAGGACAACTTCACCGCATCAAAGGGACGATGGACGGGGCCATGTACTGTCAAATCTTGGGTGAGAACCTTCTTCCCTCAGCCAGGGCATTGAAAATGGGTCGTGGATGGGTATTCCAACATGACAATGACCCAAAACACACGGCCAAGGCAACAAAGGAGTGGCTCAAGAAGAAGCACATTAAGGTCCTGGAGTGGCCTAGCCAGTCTCCAGACCTTAATCCCATAGAAAATCTGTGGAGGGAGCTGAAGGTTCGAGTTGCCAAACGTCAGCCTCAAAACCTTAATGACTTGGAGAAGATCTGCAAAGAGGAGTGGGACAAAATCCCTCCTGAGATGTGTGCAAACCTGTGGCCAACTACAAGAAACGTCTGATCTCTGTGATAGCCAACAAGGGTTTTGCCACCAAGTACTAAGTCATGTTTTGCAGAGGGGTCAAATACTTATTTCCCTCATTAAAATGCAAATCAATTTATAACATTTTTGACATGTGTTTTTCTGGATTTTTTGTTGTTGTTATTCTGTCTCTCACTGTTCAAATAAACCTACCATTAAAATTATAGACTGATAATTTCTTTGTCAGTGGGCAAAAGTACAAAATCAGCAGGGGATCAAATACTTTTTTCCCTCACTGTAGCTACTGTACCTCAATTGTTATTTCAAATAATTTCAGTGACTTCACAGCAGTTGCTTGCTACGTTAGCTAGCTAACAAAATGTATGTAGCTAGTAGGTTCAGCTAAATAAAAATCCCCCAAGATACACCGACAGAGGAATAAAATAGTACGATTGAAATGGAGTTTCCAATCTCCCCTTTACAGAAATGCCCTTATCCAGATGGTGTGACAAAGGCATTTCCTAACAGACCTGCTAACTTTCTTTGTTGTTACTTTAAGGTTGGAATCAACATGTAGTTCCTCCAGCAGGCAGAGAGGCTAGAACCATTCGTCCGCCAGCTCAGAAACAAGCTACGCTGTTCACATCCCTGTGTAATGTTCAATGTAATTGCATCGCTGGACTTTTTTAAACTGAATGTATTTGTATTGTTTTAAAAATGTAAAAATAAAAGGACATATGTTAGTTATAATTCCCTGGGTGTTAATACATTTGTGTTTACATCATTAAGCCTTTATATGTAATGAATGACCAAAGGTGTCTGACTTTATAGTAAGTACAGAGTCATATGATATAAGGCATTTATGTATGTGTTATAAAATACCAAAGGGGTCTGACTTTAAAGTAAGTACAGCGTCATGTGATGTAGAGTCTTTATGGATGCGTTATGAATTATCAAATGTGTCTCACTTCAAATGAAGTGTTACAGGATACTACATGAAGTGTCAATTAATAGGTTATTAAAGATCTACTGATTTATGAAGGTTCTCTTACCGTACACAGGTTACTGTAGGGTGTGAAAGGTATTTAAGTGGATTGGGCAGAAGTCTCTAGGAACGAGATTAGGTGTAACGTTACTAACATGACTTCACTTTAGAGCTTGTGCCATCCTTCAGCCCAACATGTCACCCTTTATAAAGCACATGTTTATATCATATGCGACTTAGTGGGTTCTGTCACAGTTGACATTGGTGTTTATGTCATACAGTTAGGGTTAGTGAACCCTTTATAAAGCATTATGAAGGCTTTATGAAGCCGAATGTAATTTAAAGCGGGACCAAACATTTGTTTTTGGAACACTTCAGGTGTTCACGTGAAATTCATGCAGTTTTCCGTAAGGGGTATATCGGCCTTCATATTGGTATGTGATCCTCATTACGATCTTACGAACAGACTGCAGAGTTCTGTACTTGTTCTTTATGTGCGTTTGAATAAAAAATGTAGAAAAATACAATAAAACATACTGTATCAGTCTGGAATGAGTTATCCATCTTGATAATATTTCTCTGCAAAAAGGACAGGTGCTCTAGTGAAGAAGTTTATAGATGGAAAAACAAATAGATACAGTAAAGGCCTTGTACATGCTTGGAGTATTTCAAATGCATTCAAATGTACCATTTCACGTTGCCATCCTTCCTGAGAAGCCTGGGCTTCAGAGGCTAAATGTACCTGTTTGCATCTCAGATACAGATGGAAAACACAGGGCCAAGTAAATAAACAAGGGAAGAATAAATGTATATAGCATATGACTTAGTTATCACATTACAACCTACATTATGGGCCAGTTTCACAGATCCAGATGAATATGTACATTACCTGTCAAATGTTTGGACACACCTACTCATTCTAGGGTTTTTATTTATTTTTACAATTTTCTACATTGTAGATTAATAGTGAAGATATCAAAACTATGAAATAACACATCTGGAATCATGTAGTAACCAAAGTGCTAAACAAATCAAAATATATTTCATATTTGAGATTCTTCAATGTAGCCAACCTTTGTCTTGATACGGCCTTGCTCACTGGATGCATTTAACTTGAGGATATTTTCATCCATATCGGGTGAACCGTTTAGAAATTACAGTACTTTTTGTACATAGTCCCCACATTTTAGGGGACCAAAAGTATTGGGAGAAATTCACTTATATATGTATTAAAGTAGAAAAAACGCAGGTTTTTGGTCTCATGTTCATAGCACACAATGACTACATTGTTTGTGTAACGAGTGTCGTACGGATTGGACCAAGGTGCAGCGGGAACATGTATACTCATCTTCTTTATTTTTATTAAAAGAAGGAAAAACAAAAGAAACACGTATACAAAACAACAAGCGACACTAAACAGTCCTGTCAGGTGCACAGACACAAAACAGGAGACAACTACCCACAACTCCCATAGAAAAAAAACACCCCTCTTAAATAAGACCTTCAATTAGAAGCAACGAGGAGCAGCTGCTTCCAATTGAAGGTCAACCCTATTAACTAAACATAGAAATAGAAAGACTAGAGCTAACATAGAAATAAACTAACAAGAACATTGCTCAACAAACCCCGAAACACTCTTAATAAACACCCCTCTTACATAGGAACATAGCCCAACAAACCCCGAACCACATAAAACAAACACCCCCTGCCACGTCCTGACCGAACTGCAATAACAAATAACCCCTTATACTGGTCAAGACGTGACAGCTTGTGACTACACATTTGTTGGATGCATTTGCTGTTTTTTTCAGTTGTGTTTCACATTATTTTGTGCCCAATAGATATGAATGATAAATAATGTATTGTGTCATTTTGGAGTCACTTTTATTGTTAATAAGAATAGAATATGTTTTTTTAACACTTCTACATTAATTTGGATGCTACCAATGTTATGGATAATCCTGAATGAATTGTGAATAATGATGAGTGAGAAAGTTACAGACACACAAATATCATACACACAAGACATGCTAACCACTCACCATTACAATAACAGGGGAGGGTAGCATGTCTTGGGGGTATGATACTTGTGCGTCTGTAAATTTCTCACTCATAATTCACGATTCATTCAGGATTATCCATAATCATGGTAGTATCCACATGAATATAGAAGTGTTCTATTCCTATTTACAGTAAAAGTGACTCCAAAATTACACAATATTTATCCTCCATTTCTATTGACAGAATTTGTAGAGGCCCAAGCTGTATGTAGTCATTGTTGCGTGCAATGAATATGGGACCAAAAACCTAACTTTTTACTACTTTAATACACACATAAGTGACTTCGTCCCAATACTTTTGGTCCCCTAAAATGGGGGGACTATGTACAAAACGTGGTGTAATTTCTAAACAATTCACCTGATATGGATCAAACTACCCTCAAATTAAATATTTCAGTCTGCACTTTAACCTTATAGTCATTGTATCATTTCAAATCCAAAGTGCTGGAGTACAGAGCCAAAACAACAAAACATGAGTCACTGTTTCAATTTATTCTGAAAACAATTGTATTTCTGAAGAGTCAGGTTGAAATATTTTACCAGAAATTATAATTCTAAACGCTCTCCTGAACCAACTGTAAAAGAAAGCATACACCATGGGATTAATAGTTGAATTCAAATAGCCAATCCATATAAGTGTTTCAAACAAAACGGGTGGGGTAGAGTAACTAATAAAAGGATCAATGCTGTTGATGATAAAAAAGGGTGTCCAGAATGATAGAAATACCCCCATAATGATAGCAAGTGTTTTGGTGGCCTTCATCTGTGATTTGCCTACAGAGTTCTGATTGGTTGTACGCTGAATTGAGCGTGCCTGTCTCTGTGCTATTAGGAAAATCTTTAGGTAGATGCTAAGCATCCCTACTCCTGGGATGTAGAATGAGAGCACCAAAGACACAGTACTCGATGCTTTGTTTTGAAACAAAATACATTGTCCCTCACAGGCAACATTTTTATAGTAAAAATCCTCCATGCCCAAAGTACTGAGCTCCAGAAATACTATACCAAACACTACTATAGCAGAACCAGTCCAAATTACCAGCATCATAATCAGAACAAAGTGAACAGTTATTTTAGTTCTATAAAGGAGAGGGCGACACACTGCATAATACCGGTCAAAAGAAATGAAACACAAATTAAGAATGGATATATTGCTCAACATGATATCAGTGCTGGTGTATATTTTACAGAGTAAATCTCCAAAATACCAGCAGCTTTCCAGTGAATATACCATTCTGGGAAGCATCACTAAAACCCCCAAGAGGAGGTCTGACACAGCCAGAGAGAGGATGAGGTAGTTGGTTGGTGTGTGGAGCTGTTTGAAGTGAATGATGGGGATGATTACAAGAAGGTTGCCACACACTGTGAGAACAGACATTGAGCCAAGTAAGAGATAAAGTAATACTCGTATTGTTGGAGGGAAGATTGACATTTTGCAAGACCCATTCACTGATTCAAAACATAGAAGTATATTCTCAACAATATCAGCCTTGCTGAGACTGGTTCCTGGTTCCATTGTCGTGGTTGAAAGAATCTTATCTGAAATATAAAAGATACATTATTGTCACATTATTACTATAGATGAAAACATCAATTACAGAAATTATGGTGGAAGATTTAATTAAACAAATTCAAATGCTGTATTTTTGTCATTTAATAAAATGTATTAAAATGTACTTTACTGTTGCTTATTCATTGGAAATATTTTCACAAATACCACAAGTGTTTTGCCATTTCAAAAGATGGTTAAGTAAAATGTTATGTTCAGTCCAGCATAGCTTATCTCTCCTCAGCCATGCAGATGGTGATGTATCACATGTGAATCCTTTTTCTCCGGTCACAATGTGATACAAATGTGATCTTGACTCTGTGGTGCTTTTGTACCTATAGTCTATTACCATAATGATGATCACAATATAATGTTGACCAATCAGACATTACTACATAGAACTCTACATAAACAAATCTGTGGCAGAGCTCAATATTTGATGATGTCATAGTTGTAACCACTCCCTTCAAGAGGATATGATAGGCTCTTTCATTGACCACAAGACCATCCAATCAGTTAGTTCATCACACATTTTACTATTTTTGCTTAAATTGATACAATAATTTGATTTAAGGGCTGGATTCAATCCGTATTGCTGAAGTTCAGCATTGCAGCCCAATTGACATTTAAAGGCAATGTTCCATTTAGGGCATTATCAGGAATTTCCTTTACATTTTAAGAGTGTGTGTGTGTGTGTGTGTGCAGTTGAAGTCGGAAGTTTACATACACCTTTGCCAAATCCATTTAAACTTCGTTTTTCACAATTCCTGATATTTAATCCTAGTAAAAATTGCCTGTCTTTGGTCAGTTAGGATCATCACTTTGTTTTAAGAATGAGAAATGTCAGAATAATAGTAGGGAGAATGATTTATTTCAGCTTTTATTTCTTTCATCACATTCTCAGTGGGTCAGAAGTTTACATACACTCAATTAGTATTTGGTAGCATTGCCTTTAAATTGTTTAACTTGGGTCACACGTTTCGGGTAGCCTTCCAAAAGCTTCCCACAATAAATTGGGTGAATTTTGTCCCATTCCTCCTGATAGAGCTGAGTCAGGTTTGTAGGCCTCCTTGCTCGCACATGCTTTTTCAGTTCTGCCCACAAATTTTCTATGGGATTGAGGTCAGGTCTTTGTGATGGCCACTCCAAGACATTGACTTTGTTGTCCTTAAGCCATTTTGCCACAACTTTGGAAATATGCTTGGGGTCATTGTCCATTTGGAAGACCCATTTGCGACCAAGCTTTAACTTCCTGACTGATGTCTTGAGATGTTGGTTCAATATATCCACATCATTTTAATACCTCATGATGCCATCTATTTTGTGAAGTGCATCGGTCCATCTTGCTGCAAAGCACCCCACAACATGATGCTGCCACCCCCGTGCTTCACGATTGAGATGGTGTTCTTCGGCTTATAAGCATCCCTATTTTTCCTTCAAACATAACGATGGTCATTATAGCCAAACAGTTCTATTTTTGTTTCATCAGATCAGAGGACATTTCTCCAAAAAGTACGATCTTTGTCCCCATGTGCAGTTGCAAACCGTAGTCTGGCTTTCTTATGGAGGTTTTGGAGCAGTGACTTCTTTCTTGCTGAGCGGCCTTTCAGGTTATGTCGACATAGGTCTCGTTTTACTATGGATATAGATACTTTTGTACCTGTTTCCTCCAGCATCTTCACAAGGTCCTTTGCTGTTGTTCTGGGATTGATTTGCACTATTCACACTACAGTACGTTCATCTCTAGGAGACAGAACGCGTCTCCTTCCTGAGCAGTATGATGGCTGATCCCATGGTGTTTATACTTGCGTACTATTGTTTGTACAGACGAACGTGGTACCTTCAGGTCTTTGGAAATTGCTCCCAAGGATGAACCAGACTTGTGGAGGTCTACAATTTTTTTTTTAGGTCTTGGCTTCTTCTGATTTTCCCATGATGTCAAGCATAGAGGCACTGAGTTTGAAGGTAGGCCTTGAAATACATCCACATGTACACCTCCAATTGACTCAAATGATGTCAGTTAGCCTATCAGAAGCTTCTAATGTCATGACATCATTTTCTGGAATTTTCCAAGCTGTTTAAAGGCACGGTCAACTTAGTGTATGTAAACTTCTGACCCACTTGAGTTGTGATACAATAAATTATACTTGAAATAATCTGTCTGTAAACAATTGTTGGAAAAATGACTTGTGTCATGCACAAAGTCGATGTCCTAACTGACTTGCCAAAACTATAGTTTGTTAACAAGAAATTTGTGGAGTGGTTGAAAAACAACTTTTAATGACTCCAACTTAAGTGTATGTAAACTGCCGACTTCAACTGTATGTATTGTGGCAGACCAGGGGGTTTGGTCAAGACGTTTACACAGATCAGACACGGACAGAGTATGATTAGCTCGGTTTCAAGGGTGTTTATTAAATAATAAATCTAAAAGAAAAGGATAGGTCTCCCCTATGAGACCCTCTCCGGGATACTGTCTTCTGGGCTCTGGGTCTTGCTGTATCCTGTCGGGCACACAAACTCAAGTCTCTCATCTTAGCTCCGGTAACCATCTCCAACTACACGGAAGTCACCTCACTTCCCCCAGTCCTCCCCTGTGTGCTGCCCTTCTGGCAGCTTTATGGGGCTTGTACATCTGGTGAGCAATCAGCTCTTGATTACACACCAACTCTCCAATCAGCCCCAATTAGTCCTGGGTGGAGAGCCCGTCGAGACCTGGCATGTCCAGCCAATGGAGCCATCGCCTCGTGATGTATACTCCGTCTGTCACCAGGCCTCGACGAGTCTCCCCCAGGTGGCTGACCTGCTGTACGCCAGGATCGGATGGGAGCACAGCGCTTCCTTCAGACGGCTGAACGCCGCTTCTGTCTCGTTCGCCCATTTCACTGTTTTCGGGAGGCGGGCCCTGGTTAGATCGGTGAGGGGGGAAGCTATAGCCACAAAGTTGGGGATAAATCGGCTATAGTATCCTGCCAGTCCCAGGAAGGACTTGACCTGTGTCTTGTGCGTGGAACGGGCCAGTCATGCACCGCATGAACCTTCCTCTCCTGGGGCTTGACGTTCCCCTGTCCGATCAAATACCCCAGGTACTCCACCTCCTCAAAACCTAGTTTGCACTAATTAGGGTTCGCAGTCAACCCGGCTTGTCTGAGCGCATCCAGCACCGCCTGGAGGCGCATCAAGTGCTCTTCCCAACTTTGGCTGTGGATGATGATGTCATTCAAATAGGCCGCTGCGTACTGCTGGTGGGGTCGATGTACTTTGTTCATCAGCCGTTGGAATGTGGGCGGGGCTCCGTGGAGACCGAACGGGAGCACCCTGTACTGATACAACCCATCTGGTGTCGAGAATGCCGTCTTCTCTCGGGAGGAGGCTGCCAACGGTACCTGCCAATAACCTTTGGTCAGGTCAAGAGTGCTGATCTACCGGACCTTTCCCAATCAGTCGATGAGGTCGTCCACCTTCAGCATGCGATATGCGTCGAACAAGCTGATGTCGTTCAACCCCCGGAAATCGTTACAGAAGCGGAGGCTACCGTACGGTTTGGGCACCAACACGATGGGGCTATGCTGAGGATGGGGGTGCACTGTGGGACTCTTCAACGACCCCCATCCTCAGCATAGCCTCCACTTCCTGCTTCACGGCCTTTCTTCGGGCCTCCGGAATCCGATATGGCCTCTTTCTTACCTTTCGCCGGGCCGGGTACGGATGTGGTGTTCAATGAGGGTCGTGCGGCCCGGCTTCTCGGAGACACCGCCGTGTTCCGATCGACAAGCTCCCTGAGCTCTTGCTTCTGGGCCGGGTCGAGGTCCTCATTGCTCGGGACCACCACTGGTCCCGTTGGTGTCCTGGGTCCCGACCATAACACGGCCAAGGCTGTTCTCTCGTGCCACTTCTTTAACAGGTTTTAAGTGGTAAATCTATTGAGGTTTCTTTCTCCCCGGTCGCCGTACGAGGTAATTGACAGGTCCCATCTTCTCGACCACCTCGTATGGTCCGTGCCATGTTGCCAGGAACTTACTTTTGGCCGTGGGGATTAAGACCAGCCCTGGGCTTGGGCACGTTGGGCCTTCTCCATATGTTCCCTCATGACGGGCCGTATTGCTGTCATCCGCTCCCTCATCGTCTCCACGTGCTCTACCTCGCTGCGTAATGGGGTCGGTTGGGCTTCCCACACCTCCTTTGCGAGGTCCAGTAGTTCTCGTGGCCTCCTGCCGTATTGGAGTTCGAACGGGGAAAACCCAGTGGAAGATTTGGGTACTTCAAATCAAATTTATTTATATAGCCCTTCTTACATCAGCTGATATGTCAAAGTGCTGTACAGAAACCCAGCCTAAAACCCCAAACCGCAAGCAATGCAGGTGTAGAAGCACGGTGGCTAGGAAAAAGTCCCTAGAAAGGCCAAAACCTAGGAAGAAACCTAGAGAGGAACCAGGCTATGAGGGGTGGCCAGTCCTCTTCTGGCTGTGCCGGGTGGAGATTATAACAGCACATGGCCTAGATGTTCAAATGTTCATAAATGACCAGCATGGTCAAATAATAATAATCATAGTAGTTGTCGAGGGTGCAACAAGTCAGTAACACAAGAGTAAGTGTCAGTTGGCTTTTCATAGCCGATCTTTGAGAGTATCTCTACCGCTCCTGCTGTCTCTAGAGAGTTGAAAACAGCAGGTCTGGGACAGGTAGCACGTCCGGTGAATAGGTCAGGGTTCCAGCAGGTCTGGGACAGCAGGTCTGGGACAGGTAGAACATCTGGTGAACAGGTCAGGGTTCCATAGCTGCAGGCAGAACAGTTGGAACTGGAGCAGCAGCACGGCCAGGTGAACTGGGGACAGCAAGGAGTCATCAAGCCAGGTAGTCCTGAGGCATGGTCCTAGGGCTCAGGTCCTCCGAGAGAGAGAAAGAAAGAAAGAGAGAAAGAGAGAATTAGAGAGAGCATATTTAAATTCACACAGGACACCGGAAAAGACAAGAGAAATACTCCAGATGTGACTGACCCTAGCCCCCCGACACATAAACTACTGCAGCATAAATACTGAAGGCTGAGACAGGAGGGGTCAGGAGACACTGTGGCCCCATCCGATGAAACCCCCGGACAGGGCCAAACAGGTAGGATATAACCCCACCCACTTTGCCAAAGCACAGCCTCCACACCACTGGAGGGATATCTCCAACCACCAACATACCATCCCGGGACAAGGCCGAGTATAGCCCACAAAGATCTCCGCCACGGCACAGCCCAAGGGGGGGCGCCAACCCAGACAGGAAGACCACGTCAGTGACTCAACCCACTCAAGTGACGCACCCCTCCCAGGGACGGCATGGAAGAACACCAGTAAGCCAGTGACTCAGCCCCCGTAATAGGAGTAGAGGCAGAGAATCCCAGTGGAAAGAGGGGAAACCGGCCAGGCAGAGACAGCAAGGGCGGTTCGTTGCTCCAGCCTTTCCGTTCACCTTCACACCCCTGGGCCAGACTACACTTAATCATAGGACCTACTGAAGAGATGTGTCTTCAGTAAAGACTTAACCTGTTAGGGCTAGGGGGCAGTATTTACACGGCCAGATAAAAGACGTGCCCGATTTAATCTGGTTACTACTCCTGCCCAGTAACTAGAATATGCATATAATTATTGGCTTTGGATAGAAAACACCCTAAAGTTTCTAAAACTGTTTGAATGGTGTCTGTGAGTATAACAGAACTCATATGGCAGGCAAAAACCTGAGAAGGTTTCATGCAGGAAGTGGCCTGTCTGACAAGGAGTCGTTCTTCTTGTCTCTGTTTATTGAAGAGTGGGGATCTTAGCTGTAACGTGACACTCCTACGGCTTCCATAGGCTCTCAGAGCCCGGGAAAAAGCTGAACGATGACGAGGCAGCCCCAGGCTGAAACCCATAATCGCCTTTGCCAAGTGGCTGATAAGAGGACAAAGGAATTAGGCGCGTGCCCGAGTCGACCCCGTGCTGTATTTTCTTTCGGCTGTTTACCTAATTGCAGATTCCCGGTCGGAATATTATCGCTTTTTTACGAGAAAAATGGCATAAAAATTGATTTTAAACAGCGGTTGACATGCTTCGAAGTACGGTAATGAAATATTTAGAAATCTTTTGTCACGAAATGCGCCGTACGCGTGACCCTTATTTACCATTGGGATAGTGTCTTGAACGCACGAGCAAAACGTCGCTGTTGGAACATAACTATGGATTATTTTGGACCAAACCAACATTTGTTATTGAAGTAGAAGTCCTGGGAGTGCATTCTGACGAAGAACAGGAAAGGTAATCAAACTTTTCTAATAGTAAATCTGACTTTGGTGAGTGCTAAACTTGGTGGGTGTCTAAATAGCTAGCCCTGTGATGCCGGGCTATCTAATTAGAATATTGCAAAATGTGCTTTCACCGAAAACCTATTTTAAAATCGGACATATCGAGTGCATAGAGGAGTTCTGTATCTATAATTCTTAAAATAATTGTTGTGCTTTTTGTGAACGTTTATCGTGAGTAATTTAGTAAATTGTTAGTAAATTCATTGGAAGTTTGCGGGGGGTATGCTAGTTCTGAACGTCACATGCTAATGCAAAAAGCTGTTTTTTGATATAAATATGAACTTGATTGAACAAAACATGCATGTATTGTATAACATAATGTCCTAGGTATGTCATCTGATGAAGATCATCAAAGGTTAGTGCTGCGGGATTGACCAAGGCGATGGAGACCTATGTTGGGGACTCCCTTGCTGCAGGATTTATCCGTCCTTCTTCTTCCCCCGCCGACACAGGGTTCTTCTTTGTGGAGAAGAAGTACAAGACCCTGCGCCCGTGCATCGACTACCGGGGCATCAACTACCCCACCAGGGACATCCTGGACGCAGGCCTCATCTCAGATTTTCAACTCCGACACCCGATCTTCCCCATCATACCCTGTTCATTTACACCTGTGTTCTCTGTTTGTCCGTTGCCACTTCGTCTTGTTTGTCAATTCAACCAGCGTTTTTCTCAGCTCCTGCTTTTCCCCAGTCTCTCTTTTTCTCGCCCCCCCTTGTTTTGACCCATGTCTGTCCTGTCTCTGAGCCCGCCTGCCTGACTACTCTGCCCGTCATGACCCTGAGCCCACCTGCCATCCTGCACCTTTGCCCCTATACTCTGGATTCTCGACCCCTGCCTGCCTTGACCTGTCGTTGCCTGCCACTGTTGATATAATAAACATTGTTACTTCGACAGTCTGCATCTGGGTCTTATCTAAATTCCTGATACTTTGTACTGATTTTAGACATACAGTGAGCTCCATAAGTATTGGGACAAATTCACTTATATGTGTATTAAAGTAGTAAAAAGTTAGGTTTTTGGTTTCATATTCATAGCACGCAATGACTACATTGCTTGTGACTCTATACATTTGTTGGATGCATTTGCTGTTTTTTTCCGGTTGTGTTTCACATTATTTTGTGCCCAATAGAAATGAATTGTAAATAATGTATTGTGTCATTTTGGAGTCACTTTTTATTGTAAATAGGAATAGAATATGTTTCTAAACATGTTTTATTTTTATTTTACCCCCTTTTTCTCCCCAATTTCATGATATCCAATTACGATCTTGTCTCATCACTGCAACTCCCCAATGGGCTTGGGAGAGGAAAAGGTCGGGTCAGTTCGAGTTGTGCGTTCAGGTCACAATCCGAAGGGTGGCGCGCGAGCGCATTTCGTGACAAACAATTTCAAAATATTCCATTAACATACTTCGAAGCATGTCAAACGCTGTTTAAAATACATTTTTATGCTATTTTTCTCATAAAATAGCGCTAATTTTCCAACCGGGCGACGTTGTATTCATTCAAAGGCTGAAAGAAAAAAATTGAGTAGTCTCGTGGACGCGCATCTCCAGTGTCACTGTTCCCAGGCTGACCAGTAACAAAATCTCCTGCTGTTCTTCGCCCAGAGACTGCAGACACCTCATTCCACTTTATGGCACCTTCTGAGAGCCAATGGAAGCCTTAGAAAATGTCACGTTACAGCACAGATGCTGTATTTTCAATAGAGATGCAACAGAAGGAAAACAAATTGTCAGACAGGGCACTTCCTGTTTGGAATCTTCTCAGGTTTTGGCCTGCCATATGAGTTCTGTTATACTCACAGACACCATTCAAACAGTTTTAGAGACTTTAGAGTGTTTTCTATCCAAATCGACTAATTATATGCATATTCTAGTTTCTGGGAAGGAGTAGTAACCAGATTAAATCGGGTACGTTTTTTTATCCGGCCGTGAAAATACTGCCCCCTATCCCAAACAGGTTAACTTGGCTTACAAAGACCTTAGAAAGGCAGTGCAGGATAGATATAGGTCTGTAGCAGTTTGGGTCTAGAGTGTCTCCCTCTTTGAAGAGGGGGATGACTGATCTTTGGGGATCTCAGACAATACAAAAAAGAGGTTAAACAGGCTAGTAATAGGGGTTTCAACAATTTCGGCTGATAATTTTAGAAAGAGAGGGTCCAGATTGTCTAGCCCGGCTGATTTGTAGGGGTCCAGATTTTGCAGCTCTTTCAGAACATCAGCTATTTGGATTTGGGTGAAGGAGACATGGGGAGGCTTGGGCAAGTTGCTGTGGGGGGGCTGTTGACCGGGGTAGGGGTAGCCAGGTGGAAAGCATGGCCAGCCGTAGAAAAATGCTTTTTGAAATGTGAGTTGTACATCGGTGAGTCTGCAGCACCTTGCTCAGGCCCTCCTACAAACCCCTGCTTTCCAGGTCCAGTGATGTAATGGTCTGTAACTCTATCTGTTTGTACACTAACTATAATAATGTCTTGCTACAGTAGCTTTTTGACAAATGTGTTGATATTGATTGGCATACTGACTTCTGGATTAGTGACTTCTGGAAGCAATAACATGAACCATGACGAATGTCTTTCAATGTTCAGACACAACCAATCTAAAACTGTAATACTTCTCTGTGCATTTTGAGAATGTAACTGTTAACTGTAATGATGATCAATCATGTACTATAAACATTGGTAAAATGACTGCAGTATGTCCTAATTAGAAGATATCACATTATCTTGCAGAGAACTGATTAAAAACCACACTAGTACAGAAGAGGTAGGTCACTTTGTGTAGTGAGTCTGTGACCTCAATGACCTGTGCTTTGAGGTGCCCATGGCAACCAATTCATGGCATCAGATGAGCATGTTGAGAGGTCTCCATAGTAATGATTCTGTTAAAGGTGGACAAATGGAGGATCCACAGGGCTCTGTTATCTCTAACTTTAATGATGATCCCATTCCCACAAGTGTCTAGCCACTCAGAAGGTGTTGATAAACAATAGGGGTGATGTCATGTTTGGCAGTTGGTACTCATTTTGATCCCATTCCCACATGTGTCTCGCCACTCAGAAGGTGCTGATTAACAATAGGGGTGATGTCATGTTTGACAGGTTGTAGTCATTTTAGTTAGGCTCTCTGATCATGCAACTTTAAAGAGGCAATCTGGGATTCGAAAAACAACAGAGGTGACCCCGCCATTTCTTTTGGTAAACAGCTAAGGAATGGGCTAGAGAAATGTAATCACTCTTCAATTCAGAGACGAGATTTAAATGTAAGGACTGACCATAAATAAATGGATTAATAAATAAATAAAAATAATATGCCTCATTTGTAAAACAGAAAGCATAATTATCACATTATAGCCTACATTCTGGACAGTTTCACAGACCCATATTAAATATATCCAGGAGTAGGTATAGTTCTAGTTTATAAAACAAGAACTAAAAATGGGATATCGTGAACATGCAAAATCCCAGATTTCCCCCTTTAACCTTGGATTTCACAATTATGGTCTGTGATTACCTTTTTAGTTAAAGATTATTAATCACAGTTCAGGAATAATTAATCATAATTAGTTTCCCAACTTCAATGACCTTACACAGCCTGTTGGGCTCTGAGCCAAATATCAACTGCTCTTTGTTAGAAAACAGACTGATGACAGTTATATTTTCACCTCAGTTGTCTCTGTACATGTTTGTTAACTCTGTGTTCCTGGGGATTAGTCAAAGTCTGTACTAGGTGAAAGATTCCAGGTGTAGAAATCATAGATCCACAGCACATAGCGGGATTCAGCGGGTGGGCAGAGCAGGAGTCAAATGTTTCCTTACAGCACCACTGAGGACACCTCAACTAAAAAAATGATTCTGAAAGGATCTTGTATGACTCTGAAGCTAAGCAGGGTTGGTCCTGGTTGGTCTCTGGATGGGAAACCAGATACTACTGGAAATGTGTTGGAGGGCCAGTAGGAGGTACTCTTTGCTCTGGTCTAAAAAAACATCCCAATGTCCTGGGCAGTGATTGGGGACTTAGCACTGTGTAGGTTGCCATCTTTTGGATGGGTTGTTAAACGAGTGTCCTGACTCTCTCTGGTCACTAAAGATCCCATGACACATATTGGAATAGTAGCGGTGTTAACCCTGGTGCCCTGACTAAATTCCCAATCTGGCCCTCATACCATGGTGGCCACCCAATCATCCCCAGCTTCCAATTGGCTCATTCATCCCCCCCGCTCCCCTGTAACTATTCCCCAGGTCGTTGTTATAAATGAGAATGTGTTCTCAGTCAACTTACATGGTAAAAAATAAATTTTGAATTTAATGATGTGCAGCCTTTAAAGGCTTCATAAAGCCTTCATAAACACTACATAAATGTTTCACAAATGTATTTGTATTTATTTATTTCACCTTTATTTAACTAGGCGAGTCAGTTAAGAACAAATTCTTATTTACAATGACGGACTGCCAAAAGGCAAAAGGCCTACTGCGGGGGCGGGGGATGGGATTAACATAAAAATAAATGAAATAAAAATATAGGACAAAACACACATCATGACTAGAGAGACAACACAACACGACATAAAGAGAGACCTAAGGCAACAACATAGCATGGCAGCAACACAACATGACAACAACATGCTAGCAGCACAACATGGCAGCAGCACAACATGGTAGCAGCACAAAACAGGATACAAACATTATTGGGCACAACTGTCAGTAAGAGTGTCCATGATTGAGTCTTTGACTGAAGAGATGGAGATAAAACTGTCTAGTTTGAGTGTTTGTTGCAGCTCGTTCCAGTCGCTTGCTGCAGTAAACTGAAAAGACGAGCGACCCAAGGATGTGTGTGCTTTGAGGACCTTTAACGAAATGTGACTGACAGAATGGGTGTTGTGTGTGGAGGATGAGGGCTGCAGTAGATAGCTCAGATAGGGGGGAGTGAGGCCTAAGAGGGTTTTAGAAATAAGCATCAACCAGTGGGTCTTGCGACGGGTGAACAAAGATGGCCAGTTTACAGAAGAGTATAGAGTGCAGTGGTGTGTCCTATAGGAGCATTGGTGACAAATCTGATGGCCGAATGGCAAAGAACATCTAGCCGCTCGAGAGCACCCTTACCTGGGTATGATGGTCATCTGAATCAGGGTTAGTTTGGCAGCTGGGGTGAAAGAGGAGTGATTACGATAGAGGAAACCAAGTCTAGATTTAACTTTAGCCTGCAGCTTTGATATGTGCTGAGAGAAGGACAGTGTACCGTCTAGTCATATTCCCAAATACTTGTATGAGGTGACTACCTCAAGCTCTAAACCTTCAGAGGTAGTAATCACACCTGTGGGGAGAGGGACATTCTTCTTACCAAAATATGTGACCTTTGTTTTGGAGGTGTTCAGAACAAGGTTAAGGGCAGAGAAAGCTCGTTGGACACTAAGAAAGCTTTGTTGTAGAGTATTTAACACAAAATCCGGGGAGGGGCCAGCTGAGTATAAGACTGTATCATCGGCATATACATGGATGAGAGAGCTTCCTACTGCTTGAGCTATGTTGTTGATGTATATTGAGAAGAACGTGGAGCCTAGGATCGAGCCTTGGAGTACACCCTCGGTGATAGGCAGTGGCTGAGACAGCAGATTTTCTGACTTTATACACTGCACTCTTTGAGAGAGGTAGTTAGCAAACCAGGCCAAATACCCCTCAGAGACACCAATACTCCTCAGCCGGCCCACAAGAATGGAATGGTCTCCTGTATCAAAAGCTTTGGCCAAGTCAATAAAAATAGCAGCACAACATTGCTTAGAATCAAGGGCAATGGTGACATCATTGAGGACCTTTAAGGTTTCAATGACACATCCATAACCTGAGCGGAAACCAGATTTCATACCAGAGAGAATACTACAAACATCAAGAAAGCCAGTCAGTTGATTATTGACAAGTTTTTCCAACACGTTTGATAAACAGGGAAAAATAGAAATAGGCCTATAACAGTTAGGATCAGCTTGATCTCCCCCTTTAAATAAAGGATGAGCTGTGGCTGCTTCCAAGCAATGGGAACCTCCCCAGAGAGGAGAGACTGGTTAAAAAGATCAGAGATAGGCTTGGCGATGATAGGGGCAGCAACCTTAAAGAAGAAAGGGTCTAAATCATCTGACCCAGATGATTTTTGGGGGTCAATTTTCAGGAGCTGCTTGAGCACCTCGGACTCAGTGACCGTCTACAGGGAGAAACTTTGTAGCGGGGCATAGGAAAAAGAGGGAGGAGCATTCAGGCTAGTCACATTAGAAGTGGTGGGAGATGAGAAAATGTTGGACGGGCAAAGAGGCATGGCTGAATCAAAAAGGAATCCTGACTTAATGAAGTGGTGATTAAAGATCTCAGCCATGTGCTTCTTGTCAGTAACAACCGCATCATCAACTTTAAGGGACATGGGGAGCTGTGAGGAGGAGGGTTTATTCTCCAGGTCTTTAACCGTTTTCCAGAACTTCTTGGGGTTAGACCTACAGAGAAAGAACTGCTCCTTAAAGTAACTATCTTTGGCCTTCCGGATAGCCTGAGTGAACTTATTTCTCATTTGCCTGAACGAGAGCCAGTCAGAGTATGCAGGTGCCGAGGATTTGCCAAATGCAAATATTGAGGTGGAGTAACTCTGCAAGATCATGGTCGAACCAGGGGCTGAACCTGTTTTTAATTCAAATTTTCTTTATGGGGGCGTGTTTGTTAACAATAACATCCTTAACCACGTCTCAATAATGACCAACACATCTGGATGGTAGCTGTGAACCCACACGTTCAACCATTTTAGGTAATAAGATTCTAGTGTTAACGTGCAGAAAACCCAGGCTTTTAATCATATCAAATCAAATTTTATTTTTCACATGCGCCGAAAACAACAGACCTTACAGTGAAATGCTTACTTACACACCCTTAACAAACAATGATTTAAGAAGTTTTAAGAAAAAAATAAGTGTTAACCTCTCTGGGCCACATATGACTATTTTACACCATTTTAAAGACAAGACTCTCGTTAATCTAACCACACTGTCCGTTTTCAAAAAGGCTTTACAACGAAAGCAAAACATTAGATTATTTCAGCAGAGTACCCAGCCAGAAATAATCAGACACCCATTTTTCAAGCTAGCATATAATGTCACATTAACCCAAACCACAGCTAAATGCAGCACTAACCTTTGATGATCTTCATCAGATGACAATCCTAGGACATTATGTTATACAATACATGCATGTTTTGTTCAATCAAGTTCATATTTATATCAAAAAACAGCTTTTTACATTAGCATGTGACTAGCATTTGACTAGCATTCCCACCGAACACTTCCGGGGAATTTACTAAATTACTCACGATAAACGTTCACAAAAAACATAACAATTATTTTAAGAATTATAGATACAGAACTCCTTTATGCAATCGCGGTGTCCGATTTTATAATAGCTTTTCGGTGAAAGCACATTTTGCAATATTCTGAGTAGATAGCTCGCCATCACGGGCTAGCTATTTTGACACCCACCAAGTTTGGTACTCACCAAACTCAGATTTACTATAAGAAAAATTGGATTACCTTTGCTGTTCTTCGTCAGAATGCACTCCCAGGACTTCTACTTCATCCACAAATGTTGTTTTGGTTCAAAATAATCCATAGTTATATCCAAATAGTGGCGTTTTGTTCGTGCGTTCAAGACACTATCCGAAGGGTAACGAAGGGTGACGCGCGGACGCGTATTGTGACAAAAAAATTAAAAATATTCCATTACCGTACTTCGAAGCATGTCAACCGCTGTTTAAAATCAATTTTTATCCTATTTTTCTCGTAAAAAAGCGATAATATTCCGACCGGGAGTCGTTGTTTTCGTTCAAAGAGAGAGAAAGTAAACATGGTTTCGGCTCGGGCACGCGCCTCCAGTCTCATTGTCCTCAGATCGACCACTTACAAAATGCGCTAAAGTCTTTCAGCCAGGGCCTGCAAAGCCACCATTCATCTTGCTGGCGCCTTCTGAGAGCCTATGGGAGCGTTACAAAATGTCACGTCATGCCAGAGATCCCCTGTTTTGGTTAGAGATGATCAAGAAGGCCATGAAATGGTCAGAGAGAGCACTTCCTGTTTGGAATCTTCTCAGGTTTTGGCCTGCCAAATGAGTTCTGTTATACTCACAGACACCATTCAAACAGTTTTAGAAACTTTAGGGTGTTTTCTATCCAAATCAAAATCATTATATGCATATTCTAGTTACTGGGCAGGAGTAGTAACCAGATTAAATCGGGTACGTTTTTTATCCGGCCGTGCAAATACTGCCCCCTATCCCCAACAGGTTTTAAGTAAAAAATTGAAAATAAAAGTAACAAATAATTAAACCGCAGCAGTAAAATAACAATAGCGAGGCTATATACAGGGGCTACCGGTTCAGAGTCAAAGTGCAGTGGCACCGGTTAGTCAAGGTAATTGAGGTAATTCGTTCATGTAGGTAGAGTTAAAGTGATAATGCATAGATAATAAACAGAGAGTAGCAGCAGCGTAAAAGAGGGGTCTAGGTAGTGCTTTGATTAGCTGTTCAGAAGTCTTGGGGGTAGAAGCTGTTAAGAAGCCTTATGGACCTAGACTTGGCGCTCCGGTACCGATTGCCGTGCGGTAGCAAAGAGAACAGTCTATGACTAGGGTGGCTGGAGTCTTTGAAAATGTTTAGGGCCTTTCGCTGACACCACCTTGTATAGAGATCCTGGGTGGCAGGAAACTTGGCCCCAGTGTTGTACTGGGCCGTACGCACTACCATCTGTAGTGCCTTGCAGTTGGAGGCCGAGCAGTTGCCATACCAGGCAGTGATGCAACCAGTCAGGATGCTCTCGATGGTGCAGCTGTAGAAACTTTTGAGGATCTGAGGACCCATGCCAAATCTTTTCAGTCTCCTGAGGGGGAATAGGCTTTGTCTTGCCCTCTTCACGACTGTCTTGGTGTGTTTGGACCATGATAGTTTGTTGGTGATGTGGACACCAAGGAACTTGAAGCTCTCAACCTGCTCTACTACAGCCCCGTCGTTGAGAATGGGGGCGTGCTCGGTCCTCATTTTCTTGTAGTCCACAATAATCTCTTTTGTCTTGATCATGTTGAGGGAGAGGTTGTTGTCCTGGCACCACACGGCCAGGTCTCTGTCCTCCTCCCTATAGGCTGTCTCATCGTTGTTGGTGATCAGGCCTACCACTGTTGTGTCATCGGCAAACTTGATGATGGTGTTGGAGTCATGCCTGGCCATGCAGCAATGAGTGAACAGAGAGTACAGGAGGGGACTGAGCACACACCCCTGAGGGGCCTCCATGCTGAGGATAAGCGTGGCGGTTGTGTTGTTGCCTACCCTTACCACCTGGGGGCGGCCCGTCAGGAAGTCCAGGATCCAGTTGCAGAGGGAGGTGTTTAGTCCTAGGGTCCTTAGCTTAGTGATGAGCTTTGAGGGCACTATGGTGTTGAACACTTAGCTATAGTCAATGAATAGCATTCTCACGTAGGTGTTCCTTTTGTCCAGGTGGGAAAGGGTGGTGTGGAGTGCAGTAGAGATTGCATCATCTGCGGATCTGTTGGGGCGGTATGCAAATTGGGGTGGGTCTAGGGTTTCTAGGATAATTGTGTTGATGTGAGCCATGACCAGCCTTTCAAAGCACTTCATGGCTACAGACGTGAGCGCTATGGGTCGGTAGTCATTTAGGCAGGTTACCTTAGTGTTCTTGGGCACAGGGACTATGGTGTTCTGCTTGAAATATGTTGGTATTACAGACTCAGTCAAGGACAGGTTGAAAATGTCAGTGAAGATACTTGCCAGTTGATCAGCACGTGTTCGGAGTACACGTCCTGGTAATCAGTCTGGCCCTGCGGCCTTGTGAATATTAACCTGTTTAGGCTATGGAGAGTGTGATCACACAGTCTCTTCCGCATGCTTCAGTGTTACTTGCCTCGAAGCGTGTGTGGAGTAAAGGTGGTCTAGAGTTTTTTTCCCTCTGGTTGCACATTTAACATGCTGGTAGAAATGAGGTCAAACGGATTAGAGTTTCATTAAAGTCCCCGGCCACTAGGAGTGCCGCCTCCGGATGAGTGTTTTCCTGTTTGCTTATGGCCCTATGCAGCTCATTGTGAGCGGTCTTAGTGCCAGCATCGGTTTGTGGTGTTATATAGACAGCTACGAAGAATACAGATGAAAACTCTCTTGGTATATAGTGTGGTGTGCAGCTTATCAAGAGATACTCTACCTCAGGCGAGCAGAACCTCAAGACTTCCTTAGATTTCGTGCACCAGCTGTTGTTTGCAAATATACATAGACCGCCAGCCCCTGTCTTACCAGAGGCCACTGCTGAAAATGCCGCCAGCTGTATGTTATTCATGTCGTCGTTCAGCCACGACTCTGTGAAACATAAAATATTACAGTTATTAATTCCAGTTTGTAGGATATACATGATTGTAGTTCATCTATTTTATTATAGATTGATTGTACATTGACTAATAGGACCAATTGGAAAGGTAGATTACCCTCCCGGCATCGGATCCTTACAAGGCACCCGGATCTTCGTCCCAGATATCTCCATCTCTTTCTCCTATGAATGACGGAGAGGAGGGCCTTGTCGGGCGTCTGAAGTAAATCCTTCCCATCCGACTCATTGAAGAAAAAGTATTCCTCCAGTACGGGGTGAGTAATCGCTGTCCTGATATCTAGAAGCTCTTTTCGGACACAAGACACGGTGACAGAAATATTATTTACAAAATAAGTTATAAATAACGGGAAAAACATACACAATAGCACAATTGGTTACGGGATCACAAAAAAATGGCAGCCATCTCCTTCGGCACCATTGACCACAAGCCATTTTACGAGAGCAGAAATCAGTGAAGCAGATATCAGAGCACAAGTTAGAATTGGGTCTAGCAACAGTAGATGGGCCAGGGTGTACATGCACATTTCCAGATATCATCTACGGTAATACAATCAAGGCATGGCAGAGGAAAGGGAGAGCTCTGCAGTGTTGATTTATGACATTTGAATGTGAATTAGATGGCAACAAGATCATATTGTACAGCAATTTCATCAGGTAACATGAATACAAAGCCGGTGAGAGGTGGTTAGAATAGAATGGGAGGCCAAGAGTCTGTGTAACCAATAGAGAGTCAAAGTCCTGAGTGTGGGAAAAAACTTAGTCTGTCCCACAGTTGGGTAAACAAGAAAGTTCATAGTCAACAAAGCACGCATGAATCATGAGGCAAATGGCAAAATACACAATAAAAAAAATATAATGACTTGGGGCTCAGTGTCACTCGCCCCAACAGTGCCTGTGTGCTGGAGTCAAGCGAAAGTTGGGAAGAGAGGGTGGAGTGTGGTGGGGGTACCTGTACCAGACAGGGGGTGACGGACCAGGGAAGACCGTGAACAGATCGCCAGGTGGAATCCAAGCACCAGTGCAGCTGTCAACGGGAGTAGGTGTCACACCTACTTGGGAGAAGCTTTTATTTCTGGAGGCAGATTTCTTGTAGAGAATGACATGTCTGTGAACGACGGTAGAGGGCTTGTGAGACTCCTGCCATTGTTTGGCTCAAAGGCTTCGACACGTCTCACTTAACACCTCCGTGCTTTTTTTTTATTTTTAATTTTTATTTCACATTTATTTAACCAGGTAGGCTAGTTGAGAACAAGTTCTCATTTGCAACTGCGGCCTGGCCAAGATAAAGCGTAGCAATTCGACACATACAACAACACAGAGTTACACATGGAATAAACAAAACATACAGTCAATAATACAGTAGAACAAAAGAAAACAAAAAGTCTATATACAGTGAGTGCAAATGAGGTAAGGCAATAAATAGGTCATGGTGGCGAAGTAATTACAATATAGCAATTAAACACTGGAATGGTAGATGTGCAGAAGATTCATGTGCAAGTAGAGATACTGGGGTGCAAAGGAGCAAGATAAATAAATAAATACAGTATGGGGATGAGGTAGGTAGATAGATGGGCTGTTTACAGATGGGCTATGTACAGGTGCAGTGATCTGTGAGCTGCTCTGACAACTGGTGCTTAAAGCTAGTGAGGGAAATATGAGTCTCCAGCTTCAGAGATGTTTGCAGTTCGTTCCAGTCATTGACAGCAGAGAAATGGAAGGAAAGGCGGCCAAAGGAGGAATTGGCTTTGGGGGTGACCAGTGAGATATACCTGCTGGAGCGCATGCTACGAGTGGGTGCTGCTATGGTGACCAGTGAGCTGAGATAAGACGGGGCTTTACCTAGCAGAGACTTGTAGATAACCTGTAGCCAGTAGGTTTGGCGACGAGTATGATGCGAGGGCCAACCAACGAGAGCGTACAGGTCGGAATGGTGGGTAGTGTATGGGGCTTTGGTGACAAAACGGATGGCACTGTGATAGACTGCATCCGGTTTGTTGAGTAGAGTGTTGGAGGCTATTTTATAGATGACATCATCGAAGTCGAGGATCGGTAGGATGGTCAGTTTTACGAGGGTGTGTTTGGCAGCATGAGTGAAGGATGCTTTGTTGCGATATAGGAAGCCGATTCTAGATTTAATTTTGGATTGGAGATGCTTAATGTGAGTCTTTGAAGGAGAGTTTACAGTCTAACCAGACACCCAGGTATTTGTAGTTGTCCACATATTCTAAGTCAGAGCCGTCCAGAGTAGTGATGCTGGACGGGCGAGCAGATGCGGGCAGTGATCGATTGAATAGCATGCATTTAGTTTTACCTGCGTTTAAGAACAGTTGGAGGCCACGGATGGAGAGTTGTATGGCATTGAAGCTCGCCTGGAGGTTAGTTAACACTGTGTCCAAAGAGGGGCCAGAAGTATACAGAATGGTGTTGTCTGTGTAGAGGTGGATCAGAGAATCACCAGCAGCAAGATCAACATCATTGATGTATACAGAGAAGAGAGTCGGCCCGAGAATTGAACCCTGTGGCACACCCATAGAGACTGCCAGAGGTCTGGACAACAGGTCCTCCGATTTGACACACTGAACTCTATCAGAGAAGTAGTTGGTAAACAAGGCGAGGCAATCATTTGAGAAACCAAGGCTGTCGAGTCTGCCAATAAGAATGTGGTTATTGACAGAGTCGAAAGCCTTGGCCTGGTCGACGAATACGGCTGCACAGTAATGTCTCTTTTTGATGGTGGTTATGATGTCGTTTAGGACCTTGAGCGTGGCTGAGGTGCACCCATGACCAGCTCTGAAACCAGATTGCTTAGCGGAGAAGGTACAGTGGGATTCGAAATGGTCAGTAATCTGTTTGTTAACTTGGCTTTCGAAGACCTTAGAAATACAGGGTAGGATAGGTCTGTAGCAGTTTGGGTCTAGAGTGTCACCCCCTTTGAAGAGGGGGATGACCGCGGCAGCTTTCCAATCTTTTGGATTCTCAGACGATACAAAAGAGACGTTGCACTGGCTAGTAATAGGGGTTGCAACAATTTCTGCAGATAATTTTACAAAGAGAGGGTCCAGATTGTCTAATCCGGCTGATTTGTATGGGTCCAGATTTTGCAGCTCTTTCAGAAATCAGCTATCTGGATTTGGGTGAAGGAGAAATGGTGGGGGCTTCGGCGGGTTGCTGTGGAGGGTGCCAAGCAGTTGACCGGGGTAGGGGTAGCCAGGTGGAAAGCATGGCCAGCCGTTGAGGAATGCTTATTGAAATTCTCAATTATAGTGGATTTATCGGTGGTAACAGTGTTTCCTAGCCTCAGAGCAGTGGGCAGCTGGGAGGAGGTGCTCTTATTCTCCATGGACTTTACAGTGTCCCAGAACTTTTTTGAGTTAGTACTACAGGATGCAAATTTCTGTATGAAAAAGCTAGCCTTAGCTTTCTAACTGCCTGTGTATATTTGTTCCTAACTTCCCTGAAAGTTGCATATCACGGGGGCTATTCGATGCTAATGCAGAACGCCACAGGATGTTTTTGTGCTGGTCAAGGGCAGACAGGTCTGGAGTGAACCAAGGACTATATCTATTCCCAATTCTACATTTTTTGAGTGGGGCATGCTTATTTAAGATGGTGAGGAAGGCACTTTTATAGAATAGCCAGGCATCATCTACAGACGGGATGAGGTCAATGTCATTCCAGGATACCCCGGCCAGGTCAATTAGAAAGGCCTGCGCGCAAAAGTGTTTTAGGGAGCGTTTGACAGTGATGAGGGGTGGTCGTTTGGTCGCAGACCCATTACGGATGCAGGCAATGAGGCAGTGATCACTGAGATCTTGATTGAAAACAGCAGAAGTGTATTTGGAGGGCGAGTTAGTTAGGATGACATCTATGAGGGTACCCATGTTTACGGATTTGGGGTTGTACCTGGTAGGTTCATTGATAATTTGTGTGAGATTGAGGGCATCAAGCTTAGATTGCAGGATGGCCGGGGTGTTAAGCATGTCCCAGTTTAGGTCACCTAGTAGCACGAGCTCAGAAGATAGATGGGGGGCAATCAGTTCACATATGGTATTGAGGGCACAGCTGGGGGCAGAGGGAGGTCTATAGCAAGCGGCAACAGTGAGAGACTTGTTTCTGGAAAGGTGAATTTTTAGAAGTAGAAGCTCGAATTGTTTGGGTACAGACTTGGATAGTAATACAGAACTCTGCAGGCTATCTTTGCAGTAGATTGCAACACCGCCCCCTTTGGCAGTTCTATCTTGGCGTAAAATGTTTTAGTTAGCGATGGAGATTTCAGGGTTTTTGGTGGTTTTCCTAAGCCAGGATTCAGACACGGCTAAGACATCCGGGTTGGCAGAGTGTGCTAAAGCAGTGAGTAAAACAAACTTAGGGAGTAGGCTTCTAATGTTAACATGCATGAAACCAAGGCTTTTACGGTTACAGAAGTCAACAAATGAGAGCACCTGGGGAGTGGGAGTGGAGCTAGGCACTGCAGGACCTGGATTAACCTCCACATCACCAGAGGAACAGAGGAGAAGTAGGATAAGGGTACAGCTAAAGGCTATACGAACTGGCCGTCTAGCATGTTTGGAACAAAGAGTAAAAGGAGCAGGTTTCTGGGCACGATAGCATAGATTCAAGGCATAGTAAACAGACAAAGGTAAGGTAGGATGTGAGTACATTGGAGATAAACCCATAAAGCATACATTGAGTAATGATGAGAGAGATATAGTCTCTAGAGACGTTTAAACCAGGTGATGTCGTCGCATATTGAGGAGGTGGAACAACATGGTTGGTGAAGGCATATTGAGCAGGGCTAGAGGCTATACAGTGAAATAAGACAGTAATCACTAACCAGGACAGTAATGGACGAGGCACATTGATATTAGAGAGAGGCATGCGTAGCCAAGTGAACATATGGGTCCAGTGATTGGTTGGGTTGACTGGGGACACGGCGATTCAGACAGTTAGCAGGCCGATGCTAACAAGCTAACAGTTAGTAGGCCGGGGCTAAACAAGCTAGCAATTAGCAGACCGGGGTTGGCAAGCTAGCAGTTAGCAGACCGGGTTAGCAAGCAAGAAGTAGGCAGACCGGGGACAGCAGTTAGCAGACCGGGGCAGGCAAGCTAGCAGTTAGCAGACCAGGGCTAGCAAGTTAGCCTTTGGGGGACTTAGTAGGGTTCCAAGTAGTTCTAGATAGCTAGCAGGCCGGATAGCAGAATGGGCCTTCAGCGGACGTCGCGCCTGAGGGGCCTTTTGGAATCCTCGGGCAGATAATGTCGGTATTCCAGTCGTAGAGGATCGGCGGGGTTCCGTGCCCCGTACCGGCAGTAGAAGGGGTCTGGATATTGTAGCCCAGGAGTGGGCTTCGGTGGTAGCACAGGAGCCCTGGCCGAGCTAGCTTCAGGCTAATTGGTGCTTGCTCCGGGATGGAAACGCTAGCCAGGAGTAGTCAGCCAGGATTGCGGTTAACTAGTTGCGAAGATCCAGTTGAAATTTGAGGATGTTGGTCAGTTTCTTTCCTAGCAGCTTGGTACTTTGTAGCCTTATTTATTAAGCCATATATAACAAAATTCCCTAGAGATTATTGTCTTTTACTTTTAGCATTCAGAAGTAGGTTCAGACTGAACTTTACTCACTCAGTGTGGTTGCGGATGGTATTTCCAGATTCCGCTGTGTTTCTTCTGCAGGTTTTGGTTTGTTATAAGTTTTTTTCTTGTTAGTCCTTGGTAGAAATAGTCAATTCAGGCAATTATGTCCATGATCAAGGTGTTAGGTATGGAATTGTGATTTGGATTGAAGATTTTGATGTTGAGGTTAGTATCCTGTATAAGTCCTGGTGAAAAAAATCAAGTTTCACTCCATTTATCCAACTCTAATTCTATATTTTTTCAGGAGAACTCAGGAGCCCATGCTCTCTGTGTGTGTGTCTCTCTCTCTCTCTCTTTCAGCTATAACCTTATGTCATGCTCTATAAAGGGTTCATAAATGTGGCATAACTGTGTGACATAACCACCAATGTCAAATATGACAAACGTGTTTTATAAAGGGTGGCATAAGCACTTAGATTTTTGAGTGTAGGTGCCCTTTATTTCATAGGGCATGCCCTGCACAGTTTTTTTGGTTACCAGTGTTTCTGTAGCACAATAAGCGCACGTTATGTCACGTCCTGACCAGAGTAAGATGTTATTTTCTATGGTAGAGTAGGTCAGGGCATGACAGGGGGTGTTTTGTGTTTTTCTATGTTTTGTATATCTATGTTTAGGTTCTAGTTTTCTATTTCTATGTTGTTGTTTTTTGGGATGATCTCCAACTAGAGGCAGCTGGTCCTCGTTGTCTCTAATTGGAGATCATATTTAAGTAGGGTTTTTTTTTCGCCTGTGTTTGTGGGTAGTTGTCTTCAGTTAGGTTTATGTACCTGACAGAACTGTGCCCTTTCGTTTTATCTTTGTTATTTTTTCTTTAGTGTTCTGAGTTAAAATAAATATTCATCATGAGCAATCAACACGCTGCACTTTGGTCCCCTCTACGACAGCCGTTACAAAACTACCCACCACAACTGGATCAAGCAGCGTGCCCGGGAGGAGATGGATTCCTGGTCTCTGGAGGAGTGGCGAGAGAGGATAGACTGGACTTGGGGGCAAGTAAAGGACAGATACAGAAGCCTGCCGGGGAAGCACGAGAGGCAGGCCTAAAATAATGGTTTTTTTGGGGGGGGGGGCACACGGGTAGATTGGCGGAGTCAGGGGTGAGACCTGAGCCAACTCCCCGTGCTTATCGTGGTGAGCATGTGCCTGCTCCTCACACTCTCCCTCCAGTGCTCCTCCATAGCCCAGTACATCCTGTGCCTGCTCCTCACACTCTCCCTCCAGTGCCTCCACTCTCCCTCCAGTACGTCTCCTCAGTCCAGTGAGACCTGTTCCAGCTCCACGAAAGAAGCCTCCAGTGATGATCTATGGTCCGAAAACTCCAGTGATGATCCATGGCACGAAGCCTCCAGTGATAATCCATGGCCCGGAGCCTCCAGTGATAATCCATGGCACAAAGCCTCCAGTGATGATCAATGGTGCGGAACTTGTAGTGATGATCCATGGCACGGAGCCTGCAGCAACAGTCCCCAGTCTGGAACCTACAGTGACGCTCCCCAGTCCGGAACCTACAGCGACGCTCCCCAGTCCGGAGCCTACAGCGACGCTCCCCAGTCCGGAGTTCCAGTGACGCTCCCCAGTCCGGAGCCTCCAGCGACGCTCCGGACCAGCGACGCTCCCCAGTACGGAACCTCCCGCGGCGGCCTGCAGCCTGGAACCTCAAGTGGCGGCCTGCAGCCTGGAACCTCCAGCGGCGGCCTGCAGTCCGGAACCTCCAGCAGCGGCCTGCAGCCCGGAAACTCCAGCGGTGACCAGCAGCCCAGAACATCCAGCGATGATCTACAGTCCGGTTCCTCCGACGACGATCCACGGTCCGGTGGTACTAAAGCAGAGGGATCAGCGGGTGGAGCGGGGGTTACGCCCCGAACCGGAGCCGCCTACTCTGCTGGAGGATCCGCTGGAGGATAAGGTTATGTGGACTGCACTGGAGCCGCCATAGACAAGAGTTACCCACCCTACCCTCCCTTTTGTTTTTTAGTGGCATTCGGAGTCTGCACCTTTGGGGGGGGTACTGTCACGTCCTGACCATGGTAAGATGTTATTTTCTATGCTAGAGTAGGTCAGGGCGTGACAGGGAGTGTTTTGTGTTTTTCTATGTTTTGTATATCTATGTTTAGGTTCTAGTTTTCTATTTCTATGTTGTTGTTTTTTGGGATGATCTCCAATTAGAGGCAGTTTCTTCGTTGTCTCTAATTGGAGATCATACTTAAGTAGGGTTTTTTTCCACCTGTGTTTGTGGGTAGTTGTCTTCTGTTTAGTTTATGTACCTGACAGATATGTGCGCTTTCGTTTTCTCTTTGTTATTTTTTCTTTAGTGTTCTGAGATAAAATAAATATTCATCATGACCAATCAACACGCTGTGCTTTGGTCCTCTCTCTACGACAGCCGTTACACGTGATGAGTACGCAAATCAAATGCCCACCTGTGGTGCCACTGGACAACATAAAACGAGTAAGTTCAAATGTATTTACTGTCATTTAAATGAGTTTGTAGCAGATAAGTGTTGAGTTAAATTACATACAGTGAGGGAAAAAATGTGATCCCCTGCTGATTTTATATGTTTTCCCACTGACAAAGAAATGATCAGTCTATAATTTTAATGGTAGGTTTATTTGAACAGCGAGAGACAGAATAACAACAAAAAAATCAAGAAACGCATTTCAAAAATGTTATCAATTGATTTGCATTTTAATGAGGGAAATAAGTATTTGACCCCCTCTCAATCAGAAAGATTTTTGGCTCCCAGGTGTCTTTTATACAGGTAACGAGCTGAGATTTGGAGCACACTCTTAAAGGGAGTTGTTACCTGTGTAAAAGACACCTGTCCACAGAAGCAATCAATCAATCAGATTCCAAACTCTCCACCATGGCCAAGACCAAAGAACTCTCCAAGGATGTCAGGGACAAGATTGTAGACCTACACAAGGCTGGAATGGGCTACAAGACCATCGCCAATTAGCTTGGTGAGAAGGTGACAACAGTTGGTGCGACTATTCGCAAATGGAAGAAACACAAAAGAACTGTCAATCTCCCTTGACCTGGGGCTCCATGTAAAATCTCACCTCGTGGATTTGCAATGATCATGAGAACGGTGAGGAATCAGCCCAGAACTACACGGGAGGATCTTGTCAATGATCTCAAGGCAGCTGGGACCATAGTCACCAAGAAAACAATTGGTAACACACTATGCCGTGAAGGACTGAAATCCTGCAGCGCCCGCAAGGTCCCCCTGCTCAAGAAAGCACATATACATGCCCGTCTGAAGTTTGCCAATGAACATCTGAATGATTCAGAGGACAACTGGTGAAAGTGTTGTGGTCAGATGAGACCAAAATGGAGCTCTTTGGCATCAACTCAACTCGCATTGTTTGGAGGAGGAGGAATGCTGCCTATGACCCCAAGAACACCATCCCCACCGTCAAACATGGAGGTGGAAACATTATGCTTTGGGGGTGTTTTTCCGCTAAGGGGACAGGACAACTTCACCGCATCAAAGGGACGATTGACGGGGCCATGTACTGTCAAATCTTGGGTGAGAACCTCCTTCCCTCAGCCAGGGCATTGAAAATGGGTCGTGGATGGGTATTCCAGCATGACAATGACCCAAAACACACAGCCAAGGCAACAAAGGAGTGGCTCAAGAAGAAACACATTAAAGTCCTGGAGTGGCCTAGCCAGTCTCCAGACCTTAATCCCATAGAAAATCTGTGGAGGGAGCTGAAGGTTCGAGTTGCCAAACGTCAGCCTCAAAACCTTAATGACTTGGAGAAGATCTGCAAAGAGGAGTGGGACAAAATCCCTCCTGAGATGTGTGCAAACCTGGTGGCCAACCACAAGAAACGTCTAACCTCTGTGATTGCCAACAAGGGTTTTGCCACCAAGTACTAAGTCATGTTTTGCAGAGGGGTCAGATACTTTTTTCCCTCATTAAAATGCAAATCAATTTATAACATTTTTGACATGCGTTTTTCTGGATTTGTTTGTTGTTATTCTGTCTCTCACTGTTCAAATAATCCTACTATTAAAATTATAGACTGATCATTTCTTTGTCAGTGGGCAAACATACAAAATCAGAGGGGGATTAAATACTTTTTTCCGTTATTGTACCTGCTGTACCTCAATTGTTATTTCAAATAATTTCAGTGACTTCACAGCAGTTGCTTGCTACGTTAGCTAGCTAACAAAATGTATGTAGCTAGTAGGCTCAGCTAAATAAAAATCCCCCAAGATACACCGACAGAGGAATACAATAGTACGATTGAAATGGAGTTTCCAATCTCCCCTTTACAGAAATGCCCTTATCCAGATGGTGTGACAAAGGCATTTCCTAACAGACCTGCTAACTTTCTTTGTTGTTACTTTAAGGTTGGAATCAACATGTAGTACCTCCAGCGTCAGAGAGGCTAGAACAATTCGTCCGCCAGCTCAGAAACAAGCTACGCTGTTCACATCCCTGTGTAATGTTCAATGTAATTGCATCGCTGGACTTTTTTAAACTGAATGTATTTGTATTGTTTTAAAAATGTAAAAATAAAAGAACATATGTTAGTTATAATTCCCTGGGTGTTAATACATTTGTGTTTACATCATTAAGCCTTTATATATAATGAATGACCAAAGGTGTCTGACTTTATAGTAAGTACAGAGTCATATGATATAAGGCATTTATGTATGTGTTATAGAATACCAAAGGGGTCTGACTTTAAAGTAAGTACAGCGTCATGTGATGTAGAGTCTTTATGGATGCGTTATGAATTATCAAATGTGTCTCACTTCAAATGAAGTGTTACAGGATACTACATGAAGTGTCAATTAATAGGTTATTAAAGTTCTACTGATTTATGAAGGTTCTCTTACCGTACACAGGTTACTGTAGGGTGTGAAAGGTATTTAAGTGGATTGGGCGGAAGTCTCTAGGAACGAGATTAGGTGTAACGTTACTAACATGACTTCACTTTAGAGCTTGTGGCATCCTTCAGCCCAACATGTCACCCTTTATAAAGCACATGTTTATATCATATGCGACTTAGTGGGTTCTGTCACAGTTGACATTGGTGTTTATGTCATACAGTTAGGGTTAGTGAACCCTTTATAAAGCATTATGAAGGCTTTATGAAGCCGAATGTAATTTAAAGCGGGACCAAACATTTGTTTTTGGAACACTTCAGGTGTTCACGTTAAATTCATGCAGTTTTCCGTAAGGAGTATATCGGCCTTCATATTGGTATGTGATCCTCATTACGATCTTACGAACAGACTGCAGAGTTCTGTACTTGTTCTTTATGTGCGTTTGAATAAAAAATGTAGAAAAATACAATAAAACATACTGTATCAGTCTGGAATGAGTTATCCATCTTGATAATATTTCTCTGCAAAAAGGACAGGTGCTCTAGTGAAGAAGTTTATAGATGGAAAAACAAATAGATACAGTAAAGGCCTTGTACATGCTTGGAGTATTTCAAATGCATTCAAATGTACCATTTCACGTTGCCATCCTTCCTGAGAAGCCTGGGCTTCAGAGGCTAAATGTACCTGTTTGCATCTCAGATACAGATGGAAAACACAGGGCCAAGTAAATAAACAAGGGAAGAATAAATGTATATAGCATATGACTTAGTTATCACATTACAACCTACATTATGGGCCAGTTTCACAGATCCAGATGAATATGTACATTACCTGTCAAATGTTTGGACACACCTACTCATTCTAGGGTTTTTATTTATTTTTACAATTTTCTACATTGTAGATTAATAGTGAAGATATCAAAACTATGAAATAACACATCTGGAATCATGTAGTAACCAAAGTGCTAAACAAATCAAAATATATTTCATATTTGAGATTCTTCAATGTAGCCAACCTTTGTCTTGATACGGCCTTGCTCACTGGATGCATTTAACTTGAGGATATTTTCATCCATATCGGGTGAACCGTTTAGAAATTACAGTACTTTTTGTACATAGTCCCCACATTTTAGGGGACCAAAAGTATTGGGAGAAATTCACTTATATATGTATTAAAGTAGAAAAAACGCAGGTTTTTGGTCTCATGTTCATAGCACACAATGACTACATTGTTTGTGTAACGAGTGTCGTACGGATTGGACCAAGGTGCAGCGGGAACATGTATACTCATCTTCTTTATTTTTATTAAAAGAAGGAAAAACAAAAGAAACACGTATACAAAACAACAAGCGACACTAAACAGTCCTGTCAGGTGCACAGACACAAAACAGGAGACAACTACCCACAACTCCCATAGAAAAAAAACACCCCTCTTAAATAAGACCTTCAATTAGAAGCAACGAGGAGCAGCTGCTTCCAATTGAAGGTCAACCCTATTAACTAAACATAGAAATAGAAAGACTAGAGCTAACATAGAAATAAACTAACAAGAACATTGCTCAACAAACCCCGAAACACTCTTAATAAACACCCCTCTTACATAGGAACATAGCCCAACAAACCCCGAACCACATAAAACAAACACCCCCTGCCACGTCCTGACCGAACTGCAATAACAAATAACCCCTTATACTGGTCAAGACGTGACAGCTTGTGACTACACATTTGTTGGATGCATTTGCTGTTTTTTTCAGTTGTGTTTCACATTATTTTGTGCCCAATAGATATGAATGATAAATAATGTATTGTGTCATTTTGGAGTCACTTTTATTGTTAATAAGAATAGAATATGTTTTTTAACACTTCTACATTAATTTGGATGCTACCAATGTTATGGATAATCCTGAATGAATTGTGAATAATGATGAGTGAGAAAGTTACAGACACACAAATATCATACACACAAGACATGCTAACCACTCACCATTACAATAACAGGGGAGGGTAGCATGTCTTGGGGGTATGATACTTGTGCGTCTGTAAATTTCTCACTCATAATTCACGATTCATTCAGGATTATCCATAATCATGGTAGTATCCACATGAATATAGAAGTGTTCTATTCCTATTTACAGTAAAAGTGACTCCAAAATTACACAATATTTATCCTCCATTTCTATTGACAGAATTTGTAGAGGCCCAAGCTGTATGTAGTCATTGTTGCGTGCAATGAATATGGGACCAAAAACCTAACTTTTTACTGCTTTAATACACACATAAGTGACTTCGTCCCAATACTTTTGGTCCCCTAAAATGGGGGGACTATGTACAAAACGTGGTGTAATTTCTAAACAATTCACCTGATATGGATCAAACTACCCTCAAATTAAATATTTCAGTCTGCACTTTAACCTTATAGTCATTGTATCATTTCAAATCCAAAGTGCTGGAGTACAGAATCAAAACAACAAAACATGAGTCACTGTTTCAATTTATTCTGAAAACAATTGTATTTCTGAAGAGTCAGGTTGAAATATTTTACCAGAAATGATCATTCTAAATGCTCTCCTGAACCAACTGTAAAAGAAAGCATACACCATGGGATTAATAGTTGAATTCAAATAGCCAATCCATATAAGTGTTTCAAACAAAACGGGTGGGGTAGAGTAACTAATAAAAGGATCAATGCAGTTGATGACAAAAAAGGGTGTCCAGAATGATAGAAATACCCCCATAATGATAGCAAGTGTTTTGGTGGCCTTCCTCTGTGATTTGCCTACAGAGTTCTGATTGGTTGTACCCTGAATTGAGCGTGCCTGTCTCTGTGCTATTAGGAAAATCTTTAGGTAGATGCTAAGCATCCCGACTCCTGGGATGTAGAATGAGATCACCGAAGCCACAATACTTGACACTTTGTTTTGAAACAATATACATCCTCCCTCACAGGCAACATTTTTATAGTAAAAATCCTCCATGCCCCAAATATTGAGCTCCAGAAATATCATAGAAAACCCTACTCCGGCAGAAACAGTCCAGGTGACCAGAATCATAATCAGAACAACCTGAACAGTTATTTTAATTCTATAAAGGAGAGGGCGACACACTGCATAATACCGGTCAATAGAAATAAAACACAAGTTAAGAATGGATGTATTGCACAACATGACATCAGTGCTGGTGTATATTTTACAGAATAAATCCCCAAAATACCAGCAGCTTTCCGCTGAATATACCATTCTGGGAGGCATCACTAAAACCCCCAAGAGGAGGTCTGACACAGCCAGAGAGAGGATGAGGTAGTTGGTTGGGGTGTGGAGCTGTTTGAAGTGAATGATGGGGATGATTACAAGAAGGTTGCCACACACTGTGAGAACAGACATTGAGCCAAGTAAGAGATAAAGTAATACTCGTATTGTTGGAGGAAAGATTGATCTTTTGCAAGACCCATTCACTGATTCAAAACATAGAAGTATATTCTCAACAATATCAGCCTTGCTGAGACTGGTTCCTGGTTCCATTGTCGTGGTTGAAAGAATCTTATCTGAAATATAAAAGATACATTATTGTCACATTATTACTATAGATGAAAACATCAATTATAGAATATTAGTTGGAAATGATTACATTATGTTGGATGATTTAATTAAACAAATTCAAATGCTGTATTTTAGTCACTTGATAGAATGTATTAAAATGTACATTAGTTTTGCTTATTCGTTGGAAATATTACCACAAATACCGAAAGGGAAGGTTTTGCCATTTCAAAAGATGGTCAAGTAAATTTTTCTGTTCAATTCAGCATACCTTACCTCTCAGCCATGCAGATGGTGATGTATCACATGTAAACCCTTTTTCTCTGGTCGCAATGTGATGCAAATGTGAATTTGACTCTTGTGCTTTTGTACCTATAGTTTATTACCATAATGATGATCACAATATAACATTGACCAATCAGACTACATTCTACGTACAAAAATCTGTAGCAGAGCACTAAAGTTAATGATGTCATAGTTGTAACCACTCCCTTCTAGAGGATATGATAGTGTCTTTCATCAGTCACAAGGCCATCCAATCAGTTAGCTCATTACACATTTTACTGTTTTTCCAAATTTTCTATAATAATTTGATTTAAGGGGCTCGATTCAATCCGTATTGCCGAAGTTCCGCATTGTAGCCTAATTGACATTTAAAGGCAATGTTCTATTCACAGCATTATCAGGAATTACCTTTACAATTTAAGCTCACTACAGCGCAGAATTTCAAAGATAAGGCTTGAATCCAGCACTACCCCACAAGACCAGACTTGTGGTTACACATAAGAGAAATGACAGATAGGTTTATAATACCTACAGTAACCACCTCCTCATTCCAAATATTGGTGATCCAAATGCACCTTGATCCTGAATGATTTGTTTGCTGATATGGTAGTAGGTTACACAGAGTACACAGAACACAGAGCCATTTTAATGTGACATCATTGCTCAGCTCTTTCGAGTTACTAGGTACTCGTCATGTTCAGGCAAGTGCACAGATAGGGCTCAACCAGCGCCCGAGCAGCTGCTCTTTTGCCGGCCTATGAAAATGTGTCCTTGCAGCTTGGTGGATTGAAAAAAAATGTATGAATAATACAAATGTAATAAATTGTCTCTTTTAATTTTTAACGTAACGAATTGCACATCAAACTAGCTATTTTCATGAGCTCCTGAATCTCAGAAAATGTGCCCTTCACCTGCCATAAGAGTGCACTCGTCTGTTTTGCATGTAGTGGCCACTGGCTGGCGATGCCGGGTGGGGAGACTTGAATGCTGGTAGGAGGCTATTATTGAGTTGAATCTGTCATATCTGTCTCTCACCGTTAGGGAAAACAAATGGGTTAATTCTACTACGTGTTAGTAAGAGGCAGATGTCAGAAGCAGAACAAACTCAAATCATGTAAAACTAGTTTATTTACATTTACATTACATTTAAGTCATTTAGCAGACGCTCTTATCCAGAGCGACTTACAAATTGGTGCATTCACCTTATGATATCCAGTGGCACAACCACTTTACAATAGTGCATGTAAATCTTTTAAGGGGGGGGGTTAGAAGGATTACTTTATCCTATCCCAGGTATTCCTTAAAGAGGTGGGGTTTCAGGTGCCTCCGGAAGGTGGTGATTGACTCCGCTGTCCTGGCGTCGTGAGGGAGCTTGTTCCACCATTGGGGTGCCAGAGCAGCGAACAGTTTTTACTGGGCTGAGCGGGAACTGTGCTTCCTCAGAGGTGGGGAGGCGAGCAGGCCAGAGGTGGATGAACGCAGTGCCCTTGTTTGGGTGTAGGGCCTGATCAGAGCCTGAAGGTACGGAGGTGCCGTTCCCCTCACAGCTCCGTAGGCAAGCACCATGGTCTTGTAGCGGATGCGAGCTTCAACTGGAAGCCAGTGGAGAGAGCGGAGGAGCGGGGTGACGTGAGAGAACTTAGGAAGGTTGAACACCAGACGGGCTGCGGCGTTCTGGATGAGTTGTAGGGGTTTAATGGCACAGGCAGGGAGCCCAGCCAACAGCGAGTTGCAGTAATCCAGACGGGAGATGACAAGTGCCTGGATTAGGACCTGCGTCGCTTCCTGTGTGAGGCAGGGTCGTACTCTGCGAATGTTGTAGAGCATGAACCTACAGGATCGGGTCACCGCCTTGATGTTAGTGGAGAACGACAGGGTGTTGTCCAGGATCACGCCAAGGTTCTTAGCACTCTGGGAGGAGGACACAAGGGAGTTGTCAACCGTGATGGCGAGATCATGGAACGGGCAGTCCTTCCCCGGAAGGAAGAGCAGCTCCGTCTTGCCGAGGTTCAGCTTGAGGTGGTGATCCGTCATCCACACTGATATGTCTACCAGACATGCAGAGATGCGATTCGCCGCCTGGTTATCAGAAGGGGGAAAGGAGAAGATTAATTGTGTGTCGTCTGCATAGCAATGATAGGAGAGACCATGTGAGGATATGACAGAGCCAAGTGACTTGGTGTATAGCGAGAATAAGAGAGGGCCTAGAACAGAGCCCTGGGGGACACCAGTGGTGAGAGCGCGTGGTGCGGAGACAGATTCTCGCCACGCCACCTGGTAGGAGCGACCTGTCAGGTAGGACGCGATCCAAGTGTGGGCCGCGCCAGAGATGCCCAACTCGGAGAGGGTGGAGAGGAGGATCTGACGGTTCACAGTATCAAAGGCAGCAGATAGGTCTAGAAGGATGAGAGCAGAGGAGAGAGAGTTAGCTTTAGCAGTGCGGAGAGCCTCCGTGACACAGAGAAGAGCAGTCTCAGTTGAATGCCCAGTCTTGAAACCTGACTGATTAGGATCAAGAAGGTAATTCTGAGAGAGATAGCAGGAGAGCTGGCCAAGGACGGCACGTTCAAGAGTTTTGGAGAGAAAAGAAAGAAGGGATACTGGTCTGTAGTTGTTGACATCGGAGGGATCGAGTGTAGGTTTTTTCAGAAGGGGTGCAACTCTGGCTCTCTTGAAGACGGAAGGGACGTAGCCAGCGGTCAAGGATGAGTTGATGAGCGAGGTGAGGTAGGCGAGAAGGTCTCCGGAAATGGTCTGGAGAAGAGAGGAGGGGATAGGGTCAAGTGGGCAGGTTGTTGGGCGGCCGGCCGTCACAAGACGCGAGATTTCATCTGGAGAGAGAGGGGAGAAAGAGGTCAAAGCACAGGGTAGGGCAGTGTGAGCAGGACCAGCGGTGTCGTTTGACTTAGCAAACGAGGATCGGATATCGTCAACCTTCTTTTCAAAATGGTTGACGAAGTCATCCGCAGAGAGGGAGGAGGGGGGGAGGGTGAGGAGGATTCAGGAGGGAGGAGAAGGTAGCAAAGAGCTTCCTAGGGTTAGAGGCAGATGCTTGGAATTAGAGTGGTAGAAAGTGGCTTTAGCAGCAGAGACAGAAGAGGAGAATGTAGAGAGGAGGGAGTGAAAGGATGCCAGGTCCGCAGGGAGGCGAGTTTTCCTCCATTTCCGCTCGGCTGCCCGGAGCCCTGTTCTGTGAGCTCGCAGTGAGTCGTCGAGCCACGGAGCAGGAGGGGATGACCGAGCCGGCCGGGAGGATAGGGGACAGAGAAAATCAAAGGATGCAGAAAGGGAGGAGAGGAGGGTTGAGGAGGCAGAATCAGGAGATAGGTTGGAGAAGGTTTGAGCAGAGGGAAGAGATGATAGGTTGGAAGAGGAGAGAGTAGCGGGAGAGAGAGAGCGAAGGTTGGGACGGCGCAATACCATCCGAGTAGGGGCAGAGTGAGAAGTGTTGGATGGGAGCGAGAGGGAAAAGGATACAAGGTAGTGGTCGGAGACTTGGAGGGGAGTTGCAATGAGATTAGTGGAAGAACAGCATCTAGTAAAGATGAGGTCAAGCGTATTGCCTGCCTTGTGAGTTAAGGGGGAAGGTGAGAGGGTGAGGTCAAAAGAGGAGAGGAGTGGAAAGAAGGAGGCAGAGAGGAATGAGTCAAAGGTAGACGTGGGGAGGTTAAAGTCACCCAGAACTGTGAGAGGTGAGTCATCCTCAGGAAAGGAACTTATCAAGGCGTCAAGCTCATTGATGAACTTTCCAAGGGAACCTGGAGGGTGATAAGTGATAAGGATGTTAAGCTTGAAAGGGCTGGTAACTGTGACAGCATGGAATTCAAATGAGGAGATAGACAGATGGGTCAGGGGAGAAAGAGAGAATGTCCACTTGGGAGAGATGAGGATTCCAGTGCCACCACCCCGCTGGCTCGATGCTCTAGGGGTATGCGAGAACACGTGGGCAGACGAGGAGAGAGCAGTAGGAGTAGCAGTGTTATCTGTGGTAATCCATGTTTCCGTCAGCGCCAGGAAGTCTAGAGACTGGAGGGTAGCATAGGCTGAGATGAACTCAGCCTTGTTGGCCGCAGACCGGCAGTTCCAGAGGCTGCCGGAGACCTGGAACTCCACGTGGGTCGTGCGCGCTGGGACCACCAGGTTAGAGTGGCAGCGGCCACGCGGTGTGAAGCGTTTGTATGGCCTGTGCAGAGGGGAGAGAACAGGGATAGACAGACACATAGTTGACAAGCTACAGAAGAGGCTACGCTAATGCAAAGGAGATTGGAATGACAAGTGGACTACACGTCTCGAATGTTCAGAAAGTTAAGCTTACGTTGCAAAAATCTTATTGACTAAAATGACGAAAATGATACAGTACTGCTGGCTGGTGGAGTAGGCTAGCTAGCAGTGGCTGCGTTGTTGACTTTGTTAGAACGTGTAGCTGGCTAGGTAACCTCGATAGTTTCAGTACTACACCTTGTCATGATACAAAAGCAACTTTGTAGCTAGCTAACATAACACTAATCAAGACGTTCCTTTGTAATGTATTTAGTTTCTACAGTGCTGCTCGTCGGTAATAGTTGGCTACTTTTGGAAAAATGGAGTCGCAGGGGACGGAAATAGCTGGCTAGCTAACCTCGATAATTACTAAACTACACAATTATCAAGCTATGACAAAGACAACTATGTAGCTAGCTAGCTGACACTGCACTAGTCAAATCGTTCCGTTGTAATGTATTAGTATCTACAGAGCTGCTAGTCGGTAACGGTTGGCTAGCTAGCAGTGGGTTTGATGATGACTAAGTCTGGAGTCTGGACAACGGCGTCGCGGCTGGCTAGCTAACCTCGATAATTACTCTAAACTACACAATTATCTTAGATACAAAATCAGCAAAGACAACTATGTAGCTCGCTAACTAACACTAACACTAACACTAAACTAATCAAGTCGTTCCATTGTAATGTAATAGTTTCTACAGTGCTGCTAGTCGGTAGAAGTTAGCTAGTTGGCTAGCTAGCAGTGTTGACTAGCTAGCTAGCAGTGTTGACTACGTTAGGACGAAAATAGCTAACCTCGATAATACTCTAATTACTCTAAACTACACAATTATCTTTGATACAAAGACGGCTATGTAGCTAGCTAAGAAAAATTGCTCAGATCAAACAAATCAAACAAATCAAACCGTTGTAATGTAATGAAGTGTAATATTACCTGTGGAGCGAAGCAAAGTGCGACTGCTCGCTCCAAACCGGAACTGCAACAGCATAGTTAACAGAAGTGTAAAGTAACTATACTGAACAAAAATATAAATGCACATGTAAAGTGTTGGTCTCATGTTTCATGAGCTGAAATTAAACATCCCAGAAATTTCTCTCAACTTTTGGGCACATATTTTTTAGCATCCCTGTTAGTGAGCATTTCTCCATTGCCAAGATAATATATCCACCTGACAGGTGTGGCATATCAAGAAGTTGACTAGACTAAACAGCATACTCATTACACAGGTGCACCTTGTGCTGGGGACACTAAAAAGCCCCTCTAAAATGTGAACTTTTGTCACACAACACAATGCCACAGATGTCTCAAGTGTTGGTAATGTGTTATTAGAGGAAAATTAAGTGATATACAGTATCATGTGAAGTATAAAGTACGATCTGCAAAAATATTCAGTATCACAGAAAATTTTACACATTATCAACACAAATAATCTTTATTTCAATAATATCACCTAAGTGCAAACATATTTTCACCATGTCATTTAGACAACATAATTTCTTCAGCTGGATTTGCAGAGCAATATATCAAAAAAACTGAAAGGATTCTACATTCACAGAGATCCTATGAAAATGTGTATGACTACATCCATTCGAGGCCACTAATGATGTGTTACCATCTCTGCACTCCATGTACTCTGTGTGTGTGTATGTACGTACGTACGTATGTACGTATGTATGTGTAACGGCTGTCTTCGTCGTCAGACGAAACAGAGAAGTCATCGTCTAAGAAAGTGGACCAATACGCAGCGGAGTTAGTGTTCATCTTTGAAGTTTAATTTACTAAAGAACACTACACAAAACAAAACAAGAAAACCGACAGCCAAACAGTACTGTCAGGTGCAAGACACTAAACAGAAACAATTACCCACAAAACCCCAACAGAAAAACAGGCACTTATGTGTGACTCCCAATCAGCAACAACACTCTACAGCTGTGCCTGATTGGAAGCCACACGGCCAAAATCAACGAAACAAACCAACATAGAAAAATGCACATAGAACGCCCACCCAATGTAACACCCTGGCCTAACCAAAATAAAGAACAAAAAACCCCTCTCTATGGCCAGGGCGTTACAGAATGTATGTATGTATGTATGTATGTATGTATGTATGTATGTATGTATGTATGTATGTATGTACAGTATGGGAAAAAAGTATTTGATCCCTTACTGATTTTGTACGTTTGCCCACTGACAAAGAAAGGATCAGTCTATAATTGTAAGGGTAGGTTTATTTGAACAGTGAGAGTATACTGTTTAGTCTATTCTGTCTCTCACTGTTCAAATGAACCTACTATTAAAATTATAGACTGATCATTTCTTTGTAAGTGGGCAAACGTACAAAATCAGCAGGGGATCCAATACTTTTCCCCCCCACTGTATGTATGTATGTATAAGATATGGGAGAGGAGAGGCTAACTCCTACTAGTGGTTGATTTCATGTTTTGGGGCCAACTGGATTGTACTTGTTTTTTAAACCTACACACCTGTGTCTGATATGGTTTAATAAAGGACAGAACAAAGGCACATGTCACACTTCTTTGTCAGTACTGACTTTAGACATACGGTGAGCTCCAAAAGTATTGGGGACAAATTCACTTATATGTGTATTAAAGGAGTCAAAAGTTCGGTTTTCGGTCTCATATTCATAGCACGCAATGACTACATCCAGCCTATGACTCTACACATTTGTTGGATGTATTTGCTGTTTGTTTCGGTTGTGTTTCAGATTATTTTGTGCTCAGTAGAAATGAATGGTAAATAATGTATTGTGTCATTTTGGAGTCACTTTTAGTTGTAAATAAGGATAGAATATGTTTCTAAACACATAATTTTTGTTGTTGTATTTTACCCCCTTTTTCACCCCAATTTCATAATATCAAATTAAGATCTTGTCTCATCTCTGCAACTCACTAACGGGCTCGGGAGAGGCAAAGGTCGAGTCATGCATCCTCCGAAACATGACACGTCAAACCGAGCTTCTTAACACCCGCCTGCTTAACCCGTAAGCCTGCTGCACCAATGTGTCAAAGGAAACACCGTTCAACTGATGACCTGAGTCAGCCTGCATGCTCCCGGCCCACCATAAGGAGCGGCTAGAGCATGATGAGCCAAGTAAAGCCCACCTGGCCAAACCCTCCTTTAACCCGGGACGACGCCGGGTCAATTGTGCGCCGCCCTATGTGAATCCCTGTCACTGTCAGGTGTGACACAGCCTGGGATCAAACCCGGGTCTGTAGTGACGCCTCAAGCACTGCAATTCAGTGCTTTCGCCCCCTGCTCCACTCAGGAGGCCCGTTTCTAAACACTCTTACCTTAATATGGATGCTACCAATGTTATGGATAATCCTGAATGAATCGTGAATAATGATGATTGAGAAAGTTACAGACGCTCAAATATCATGCCACCAAGACATGCTAACTTCGCACATTACAATAACAGGAGAGGTTAGCATGTGTTGGGTGTATGATATTTGTGCGTCTATAACTTTCTCATTCATAATCTTTCACGATTCATTTAGGATTATCCGTAATCATGATAGCATCCTCATTAATGTTGAATTGTTCTATTCTTATTTACAGTAAAAGTGACTCCAAAATTACACAATACATTATTTACCATTCATTTCTATTGATAGAGTTTGTAGAGTCCCAAGCTGGATGTAGTCACTGTTGCGTGCAATGAATATGGGACAAAAACCTAACTTTCTACAAATTTAATACACATATAAGTGAATTCGTCCCAATACTTTTGGTCCCCTAAAATGGGGGGACTATGTACGAAAGCGGTGTAATACCTTCAAATGAAATCTGTCAGTCAGCACTTTAACCTCATAGACATTGTGTCAATTCAAATCCAAAGTGCTGGAGTACAGAGCCAAAACAAGAAAAAATGTGTCACTGTCTCAATACTTTTGGAGCTCACTGTATTTATTCTGAAAACAATTGTATTTCTGAAGAGTCAGGTTGAAATATTTGACCACCAATGATCATTCTAAATGCTCTCCTGAACCAACTGTAAAAAAATGCATACACCATGGGATTAATAGTTGAATTCAAATAGGCAATCCATATAAATGTTTCAAACAAAATGGGTGGGGTAGAGTAACTAATAAAAGGATCAATGCAGTTGATGACAAAAAAGGGTGTCCAGAATGAAAGAAATACCCCCATAATGATAGCAAGTGTTTTGGTGGCCTTCCTCTGTGATTTGCCTACAGAGTTCTGATTGGTTGTACCCTGAATTGAGCGTGCCTGTCTCTGTGCTATTAGGAAAATCTTTAGGTAGATGCTAAGCATCCCGACTCCTGGGATGTAGAATGAGAGCACCGAAGCCACAATACTCGACACTTTGTTTTGAAACAAAATACATCCTCCCTCACAGGCAACATTTTTATAGTAAAAATCCTCCATGCCCCAAATATTGAGCTCCAGAAATATCATAGAAAACCCTACTCCGGCAGAAACAGTCCAGGTGACCAGAATCATAATCAGAACAACCTGAACGGTTATTTTAATTCTATAAAGGAGAGGGCGACACACTGCATAATACCGATCAATAGAAATAAAACACAAGTTAAGAATGGATGTATTGCACAACATGACATCAGTGCTGGTGTATATTTTACAGAATAAGTCCCCAAAATACCAGCAGCTTTCCGCTGAATATACCATTCTGGGAAGCATCACTAAAACCCCCAAGAGGAGGTCTGACACAGCCAGAGAGAGGATGAGGTAGTTGGTTGGGGTGTGGAGCTGTTTGAAGTGAATGATGGGGATGATTACAAGAAGGTTGCCACACACTGTGAGAACAGACATTGAGCCAAGTAAGAGATAAAGTAATACTCGTATTGTTGGAGGGAAGATTGACATTTTGCAAGACCCATTCACTGATTCAAAACATAGAAGTATATTCTCAACAATATCAGCCTTGCTGAGACTGGTTCCTGGTTCCATGGTCGTGGTTGAAAGAATCTTATCTGAAATATAAAAGATACATTATTGTCACATTATTACTATAGATGAAAACATCAATTACAGAATATTAGTTGGAAATGATTACATTATGTTGGATGATTTAATTAAACAAATTCAAATGCTGTATTTTAGTCACTTGATAAAATGTATTAAAATGTACATTAGTTTTGCTTATTCGTTGGAAATATTACCACAAATACTGAAAGGGAAGTGTTTTGCCATTTCAAAAGATAGTTAATACATTTTTTCTGTTCAATTCAACATACCTTACCTCTCAGCCATGCAGATGGTGATGTATCACATGTAAACCCTTTTTCTCTGGTCGCAATGTGATGCAAATGTGAACTTGACTCTTGTGCTTTTGTACCTGTAGTCCATTACCATAATGATGATCACAATATAACGTTGACCTATCAGACATTACTACATTCAACTCTACATAAAAAATCTGTAGCAGAGCACTAAAGTTAATGATGTCATAGTTGTAACCACTCCCTTCTAGAGGATATGATAGTCTCTTTCATCAGTCACAAGGCCATCCAATCAGTTAGCTCATTACACATTTTACTGTTTTTCCAAATTTTCTATAATAATTTGATTTAAGGGGCTCGATTCAATCCGTATTGCCGAAGTTCCGCATTGTAGCCTAATTGACATTTAAAGGCAATGTTCTATTCACAGCATTATCAGGAATTACCTTTACAATTTAAGCTCACTACAGCGCAGAATTTCAGAGATAAGGATTGAATCCAGCACTACCCCACAAGACCAGACTTGTGGTTACACGTAAGAGAAATTACTGATAGGTTTATAATACCTACAGTAACCACCTCCTCATTCCAAATATTGGTGATCCAAATGCACCTTGATCCTGAATGATTTGTTTGCTGATATGGTAGTAGGTTACACAGAGTACACAGAACACAGAGCCATTTTAATGTGACATCATTGCTCAGCTCTTTCGAGTTACTAGGTACTCGTCATGTTCAGGCAAGTGCACAGATAGGGCTCAATCAGCGCCCGAGCAGCTGCTCTTTTGCCGGCCTATGAAAATGTGTCCTTGCAGCTTGGTGGATTTTTAAAAAAATTATGAATAATACAAATGTAATAAATTGTCTCTTTTAATTTTTAACGTAACGAATTGCACATCAAACTAGCTATTTTCATGAGCTCCTGAATCTCAGAAAATGTGCCCTTCACCTGCCATAAGAGTGCACTCGTCTGTTTTGCATGTAGTGGCCACTGGCTGGCGATGCCGGGTGGGGAGACTTGAATGCTGGTAGGAGGCTATTATTGAGTTGAATCTGTCATATCTGTCTCTCACCGTTAGGGACAACACATGGGCTAATTCTACTACTTGTTAGTAAGAGGCAGATGTCAGAAGCAGAACAAACTCAAATCATGTAAAACTAGTTTATTTCAACAGCATAGTTAACAGAAGTGTAAAGTAACTATACTGAACAAAAATATAAATGCACATGTAAAGTGTTGGTCTCATGTTTCATGAGCTGAAATTAAACATCCCAGAAATTTCTCTCAACTTTTGTGCACATATTTTTAGCATCCCTTTTAGTGAGCATTTCTCCATTGCCAAGATAATATATCCACCTGACAGGTGTGGCATATCAAGAAGTTGACTAGACTAAACAGCATACTCATTACACAGGTGCACCTTGTGCTGGGGACACTAAAAAGCCCCTCTAAAATGTGCATTTTTGTCACACAACACCATGCCACAGATGTCTCAAGTGTTGGTAATGTGTTATTAGAGGAAAATTAAGTGATATACAGTATCATGTGAAGTATAAAGTACGATCTGCAAAAATATTCAGTATCACAGAAAACTTTACACATTATCAACACAAATAATCTTTATTTCAATAATATCACCTAAGTGCAAACATATCTTCACCATGTCATTTAGACAACATAATTTCTTCAGCTGGATTTGCAGAGCAATATATCAAAAAACTGAAAGGATTCTACATTCACAGAGATCCTATGAAAATGTGTATGACTACATCCACTCGAGGCCACTAATGATGTGTTACCATCTCTGCACTCCATGTACTCTGTGTGTGTGTATGTACGTACGTACGTATGTACGTATGTATGTGTAACGGCTGTCTTCGTCGTCAGACGAAACAGAGAAGTCATCGTCTAAGAAAGTGGACCAATACGCAGCGGAGTTAGTGTTCATCTTTGAAGTTTAATTTACTAAAGAACACTACACAAAACAAAACAAGAAAACCGACAGCCAAACAGTACTGTCAGGTGCAAGACACTAAACAGAAACAATTACCCACAAAACCCCAACAGAAAAACAGGCACTTATGTGTGACTCCCAATCAGCAACAACACTCTACAGCTGTGCCTGATTGGAAGCCACACGGCCAAAATCAACGAAACAAACCAACATAGAAAAATGCACATAGAACGCCCACCCAATGTAACACCCTGGCCTAACCAAAATAAAGAACAAAAAACCCCTCTCTATGGCCAGGGCGTTACAGAATGTATGTATGTATGTATGTATGTATGTATGTATGTATGTATGTATGTATGTATGTATGTACAGTATGGGAAAAAAGTATTTGATCCCTTGCTGATTTTGTACGTTTGCCCACTGACAAAGAAAGGATCAGTCTATAATTGTAAGGGTAGGTTTATTTGAACAGTGAGAGTATACTGTTTAGTCTATTCTGTCTCTCACTGTTCAAATGAACCTACTATTAAAATTATAGACTGATCATTTCTTTGTAAGTGGGCAAACGTACAAAATCAGCAGGGGATCAAATACTTTTTTCCCCCCACTGTATGTATGTATGCATGTATGTATAAGATATGGGAGAGGAGAGGCTAACTCCTACTAGTGGTTGATTTCATGTTTTGGGGCCAACTGGATTGTACTTGTTTTTTAAACCTACACACCTGTGTCTGATATGGTTTAATAAAGGACAGAACAAAGGCACATGTCACACTTCTTTGTCAGTACTGACTTTAGACATACAGTGAGCTCCAAATGTATTGGGGACAAATTCACTTATATGTGTATTAAAGGAGTCAAAAGTTCAGTTTTTGGTCTCATATTCATAGCACGCAATGACTACATCCAGCCTATGACTCTACACATTTGTTGGATGTATTTGCTGTTTGTTTCGGTTGTGTTTCAGATTATTTTGTGCTCAGTAGAAATGAATGGTAAATAATGTATTGTGTCATTTTGGAGTAACTTTTATTGTAAATAAGAATATAATATGTTTCTAAACACATATTTTTTGTTGTTGTATTTTACCCCCTTTTTCACCCCAATTTCATAATATCAAATTAAGATCTTGTCTCATCTCTGCAACTCACTAACGGGCTCGGGAGAGGCAAAGGTCGAGTCATGCATCCTCCGAAACATGACACGTCAAACCGAGCTTCTTAACACCCGCCTGCTTAACCCGTAAGCCTGCTGCACCAATGTGTCGAAGGAAACACTGTTCAACTGATGACCTGAGTCAGCCTGCATGCTCCCGGCCGGCCACAAGGAGCGGCTAGAGCATGATGAGCCAAGTAAAGCCCACCTGGCCAAACCCTCCTTTAACCCGGGACGACGCCGGGCCAATTGTGCGCCGCCCTATGTGAATCCCTGTCACTGCCGGGTGTGACACAGCCTGGGATCAAACCCGGGTCTGTAGTGACGCCTCAAGCACTGCAATTCAGTGCTTTCGCCCCCTGCTCCACTCAGGAGGCCCGTTTCTAAACACTCTTACCTTAATATGGATGCTACCAATGTTATGGATAATCCTGAATGAATCGTGAATAATGATGATTGAGAAAGTTACAGACGCTCAAATATCATGCCACCAAGACATGCTAACTTCGCACATTACAATAACAGGAGAGGTTAGCATGTGTTGGGTGTAGGATATTTGTGCGTCTATAACTTTCTCATTCATAATCTTTCACGATTCATTTAGGATTATCCGTTATCATGATAGCATCCTCATTAATGTTGAATTGTTCTATTCTTATTTACAGTAAAAGTGACTCCAAAATTACACAATACATTATTTACCATTCATTTCTATTGATAGAGTTTGTAGAGTCCCAAGCTGGATGTAGTCACTGTTGCGTGCAATGAATATGGGACAAAAACCTAACTTTCTACAAATTTAATACACATATAAGTGAATTCGTCCCAATACTTTTGGTCCCCTAAAATGGGGGGACTATGTACGAAAGCGGTGTAATACCTTCAAATGAAATCTGTCAGTCAGCACTTTAACCTCATAGACATTGTGTCAATTCAAATCCAAAGTGCTGGAGTACAGAGCCAAAACAAGAAAAAATGTGTCACTGTCTCAATACTTTTGGAGCTCACTGTATTTATTCTGAAAACAATTGTATTTCTGAAGAGTCAGGTTGAAATATTTGACCAGCAATAATCATTCTAAATGCTCTCCTGAACCAACTGTAAAAAAATGCATACACCATGGGATTAATAGTTGAATTCAAATAGGCAATCCATATAAATGTTTCAAACAAAATGGGTGGGGTAGAGAAACTAATAAAAGGATCAATGCAGTTGATGACAAAAAAGGGTGTCCAGAATGATAGAAATACCCCCATAATGATAGCAAGTGTTTTGGTGGCCTTCCTCTGTGATTTGCCTACAGAGTTCTGATTGGTTGTACCCTGAATTGAGCGTGCCTGTCTCTGTGCTATTAGGAAAATCTTTAGGTAGATGCTAAGCATCCCGACTCCTGGGATGTAGAATGAGATCACCGAAGCCACAATACTCGACACTTTGTTTTGAAACAAAATACATCCTCCCTCACAGGCAACATTTTTATTGTAAAAATCCTCCATGCCCCAAATATTGAGCTCCAGAAATATCATAGAAAACCCTACTCCGGCAGAAACAGTCCAGGTGACCAGCATCATAATCAGAACAACCTGAACGGTTATTTTAATTCTATAAAGGAGAGGGCGACACACTGCATAATACCGATCAATAGAAATAAAACACAAGTTAAGAATGGATGCAGTACACAACATGACATCAGTGCTGGTGTATATTTTACAGAATAAGTCCCCAAAATACCAGCAGCTTTCCGCTGAATATACCATTCTGGGAAGCATCACTAAAACCCCCAAGAGGAGGTCTGACACAGCCAGAGAGAGGATGAGGTAGTTGGTTGGGGTGTGGAGCTGTTTGAAGTGAATGATGGGGATGATTACAAGAAGGTTGCCACACACTGTGAGAACAGACAATGAGCCAAGTAAGAGATAAAGTAATACTTGTATTGTTGGAGGAAAGATTGACATTTTGCAAGACCCATTCACTGATTCAAAACATAGAAGTATATTCTCAACAATATCAGCCTTGCTGAGACTGATTCCTGGTTCCATGGTCGTGGTTGAAAGAATCTTATCTGAAATATAAAAGATACATTATTGTCACATTATTACTATAGATGAAAACATCAATTATAGAATATTAGTTGGAAATGATTACATTATGTTGGATGATTTAATTAAACAAATTCAAATGCTGTATTTTAGTCACTTGATAAAATGTATTAAAATGTACATTAGTTTTGCTTATTCGTTGGAAATATTACCACAAATACTGAAAGGGAAGTGTTTTGCCATTTCAAAAGATAGTTAATACATTTTTTCTGTTCAATTCAACATACCTTACCTCTCAGCCATGCAGATGGTGATGTATCACATGTAAACCCTTTTTCTCTGGTCGCAATGTGATGCAAATGTGAACTTGACTCTTGTGCTTTTGTACCTGTAGTCCATTACCATAATGATGATCACAATATAACGTTGACCAATCAGACATTACTACATTCAACTCTACATAAAGAATATGTAGCAGAGCACTAAAGTTAATGATGTCATAGTTGTAACCACTCCCTTCTAGAGGATATGATAGTCTCTTTCATCAGTCACAAGGCCATCCAATCAGTTAGCTCATTACACATTTTACTTTTTTTCCAAATTTGCTCCAATAATTTGATTTAAGGTACTGGATTCAATCCGTATTGCCGAAGTTCCGCATTGTAGCCCAATTGACATTTAAAAGCACTGTTCTATTCACAGCATTATCAGGAATTACCTTTACATTATAAGCTCACTACAGTGCAGAGTTTCAGAGATAAGGCTTGAATCCAGCACTACCCCACAAGACCAGACTTGTGGTTACACATAAGAGAAATGACTGATAGGTTTATAATACCTACAGTAACCACCTCCTCATTCCAAATATTGGTGATCCAAATGCACCTTGATCCTGAATGATTTGTTTGCTGATATGGTAGTAGGTTACACAGAGTACACAGAACACAGAGCCATTTTAATGTGACATCATTGCTCATCTCTTTCGAGTTACTAGGTACTCGTCATGTTCAGGCAAGTGCACAGATAGGGCTCAACCAGCGCCCGAGCAGCTGCTCTTTTGCTGGCCTATGAACAAGTGTCCTTGCAGCTTGGTGGATTTCTTAAAATTGTGTGAATATTACAAATGTAATAAATTGTCTCTTTTAATTTTTAATGTAGCGAATTGCACATCAACCTAGGTATTTTCATGAGCTCCTGAATCTCAGAAAATGTGCCCTTCACCTGCCATAAGAGTGCACTCGTCTGACTTGCATGTAGTGGCCACTGGCTGGCGATGCCGGGTGGGGAGACTTGAATGCGGGTAGGAGGCTATTAAGTTGAACCTTTATGTGTGTCTCTCACTGTTAGGGACAAAGAGTGGGCTAATTCTACTACTTGTTAGTAAGAGGCAGATGTCAGAAGCAGAATAAACTCAAATCATGTAAAACGAGTTTATTTCAACAGCATAGCTAACAGAAGTGTAAAGTAACTATACAGAACAAAAATATAAACACAACATGTAAAGTGTTGGTCCCATGTTTCATGAACTGAAGTGAAACATCCCAGAAATGTTCCATATGCACATGAAGCTTATTTCTCTCAAATGTTGTGCACAAATTTGTTAACATCCCTGTTAGTGAGCATTTCTCCATTGCCAAGATAATCCATACACCTGACAGGTGTGGCATATCAAGAAGCTGACTAGACTAAACAGCAAGATCATTTCACAGGTGCACCTTGTGCTGGGGACAATAAAAGGCCCCTCTAAAATGTGCATTTATTTCACACAACACAATGCCATTGATGTCTCAAGTTTTGAGGGAGTGTGCAATTGGAATTCTGACTACAGAAATGTACACCAGAGCTGTTGCCAGAGAATGTAATGTTCATTTCTCTACCATAAGCCACCTCCAATGTCGTTTGAAAGAATTTGGCAGTATGTCCAACTTCAGACCACGTGTAACCTTGCCAGCCCAAGACCTCCACATCTGGCTTCTTCACCTGCAGGATTGTCTGAGACCAGCCACCCAGACAGCTGATAAAACCATAGGTTTTCACAAGCAAAGAATTTCTGCAGAAAACCGTCTCATGGAAGCTCATCTTCGTGCTCCTCACCAGGGTCTTGACCTGACAACAGTTCGGCGTCGTAACCAACTTCAGTGGGCAAATGCTCACCTTTGATGGCCACTGGCACGCTGGAGAAGTGTGCTCTTCACCGATGAATCCCAGTTTCAACTGTGTGCATGGCATCGTGTGGGTGAGTGGTTTGATTATATCAACGTTGTGAACAGAGTGCCCCATGGTGGCGGTGGGGTTATGGTATGGGCAGACAAGCTACGGACAACGAACACAATCGCATTTTATCAATGGCAATTTTAATGCACAGAGATATCGTGACGAGACCCATTGTCGTGCCATTAATCCACCGCCATCACCTCATGTTTCAACATGATAATGCAAGGATCCGTCGCAATGATCTGTACACACATCCTGTAAGTTTAAAATGTCCCAGTTCTGTCATTGCCTGCATACTCACCGGACATGTCACCTATTGGATCATGTTTGGGGTGCTCTAGATTGACGTGTACGACAGAGTGTTCCAGTTCCCGCCAATGTCCAGCAACTTGCACAGCCATTGAAGAGGAGTAGGAAAAAATTCCACAGGTCACAATCAACAGCCTGATCAACTTTATGCAAAGGAGATGTGTCTCGCTGCATGAGGCAATATGGTGGTCACACCAGATACTGACTGGTTTTCTGATCCACGCCCCTACCTCTTTCTTTAAGGTATTTGTGACCAACCGATGCATATCTGAATTTCCAGTCATTTCCTTATGTGAGCTGTTACGCAGTAAAAAATATTTGAAATTGTTTCATTTTACATTTATATTTTTGTTAAGTGAAATTACAACTCGTCTCTTTACTGTAATTGAGTAGGTTTTCCGAGTACATGTACTTTTTTTTGTATTTTTAAAAGTCAGTCATTTTTCACTTACTTGAGTAAAAGTGTTTTAAAGTAACAGTATTTCGACTTGAGTAGGATATTTCAATACTCTTTCCACCCGTGGTGAGTGAGTGAAAGAGGTAGTTTGTGAGTAAGGGAGTGAGTGAATCAGGGAGTGAGTGAATGAGGGAGTGAGTGAAGGAAAGAGTGTGAATGGGTGAGCGAATATCAGTCGGTCCCATGGACAAGTAACTTTGGTTGAGGTATGTAACCCCGGGTTCTCTGTAGCAGATGGGACATGCCCTCTCTAGCATGTCATAAGTTGAAGCCTTATTCAGTCATGGCTAACAGGCCAATCAGAGCTTTGTGGGTGTACACCCCACATGTCTATATAGAACCAGGCAATGCTCTGATCTCTTTCTAAGAAATACCTCTTACACAAGTCTTGCAAGAGGGGCAATCTGGTGAGATGTCTCCCTCCTCTCCTTCAGAGAACCGGGTTTACATACCGTTAACCAAAGTTCTCTTTTCGTCGACCAGTTCGACATCTCACTATGGCACACCCCGATTGCCAATAGCCTGTTTCTGGAGAAGTCTGTTGTGGTACATGGTAATATGCCCGATCCATCATACACAGCTCTAGCGTCGAGGACTGTGTGTGCCACAGAAGGCAAAGTGACACCCAGACGATAGAACCTCACAAAGGTGTGAGGGGAAACCGAACTAGCCGCCGCACAAATCTCCAAGATGGAGATGGCCCTGGACAGTGACCATGACGTAGCAATTCCTCTAGTGGAAGAGTCCGGACACCCAGGGGAGACTGCAACCCCCTAAAACTGTATGCCTTGACAAATCCCTACCCCGAGCAGGGTTGGCAAAGCAAACAAACAGTTGGTCACACCCCCGGAAAGGCCTAGTCCTATCCATGTAGATGTGCAGGGCGCATACTAGTCACAGCGTGTTTAGGCGCATCTTCTCTGGGGAAGAGAAAGGCAGAGGGTGGAAAGGGAAGAGGTCAGTGGCTAGACCACTATAAGTCTTAGGAATGACTTTAGGAACTAACGTTGGGTTAGGACATATCATAACCTTGGAGTAGTTGGGGGCAAACTGAGTACATGAAGGATGAACTGAAAGTGCATAAAGGTCACCAATGCAGTTGGCCTTGGCAACAAGGCTGTCTTATATGACCGAATCTTAAGCTCCACCTTCTCCAGGGGTTCAAAGCAAGGCTATTATAGTTTTGTGATTACATTTTTTTTCAGTACAACCATTAAAAAAATATTTATGTGACCATTACAATCTATGGAAGAATCGGAATGCATGATTTGTCACCAGTACTTTTACATGTGAATAAAACATTGTATGGTTGAGAGGGATTAGGCAAAAGGAATGGCAAATAAGTCCGGCTGCACAACCGATTGGCAAACGTACTGAAAATGAAGAAATCGATTGACTAAATGGAATAAAAAGAACAATAAACTATACTATGAAACAAAGATTAAATATATAAAAAATGATAGTGAAAAGCTTTGGAGCACCTTAAATAAAAATTTGGGCAAAAAGGCAAACTCAGCTTCATCATTCATTTAATCAGATGCCTCACTCATCACAAAACACACTGATATTGCCAATTACTTTAAGGATTTTTTTCATGGGCAAGATTAGCAAAGTTAGGAATGACATGCCAGCAACAAACGCTGATGCTACACATCCAAGTATAACTGATCAAATTCTGATAGACAAGCATTGTAGTTTTGAATTCTGAAAAGTGAGCGTGGAAGAGGTGAAAACATGACTGAGGATAAAAGCGGATGATATTGCCACTCCTCTTTGCCATATCTTCAATTTAAGCCTACTAGAAAGTGTGCCCCCTCAGTAATATTATTTGTATCTCAGAAAGTAATTTGTATTGCTAGTTATAGCCTAATGTTAGCTAGCTAGCTAACATTGAACCTAGTTGGTTAGCTTTAGCTACCTGCAGATTCATGCATGGTGCATGCTAGTATGGGTTGGGATCAATGTTCTTCTAATTTTATAGGGCACTGTGAAAATTTTAGGTCTCGTGAGCGGAAACTTGAACATTGTGAGAATTTTGTGCAACTTCCGGCACTCGTTTACTGTTACCACTGAGGATGTACCCTTACAGTTTTAGACAGTAGCCAATAGTCTATTGTTGCTATTTGAACATAATGTAGCCCTACCATCAAAACCAATGGAGCAAATCCCATAACATTTTCACATGGAAATAGCATTAGATTTGTATAAGATAGCCTACAGTAGCCTATATGTGGTGTTCAGTGCAGGCCTACATTGCATGAGACTTTAAAAAAAGTTTTTACATTATGAAGGGCTTGACATTAATTAATTATTTTTTATTTGGTCTGTAACACGATGGGCCAAATAGGTGACCGTAAATTGCGTTGTGTTGTATGATGCAAGAAACGACTTTATAAAATAAAGTTGTTTCTTGGCCTCACAAGTGAATCCTTAAAGAGATGGGTGGGGCTAAAGGCTTAACCTTTCAGGCGCAGGCGTTCCGCTAGCGACCCACCTCGACAACATCCGGTGATATTGCAGAGAACCAAATTCAAAATACAGAAATAGTCATAATAAACATTCATAAAAAATACAAGTGTTATACATCGGCTTAAAGAGGGTGTGAACGATGCTGAATGGGTGTAGACAAAGGTGAGCTCTCCAGTAGGTGTACCAAAATATTCAAGGTCCATTTTCTCAAAAGTGGGGTTACAAGTTTATCAACTTTCAAAGTAAAATTACTTTTCCATTGTTCCTCAACTGCAGTGTATGATGTACCATTGTCTAGCTCTGAGTCTCCACTTTTATCCAATGTAAAAAACATAATTTCAAATTTTGCCACATAAGACCGAATCGAAGCAGTCAGTAAAAAATGTGTTAACCTCTCTAGGGTAGGTGGCACCAAATCGTCCCACCTACGTAACAGCCAGTTGAATCCTGTGGCGCGATATTCAAATACCTTAGAAACTATTACTTCAATTTCTCAAACATATGACTATTTTACAGCATTTTAAAGACAAGACTCTCGTTAATCTAACCACACTGTCCGATTTCAAAAAGGCTTTACAACAAAAGCAAAACATTAGATTATGTCAGCAGAGTACCCAGCCAGAAATAATCAGACACCCATTTTTCAAGCTAGCATATAATGTCACAAAAACCCAGAAGACAGCTAAATGCAGCACTAACCTTTGATGATCTTCATCAGATGACACACCTAGGACATTATGTTATACAATACATGCATGCTTTGTTCAATCAAGTTCATATTTATATCAAAAACATTAGCATGTGATGTTCAGAACTAGCATACCCCCAGCAAACTTCCGGCGAATTTACTAAATTACTCATGATAAACGTTGACAAAATACATAACAATTATTTTAAGAATTATAGATACAGAACTCCTTTATGCAATCGCTATGTCCGATTTTAAAATAGCTTTTCGGCGAAAGCACATTTTGCAATATTTGAGTACATAGCTCGGCCATCACGGCTAGCTATTTTGACATCCGCCAACTTCGGGGTCACCTAAACTCAGAATTGTTATTAGAAAAATTGGATTACCTTTGCTGTTCTTCGTCAGAATGCACTCCCAGGACTTCTACTTCAACAACAAATGTTGTTTTGGTTCCAACTAATCCATAGTTATATCCAAATACCTCCGTTTTGTTTGTGCGTTCAGGTCACTATCCGAAGGGTAACGCGCGAGCGCATTTCGTGACAAAAAAATTCAAAATATTCCATTACCGTACTTAGAAGCATGTCAAACGCTGTTTAAAATAAATTTTTATGCAATTTTTCTCGTAAAATAGCGATAATATTCCAACCGGGCGACGTTGTATTCATTCAAAGACTGAAAGAAAAACATGGCGAGTTCTCGTGACCGCGCATCTCCAGTCTCACTGTCCCCAGGCTGACCACTTACAAACTCTGCTGCTGTACTTTCCCCAGAGACAGCAGACATCCCATTCCACTTTCTGGCGGCTTTAGAGAGCCAATGGACGCCTTAGAAAGTGTCACGTTACAGCACAGATGCTGTAATGTCGATAGAGATGCAACAGAAGGACAAGAAATTGTCAGACAGGGCACTTCCTGAATGGAATCTTCTCAGGTTTTGGCCTGCCATATGAGTTCTGTTATACTCACAGACACCATTCAAACAGTTTTAGAAACTTTAGAGTGTTTTCTATCCAAATCTACTAATTACATGCATATTCTAGTTTCTGGGCAGGAGTAGTAATCAGATTAAATCGGGTACGTTTTTTATCCGGCTGTGAAAATACTGCCCCCTATCCCAAAGAACTTAATAAGTGGAGTAGCATCAACTAGACTAGCTGTGACTACATGAGCTATTTCAGCAGGTGGAGGGATTGTTAGTGTGTGTCGCACAGCTCAATATTATCACTTGGGTCAAACAGTGGTGTTACATTATGAGTCTGTATAACAGCATCAACATTATCTTTCAAAACCAACAATTCAACCATACCGGCATCCTCTGACTTAAGTAATGACTTGCTGTACATAAAGGCGCTGATATAATCAAGCAACCTTCATGATCACCCTCTTCGAGCTCTGACTGGTCTTTGTCTTGAACTTGACCCACGGTATTGTCAATATGAAAAAGTTCCTTTGCTGACAGGCTGAGCAGGCTTTTCCTGATGTCCCATACCAGGCTCTTCCTTCCACTGTCCGACATTGAAACTTCTTCCTTTTCTTCACGAACAGTCAGCACAGTCCAGAATCAAGAATCAGTCTCTGCTCACATCAGTCTGTCCGCGACATGGATTTCAGCCGCAGATTCGTCTTGGTCCCAGATGTTATCTATCACTGGATCAGCTCCCGACCAACAGGTGGCGCCGATCCCAGACGAGCCAGCAAAAATCTGTTACAAGTCCCAGTTTTGTGACTTGTGCAGCAGATAATAGTTCCTGTAACACAGGATAAATGATAAAACAGGAGAGCATGGCTTCTCTTTCAAAGTGTCTGAATACGTATGTAAATGTAATATTTCAGTTTTTGCAAAAATGTTTAAAAAAAAACAGTTTTTGCTTTGTCATTATGGGGTGTTGTGTGCAGATTGATGAGGCAACGTAACGTAACAAAAAAAAAAGTCAAGGTGTCTGAATACTTTCCGAATGCACTGTAAGCCTGGGATATCAACCATTATAAGTTGGCCTTAGTGGGAGTGACCATAGAATGATATAATATTTGTCATCGTTAACTAGTTAACACAGTCAAAAAGTCATAATTATGACTAAACCCTGCCCATTTCCACAATGTATCTTCTTAAAATGTGATTTTAAACCTAACCCTAACTAGTGAAGGAGAAGTTTGATGCGTTGGTCCAGCAGACCTTCTGCGCATGTGGGCTGAAGTGTCTGGGAACGCGATTAGGTGTAATGTGACTAAAATGACTTCACGTTAGAGCGCGTGCCATCCTTCAGCACAACTTGTCACCCTTTATAAAGCACATGATTATATTCAACCTAGTGGGTTATGTCAGTCGCATTTGACATTGGTGATTATGTCACACAGTTAAGGCACATTTATGAACACTTTATAAAGCATCACATACGATTAAAGCTGCTTTGTAACACATTTATGTAGTGATTATGACGGATTAATGAACCCTTTATAAGCTTAACCTCCGTTAAATCAGGAACACATTTTGGCTACAGAGGTATTTGGTATGTTATGAATTTTGACTTAGGAATTATCCAAGTCGGTTTTCTGTGGGGGGTTATGTTAGTGAATCTCAGTGACCCTGTAAGTCACAATTATATATGTCACAGTTGCATCATTGTACATACTGTACACCAGTACCTGCCAAAGGCATTGAAACCAACACTTTCAGTGATTGATATGTACAGTATACGTATACTCCTTCATGTGAGATTTTGAAATAAACATGTTATGTATTCTTTCTTGTCTATCAACGTAGTCTTAATATGTCTTTGTTATTCAGAGACGAATGTCTGATGCAGAAGAAAGTGTCAAATTAGAGAGACTGTAACTTGAGCCCACTCATTATGACTGCTTTTCCTGTCAGTCCCTGTGTGCTGTTCCTCCAATGGTAAACTCTACCTCTGGCCCTTGCCAGTCATGCTGTTCACACCTTCCCAACCAGGGGACTCATTAGCTCCTAACACAGCCTGATGTCTACCTGGCTGTTTTGACAACCTGGTGCATTAGCCACGTTTTATACAACACAATTACATGCGCTCTGTGTACTACGGAAGCTTAATGAACAAACATCTAGTCTCGCTCCTGAGGCTGATGCTTCCCACAGGCTTTTTGAAAGTTGTTTGTACAACTTTATGTTTGTTGCATCACTGAATAAATAAAGTTGTATGTGTTCTATGGTTAATCAAAAACTTTATCTACCTTCGATTTGTCTTATACAACATTGATTTTCCCTGTTAAGTAAGTGTTCTATGCCTATGTCCAAGGGTCAGGCAGCACATCATGCACGGTTACATAGACTGTAAGTTTATGCTGCACACACATATAACAGCAGAACCGTCAGTAAACTCCGGGAACCCCAAGCCCACATGCAGGACAGAGTTTGATTCGGGAAAACATAGTAAAGTAAACATAGATATCAAATCAAATTGTATTTGTCACATGCGCCGAAAGAACAGGTGAAATATAAAGAGCAGCAGTAAATGACAATAGCAGGGCTATATACAGGGGGTACCGGTACAGAGTCAGGGGGCACCGGTGTTGAAGTAATTGAGGTAATTATGTACATGTTGGTAAAGTTATTAAAGTGGCTTTGCATAGATAATAACAGAGAGTAGCAGCAGCGTGGAGGATGCAAATAGTCTGGGTAGCCATTTGATTAGCTGTTCAGGGGTCCTATGGCTTGGGGGTAGAAGCTGTTTAGAAGCCTCTTGGACCTAGACTTGGCGCTCCGGTACCGCTTGCCGTGCGGTAGCAGAGAGAACAGTCTATGACTAGGGTGGCTGGAGTCTTTGACAATTTTTAGGGCCTTCCTCTGACACCGCCTGATATAGAGGTCCTGGATGGCATGAAGCTTGGCCCAGGTGATGTACTGGGCCGTACGCACTACCCTCTGTAGCGCCTTGCGGTCGGAGGCCGAGCAGTTGCCATACCAGGCAGTGATGCAACCCGTCAGAATGCTCTCGATGGTGCAGCTGTAAAACGCTAGCAAAATTCAAACTACAGTATTATAAATATTTAACTTTCATAAAATCACAAGTGTAATACATTAAAATAAAGCTTAACTTCTTGTTAATCCAGCCAATATGTCAGATTTCATAAAGGCTTTACGGCGAAAGCACACCATGCGATTATCTGAGGACAGCGCCCCGCATACAAACACAGGAAAAACACATTTCAACCAGGCAGGTGTGACACGAAAGTCAGAAATAGCGATATAATATATGCCTTACCTTTGATTTTTTTCTCTTGGCACTCCAAAATGTCCCAGTTACATCACAAATGGTCCTTTTGTTTGATAATGTCCTTCTTTATATCCATAAAAACTCAGTTTAGCTGGCGCGCTTCAGTCAATAATCCACCCAGTTTCCCTCCATCAAAATGCATACAAAATGAATCCCAAACATTACTAATAAACTTGTCCAAACAAGTCAAACAACATTTATAATCAAACCTTAGGTACCCTAATACGTAAATAAACTATCAAATTTAAGACGGAGAATCGTTATTGTCTTTACAGGAGAAAAATAACAAAGAACGCGCTCTCATTCACGCGCTTGGAAACACTTCAGCCAAAATGGGAGCCACCTAGAAAAACTACAATTTCTGGCTCATTCTTCCAAAAACCAGCCTGAAACTCTTTCTAAAGACTGTTGACATCTAGTGGAAGCCCTAGGAACTGCAATCTGGGAGGACTTCGCCTTATTATAAAAGTGATAGCTATTGAAAATAGTGGTAGGCTGAAATCTTTTTTTGGGGGGGATGGTTTGTCCTCGGGGTTTCGCCTGCCATATCAGTTCTGTTATACTCACAGACATAATGACGTAGTGTAAATTAATGAGGAATAAAAAATGTTGAATCAATTTCAGAATAAGGCTGCGACCTAAGAAAATGTAGAAAAGTAAAGGGGTCTGAATACTTTCCGAAGGCACTGTATAACAGCAGCACAGTCAGTAAACTCTGGGAACATTGTAAAGTAAACATAGGTAAGCATTAACAAACAGGAATCACAGGGGAGTATAGACATGCTATTTTAGAATGATGAAATCTGTCACGTCCTGACCAGCAGATGGAGCTATTGTATTAGTTTTGGGGTCAGGACGTGGCAGTTTTGTGTGTGTGAATGTTTGTGTTGGTGATTGGGACTTCCAATTGAAGGCAGGTGTGTTGAGTTGCCTTTGATTGGAAGTCCTATATAGGTGTGTGTGTTTTTCTTTGGGGTTGTGGGTGGTTGTCCTTGCACTGCGTTGTAGGAGCCTGCAAGTCTGTTGCTGTCGTAAGTTCTGTTTATTGTTTTTTCAAGTGGATGCTTTACGTGTTTTTTATTTAAATAAACATGAGTGTCCACAATGCCGCTCCGCCTTGGTCCATTCCTAACGACGGACGTTACAGAACCACCCACCACCAAAGGACCAAGCAGCGGAAGAGGAGGAAGCCACAGGAGAACAGGGTGGATGAATGGACATGGCAGGACGAAAGACGATTCTGGGAGGACAAGTTAAGGGAGCTAAGGGAACCCGAGAGGCAGCCCCAATAATTTTTTGGGGGGGTCACAAGGGCTGTTTGGCGGGGCGAGATTGGAGCCCCAGGCCAGCTCCCCGTACCCTTGTAGGGCAGACTGGACAGATCCCGTGCTTTGGGGTTGGGGCTGTGGTGAGGCCTGGGATTTTCAGGCCGGTAGGCACAGTACCAGCGCCCCGCATGTGCCAGGGCGAAGTAGGCATCGAGCCGGAAGGGGTGATGCCAACCCTGCGCTCAAGACCGCCAGTGCGCCTCTACGGTCCGGTGTTTCCCGCCATACGCACTAGCATGGAGGTGCGTGTCTCCAGGCTGGCACGTCCAGTACCAGCCCCACGCATCAGGCGTCTAGTGTGTCAGCCCAGCCTCGCCAGTCAGGAGTCGCCAGAGCTGCCTGCCAGTCAGGAGTCAACAGAGCTGCCTGCCAGTCAGGAGTCGCCAGAGCTGCCTGCCAGTCAGAAGTCGCCAGAGCTGCCTGCCAGTCAGGAGTCGCCAGAGCTGCCTGCCAGTCAGGAGATGCCAGAGTGGCCCGACTGCCCGGAGATGCCAGAGTGGCCCGACTGCCCGGGTCTGCCAGAGTGGCCCGACTGCCCGGGTCTGCCAGAGTGGCCCGACTGGCCGGATCTGCCAGAGCTGCTTCCCTGCCCGGATCTGCCAGGGTGCCCTGCATGTCCTCCGGCCCAGCCCGAGTGGTCCGTCTGCCAGGGTCAGCCCGAGTGGCCCGTCTGCCCGGCACAGCTAGCGGCGCCACCGAAGTGGGCGACGCCGAAGGTGGAGCGAGGTCCACGTCCTGCACCTGAGCCACCTCCAGGATAGGTGGGTTGGGGAGGGAGGGTGTAGCACAGTGCCGTCGTTGACGGCAGCCACCCTCCCTTCCCTCTCTTATTGTTTAGGGGTTATTGTTTAATGGGTTTTTGTTGGGGATTTATTTTTTTTGTGTGTGTTTTCTGTTGGTAGGTGCATCCCGGGGTCTGCACCTTGAGGGGGGGGTACTGTCACGTCCTGACCAGCAGATGGAGCTATTGTATTAGTTTTGGGGTCAGGACGTAGCAGTTTTGTGTGTGTGAATGTTTGTGTTGGTGATTGGGACTTCCAATTGAAGGCAGGTGTGTTGAGTTGCCTTTGATTGGAAGTCCTATATAGGTGTGTGTGTTTTTTTGGGGGGTTGTGGGTGGTTGTCCTTGCACTGCGTTGTAGGAGCCTGCAAGTCTGTTGCTGTCGTAAGTTCTGTTTATTGTTTTTTCAAGTGGACGCTTTACGTGTTTTTTATTTAAATAAACATGAGTGTCCACAATCCCGCTGCACCTTGGTCCATTCCTAACGACGGACGTTACAAAATCACTGATCAATGCCTGAAGCCATCTCTATAGACCATGTATGCTGATGTAACTGTCCGTCTATGAGTATTGGTTATTTCTCTGAATTCTGTCCAATGGCTCTTCAAAAGTGTTGAATGGACAAAAAAAATGCATTATAAGAAGTAATGTTTACAGTGGATTTACCAGCCTCCTGATACCCCTTCTCTATCGCGTGACATTGTGAGGCCAAAGTGCACTGGCCACTCCCGTACAAAAAGGGGGAACTGTTACTTATCCAGGTGTGCAGTTAGTAAAGTACACAGCATGCAGTGTATCTGGACCCTCTTTATAAGTTTATTGTAATTTTATGCTGCACACACATATAACAGCAGCAAACTCTGGGAACCCCAAGCCCACATGCAGGACAGAGTTTGACTCAGGAAAACATTGTAGATAAGCATCAACAAACAGGAATCACAGGGGAGAATAGACATGCTCTTTTCGAATTATGAAATCACTGATCAATGCCTGAAGCCTTTGCCTTCCCTATAGATCATGTTTGCTGAGGGCTGACACAACTGTTTTGGTTGTTTGTCTGACCTTTGTCCAATAGCTCTTCAAAAGTGCTGAGTGGACAAAAAATGGCATGATAAGTACTGTTCACAGTGGATTTACCCCCGATACCCCTTCTCTATCATGCGATGTTGTGAGGCCAAAGTGCACTGACCACTCCAGTACAAAAAGGGGGAACTGTTACTTATCCAGGTGTAGCCAGCATGCAGTGTATCTGGACCCTCTCCCTGCTTCAGCTAATTGCCCTGTGGGCCAACGCAGCAGTGCTCACTGAAAATGGCCTCCCCATCCTCTGGGACCAGGCACCCAGCCAGCTGTCCGACCTGCCTCAGGCGGACAACGTGGTCACAATCAACCCCTGGAACCCCCTGCAGAGGATGAGTCTGTATAGGATACTGGTGGGCTCCACTGACAAGTTTATGGCCTCCATGGGAACCAATGACAGTGCCAGCCCGTTGTGGGGCCTGCCTCTGCAGCTGTCCTGGAAACTCAGATCAGGTATGTCGGGTCTTAATTAGGTAGCTTAAGTCGAATATGTGCACATTGTTTTGTGATAACTGTAGTACACAATAATGTTGACTACGTTTCTCAGTTGTCTCGATCAGATGGTTTATCAAAGGATTTCATGGGGAAAGTGATGTGACTGAATGCGATTCTGTTCCCGTAGGGCGGTTTGTTGACCCCACTGGCGCTACAACATGTGGACAGGAAGGAAATCCCATGTGCATTTCCGCTAATAGCTGGTGGGCATGTAAGCACTGTGACACATTCAACCATGCAGGCCATGTGTGTAGCCCTACACTTCAATAACAGACCATTAGTAAACTCTCTCTCGCTCCTTCTCTCCCTCCCCAGGTGTGAACTACTACCTCTCAGTGATCCCGTTCCTGGCTGCTGTGCAGAAAGGCCTGATTGGAGATGGTCTCATTCAGGTCCAGGTACAGGCACCAGCTGAGGCAGCTGAAGACTACTGCACCTCTTACACAGACTGCTCTGCTAAGTACCCAGACCTCATGGCCAAATGGGAAGAATTCTTCCAGGTAAGCTATTCAATGAACCTCCTTCTTCCCCATGGGAAGCATTTTCCTTCTTGTCCTAGGAGATAAAACCGGTTTGTTAATTTAGTTGAGTGAGGCCTAGACTCAATCAGATCAATCGTCGATAGCAGACACCCGTGTAGTGGATGTTTTGGCAGTTGTCAGAAGTGTAACTATGTTGGAGCTGTCAGATCGGTGAGCAGCTGCTCTTGTGATCATGAAGCCACACCCGTCCAACTCGCTTTCAGAACGCGAAGGTGTAGGCCGTATGGAAAGAATTACGCTTAAATTGAACAATCATTCAACAAAATAATGACTTCTATCACCCTAATCGAGGTGTAGATTAGGTCTCACATTCCAGTGTTCCAACTTGTAAATAGCAATGTCCGCTTTAAGTATAACAAGGAGCCACTTGTGGATCTGACAGCTGCACCGCAGTTCCACCTCCGATACCGCCAAAACAACCGCTATGCGGATCTGATTGAATCGAGCCCTTAAGTCACTGTTCATATGTGACCCATTGGTGAATGCATATAATTATTTGTTGTTCTTGGTTTATAATATGCTACCTTTCCATTCTAGACCCTGAAAGATGTTAGCGCATCTGAGATTTCGGACTTTGAGAAAAGGGACCAGATTCTAGGTGCCTTTTGGGCAGGTGAAACGCTCTCTTTGAGTACTGCCTCATCCAGCTGCAAGGCAAAGTGAGTAGAAACATTAAGTGATACAGGTCATCACCATTTGTCTTCATTTTTGGTACTCTGGTACTCTGACACAATGTTGAGTTTCAATTAAATATGGGAGTCTGTCCTTCAATCAGCTTTTACCTTAATTATTGATTATTATTCATTAAAAATATTATTGATTCAATCTTTTGAGTCCCAATTTAGTCCTTGTAATCACACCTTTGATCTTTGTTACAGGATGAGCTACTATTCCAGCCCAGAGGTTGCATTCGCCAAAAGCTGGCTGAACGCTGCAGATTACGTGGCAGCTGCGTACTTCCAGTCCAGCCTGAATAACTCTGTGCTTTTCATGAGGCCTCTGCCCAGCAGGGTGCTTCAGGAGGGGGATAGCGCTCCTAACATAGCTGACCTAAGCACAGAGGAGAACCACACCCTCTATGTCTTTGGCTGGATGGCCAGGATGAACACGATTCTTTGTGAGTACTTTTACTTTTAGTCCCCCGAGACGGATGTTAAAAAATATATTTTATTATTCTTTGAATGAAAAGTAAAGGAACATTTCAGAGTGAAATTGAGACGATAGACACCAGTCAGTGATAAAATAAAGTCTATAGTCTCCCTCTAGTGGTGACATGTATGAAGTGTATTGAAATTGAGAGATCTACAGTACCAATTCAGTTGCATCAGGTTACTTGATCACATTTTCTTAACCAGTTGTTGTTCACCTTGTGACAGTGGGCGCTCCGGTTAAGATGTGGCGCTCAGCCATGTGCTCTGACAAGGCTCGAGAGAAGGGCCGGGAGCTCCTACAGAATCTGATCCTGGACCCTAAATTCGCTGTTTCCACCTTCGTCTCCGTTCTGACAGAGATGGCCAGCAGCTGCACAGGCTTCAGCACATAAGTCCAATGAATAAAACTCACACAGTGCTATTTACACTTCCTGTGTTTGCCATTATTCCTTTTCCACAGTAGACAAAAGTCCTTGTTGATTAATGTACAAACAATGTATTTATTATATGACTATAATAATACATTTAGATGGAAGAGTGGCTCAGTATAAAGTGCATAATAACAAAGATAAATAAATGTTGCTTGAAATTTGAACATTATATATCACATGCCAAAATGTTCTTTGATCTTCACACTCAAACATTAAGCTTGGATATGTATCAGATATTCATCATATCCATTGATTCTATTCCATCCTAAAGATATCCATTGATTCTCTTATTTCCTAAACCTGTTTCGCAGTCTGCATGGCAAATGTGCTTATTGTTTTTCTCTTGCTGTGAGTACTTTGGTCATTCAATTTTCTCCTGATGCTGGCAAGTTCATCCTCATCAATGTATTCATAATCATTAGTGCCATCATCATCCTGTTTAATTGTCTTGTGCTGAGGACTGTTTTCTTCACCGGTGGCTGAGGAGAGAACACAAACACAACAAGGCATGAGAATCAAAGTCAAGCTTTTGACATAGAGATTGATTAAGCAATAAGGCCAGAGGAGGTGTGGTATAATGCTAATATACCATGGCTAAGGACTGTTCTTAGGCACGAAGTGCCTTATTGCTATTATAAACTGGTTACCAATGTAATTAGCGCAGTAAAAATTATTTCTGGGTCATACCCATGGTACAGTTTACAGTCTGATATGCCATGGATGTTAGCCAATCAGCATTCAGGGCTCGAACCACCCAGTTTATAATATTAGTTGTAGGTTGCGTTCCAAAATCTAGAAAGTATTTATTTTGACAGCTGATAATTAAGTTAAGTAGCAAAATGAGTCTGCTGCAATTTTGCTTACCACTATCCATCAAGCATGTTGAATATTCAACAAAACTATTCTGATAGAATATAGAAACATAGACAAACCTTTTTGTGGGCCTGAATCAGGCACTGTGACCAGACTTGTGTTGGAAGTTTCATTTCTTGGTGGAGTGGGGTTCTGTTCTGCACAGCTAGATGCTCTAGAGGTAGGCACTGCGGGTTTGGCTGTATTGGCTGTATGTGGGCTCTTCAATATAATAACACAGACCAAAACAAAGAATTAGTACTGTAATCGATTGAATATAACTTTTCGTTAAAATACATCTGATAGCTATTGTTGTTGTTATTGTTTATTAAGGCATAAAATACAATGGATGACCGACTCACCTCTGACTTCTTTGGCCTGGGAGGCGGCAGTTTCGCTGTATCTTCTGAGTGCTTTTGGGGTCTCTTGGGTGGTCGAGGGGGAGGCAGCACGCTGGCATTGGCATACCTCCTCAGGGTGAAGTAGCAGTTCTCTCCTATCTCCTCTACAGCTGAGCGGACGGCCTCGCCCTGGGTCAGCTTTGGGCCATTCCACCGCTCCAGAAGCTGCAGGGCCATGTTGGTGCGGTTGACAGGCACCTCCCAACACTGGGCTAGGTCCGGGGTGGAAACAATAAGGTAGGGGTCAGTGATCTCCTCCTCCAGCTGCAGCCCTGTGGCCCCAGCCAAGAGGTCCTCCTTCACTGAGAGGTCCCTCATGGACACCTTGACGTTGAAGGGCAGGGCGAACCTGTGGCAGATGTCTGAGAGCATGTACTGCTTCTTGTCGTGGACCACCTCCACAAAACCCCCGTCCAGACACATGGGGATCAACACGGCCTCGTGCTTCTTCCCCACCATCTTCTCACAGGCCAGGGCCTCCACCGTCTTCCTCTTGTCTCCGTAGATCACCTCGCTGGTCTCCATCTTGTGGACCAGGTACTGGTCTCCCACCAGCACCGAGGACAGCCCCTCGTAGTGGGTCTCAAAGGCCCTGGTGGCCACTACGTGCAGCTGCTCCATGTTACTCTTGGCCACCTCCAGGTCATACGCTGTGGGAAATGTCCGGGGCCTGCGCTTGAATCTGCCATTGTAAGACACTGGGATGAGGAAGCGTCTCTGGGCCTCGCTGCGAATCTCAGATGCTAGGATTCTCTTCGCCTGGTAGGCACTGTGGACAATTACCTGCTTAGAGGATTTCAGGAAACCCAATTCCTCCTGAACTTGTGATGGTGGCTTGATGACTTCTGCTTTGAAGGGGAAGAACTCTCTGGGCTTGGCAAAGACATCACGGAAGGACAAAGGCTGCATGAAACAGGCACCGTCACACTCCTCTGTAACGTCCAAAACCTCAACATCCAGGGTGGATGGAATGAAAACAACATTCTTCCCAACTGTGAACAAAAAATGTATTATTTTTGTTTGGTATGCAAGCATAAGCTATGATAGGCTACTTTTCTGTAATAAATGTTTCAACAAGAATCCTGATTCAAGTGTTTTTCCAAAAATATATACATAATGCAGTATTTATACATATTTTGTGAGTCATTGAATTGCTCGCCAAAGGTTTGACATTAGTAAATCCGTTTAACTGAAGCTTTGAATAAAGTTTTCTTTTGTGCTTTTTCTAAAAAGTAGCAATGCATCGTGATTGCCTGAACATCATGATGACTATACATCAAAACATTGACTACTTTTGTGTCTGTGCTTCTAAAGCAACCTAAGACCAGTGTAGCTTTCATGAACATTAGTTATTATAATATTGCAGTGTGTTCCCTTTAACTTGAAAACTAACATTGAGATGAGAAAAATTCAATTAAAACATGAAATACATTTTGTGACTTTTTTTAAATCAGGCAATTAAAGCCTTTTTTATTCCACATAACTTTGATGTAAAGTGAAAATATTAATGGTCCATTTGAGACTCACACTTGGATACCGTCTGAAGCTCGTAGACAGGTGTGAGAACCAACTCTCCACTGTAGTCCTCTGGCAACTCAGACATGCACTTCTCCTTTGACGGCAAAGACTTGGCCCAAGTCACTGTCCTTTTCCTTCCTTTGGGTATTTTCCATTCCACCAGCTCCCCGAGGGTGTAGAACTGGTCGTCGGCACACTCATAGAACTCCCCAGTGTGCGAGAGCTTCACAGTGAAGATGTGCTTGGAGTCTTTCCGCGTGACCTCACAGTCAACATGGCTGTCTCCGTGCTCTGTCCTAAGAGCAGTGAGTTTGAAGCTCTCCTCTGCCTGGATGGTCCCCTCAGGAAGCTGTAGCTTCTTAGGACAGTAGAACTCTGGTTGGCCCAGGCACTCAGGGCTGATACACACTGAGTCAACAATCTCCTTTATACTGGTGTATGGCCTCTTGTCGGCCACGATCCTGAAAAGGCCTGACAGTACAGGCAGGCAAAGCAATATATGAAATTATATTTATTGGTACAATGCACAAAACCACATGTTGATAAGGTCCCTTTCTAACCCGAGAGAGAGGTTTGGACATTGACATGTATACTATAAACTGCAATACATGGTAAAGGCCAATAATTAAGACATTTATTAAGAAATTAAAATCAGAATATATCAATCTACATTACAATGCTTTATAAAGGTACACATTTGACCATAAAAAAATTTGATTTCACATTCAAGGTACAGTTTGGATGTTTCGGGCCCACCTGGGTAGTCAAGCGATAGATCGACTGTTATGGATTTGGATCCCTCAGACTGAAGCTCCACTATGAGTCTGGTGACACTGATCCCAATGACCTTCAGGAGCTCTCCGCAGGAGAAACTCCCCTCTCTTCCATACAGCTCATACACAGAACCTGGTAGAAAGTAATTTCAATGTATCTAGTGTAGTGGCACTGAATGGATCTAAGAACAGTCGATAGTCTATTCTCCTTGTGGAGTAATGGATCCAAGAAAGTCAGAAAATAAGTAAAGGCCAGTAACATTTAATAACAATCATGAATAAGCATGAATAATGAATGTATACACATTTAGAAGCATTTCTAAAGGCTTATTCATGAAAGTAAGCAAAGTGTTACCACACAATTTGCCCCAATAATAATCTCGTCAACAGTTTTATGTTGAATTTTGTAACGTGAAACACCTTTGGTTTATACCATTTGTATGTTAAAATACTTCATACGCTGTGAGCCGTTAATCTTCATTTGCATTCACATTCCATCATTTTTTATTCCAAAATGCCAGTCCAGTGAGTAAAGTTAGGGCTAATGATGTCTTCAGTCTTACCTTGGAAATAATATCCAGATTGCATCTGCAGCACTCTAGGGAGAGACTTGGCTTCCACCGAGCGGGTGAACGTATCCAGTGTCATAGCCATCCTTTTCATTTGATCTCTGGGTGACCCGGACGAGTATACCGAAGGAAACCTACAGAGGAGATGCCACCTTCTCCATGGCTCAGCAAAAGGTTGACCAGAGGTGCGTTAACGCCAAGTAACCTGTGTGCCAGGGCTCACCCTTTGGTAATAAGGCTCTCTTTCTATAGCATAGTCAGGCACAGTGAACAACGCGAATCAGTGACACAGAAAGAAAAAGCATCCACGTATGAGTCACTAGCGCAACAGCAGAGGTTACAGGAGCCCTCACTCTGCCTCCGGAAACCAGAGACAGCTAACTAACCACAACTCACTAAGTAGCTAGGTTGTATCAGTGGGAACCCAGCCTGAGACTAATGCCACAGAACAACAATATGTTAGTCACAATAACAATGATTAACATAAAATCAGAAAAATTCCACTTGTACGTCTTTAGTGACTTGCACTTCTGCAAGCACTCGATTAAAGGGGAACTGACCAAAAAAAAAACGAAAAAACAGCACGTCTCCAGACAAAAATATCTGTTTTTGTCTAATATCTAGTGACCAGATTAAAATAATCATTAGGTGCATAGTTGCTGAACAGTTATGGGCCAATGTATGATACATACGACTAAACCAAACATACTCCCCTGTGATGATACTAATGATGTCTTACACAATGACATTTTATTCAAATATTTAAATTTTTTATTACAGCCAATAAGCCAACAATTACAGACAAAAAAAATAATATATGAAACATGACAGAACTCCACACGATAATGACTTGTTTCCTTTTCTCCAGGAGGTCCACTCATGTCCCAAATCAGTATGGCTGCCCCAACACATGCCTCTGCTGTGTTGGCTTACATCTTAACAAGCTGTATCTAATACTGATTATAATTCATTTTATTTCTCTACCATGTTCCTTTTGTTTTTCCAAAATACCAATACAGGTTAGGAGATCATCAGAAAAAAAATAGAACTCTTTCATGGTCGTCACTTGCCCTTCTGATATTCTATCTGCATGGGTAGAATTCACAAGCATGTTTTACACAAATGAACCACTGTAACATCACACAGAAGATAAGAAAACATTGAAAATAAGATACCACTACTGAAATGTACCTTAATACTTTCAAAAAAACGACGTTAAATGTTTACAGTTTAAAGGCATAGGTAAACATGGAATGAAGATGATTGTTTTTAGCCTTCAAAAAGGAATGCAAGTAAACAATAGATACAAACAATGTGCTTTATCCATATAGACATATTTACATAAGTCTTTGGCTTATGATTAAGATTTGCTACAAAATAAAAACAAAATGAGTCAGCCATCAGTCCACGGTACAAACATTACCAAGCCAATGTCACATGTCAGCACTTATAGAGCGCTGTATTTTTTTCTTTCACATTTGTGATTGACTTCTATATATAGATATATATTGTTCGTTGACAATAATGCTGCTAACATAACAAATAAAAAATTAAAAAAGTTTTTAGCATGCAACACCTTGGCATTAGTGTTACCCTTTTTTTTTTACAATGGCTGCACGTAAAAAATAACTAAATATGCGAAAGACATTGAAGCAAATGTGGCCTAGTGGCCGACACTCGTCTCTCTGGCACTGAACACGGCGAAGTACAATGGAGACATTTACAAACCACTCACATCATACTCCCAGTACAATTAGAAACATTAAAGAGTTTTCAAAAAAAATCCAAAAACCATCTATAGCAGTCTGTATAGGCTTAGTCAACGATGCCCACCTCCAAAGAATCTGTAGTGTTGGAATGGTTACCGAGTTCCGGAGTTCTGTTTCGTCCCGTCTTCTTGGCTAAGATGTCTCGATGAACTCCAGAGCAAGGTCGTAGCAGAAACGGTACTGCTCCTGTTCAGATGAAAACACATCGCGTGTGAACCGTTGTGATGCTAAAACACGATAAACACAATGCTACAGTACAACCGTATACGATGAACAATACACTAATAACATGGTGATAACAGTACAACCGTATACGATGAACAATACACTAATAACATGGTGATAACAGTACAACCGTATACGATGAACAATACACTAATAACATGGTGATAACAAGATTAATCACTACTGAATGGCGTATTCAATGCTTAACATAAAAATACGATATTTCTAACTATTCTCTGGCAGTGAATTGAGGAGCTAACAGGTAACTTTGACACAGGGCTGCAGACATACGCATAGGCATCCTTTACATCTTCCTGTAAAGGATGTGGCGAGGTGTGAATCGTGTTTACCCACAACAGTTAATTTCATAGTCTCGACAGACTCTTTTGTTCATTTGTCCCTGGTCCATAACATTATCATTGTTCTATATTTTTGTCAATATCACCTGGTTCTAATTTGTTCCCAAACCATCTGCAAAACAAATCTAACATGAGGTGCTCCTATCTGTTCTCTAATACCTTCATATTATTGGCTGGCTTGGTTCCAAATTTCTCCAGAAAATATCAGAAGTGAATATCACCAGAAATGAGAGGTGGCGTAGGCCTATGCTAATATACTGGCGCTATATGAGTCAGAGATGCGTCTGTTGGGGAAACTCAGTTTGACTGAACTGGAGTCAGCTGCTGGCCTGTCTTACCGGGCTGTCCACCATGTTGGGCTTGCTGTTCCTCAGGCTCTTGACGGCGTGGAACACGTCCACCACATTCTGCCTCTTGATCATCTCACACACGATGCTGATAGCACAGAACATGCCACTGCGCCCGCCTCCGTTCCTACAGCACAGGAACACAAGGGCGGAAACGGGAGGTTGGTTGGGTGACTAATGCTATTCTACACAACTGCCAAACTTGGCAAATACAAGAGGTGGGTGCAGATAGGAGAGAGATGATGGGATTTGTATTTGTATACATGTAGGAGGTGTTTGTGTGTGGGTGGTAGTGGCGGTAGTGGTGGTGGAGGGTGTGTGTGTTTGTGTGTACACTCACAGGCAGTGGATGATGGTGCGTCCCTCTCCCTCCTCACACTCCTCCTGCCACTTGTCCACTTGCAGTATGAGCTTAAGGAAGGAGCGCTTGGACGCTGGCACTTCTCTGTGGGCGGCCCAGCCCAGGTACTGGAACTGCCTCACCATCAGGTAGCCCTCCTGAGGCTGTGCGGAACAAAGAAAAATACATAATCAACGGCAGCCATTTTGGCTCCGACTCTGAACGTCATAACATCATAACAAATCAAACCATCAACCTCGATGGCAGCGACTAAAAACAACAAGACAGCGGAGCACTTACTCTGGTGAGGTTACATATTCTGAAGAGACGGCTGATGACGTCACAATCCATGGAGCAGGACATACATTCAACTTGGACAGGACCGTAGCGAAGCATCCCCTCTTCAGGCCAATACTGAGGACAGCCCTGATTGACAACAACAACAACCTTAGCAATGACGTGTAGCCTACCTTCGCTCAACGCACAATAATGCGATTTGGAATCAGGGTCCACAGCGGCGAATGCAGGAGGGGGAAGTGGTCAGGTATTACCTGCGCTAGGTCAATCTCATTGAGCATGACCAGGGACGTGCAGCCGTAGTCATACACCAGCCTCCAGAAGTCTTTGACCGTGTTGGGCAGAGGGTGCTGGGTCACGATGAAGGCTGCTGGCTGTCTGTAGCTCTGCGGTGGAGGAAGCCAACAAGGAACCATGTAACATCTCATAGCACTGAGTCTGCAGACATTTACAGAGAACACATACTGAAGATATGATCCCTCTCAGAATGAACAATGTGTGCATATATGAACATGCAAGGAATGTGGAGACATTTCTGATGTTTGAATGACAAGTGTTTTTTTAAACCAGGGCAATCCATGTGGTGGGCATGCTTCTAGCAATAGTATATACATTAAATGAAGTTCTGCTGACATACACCTTAGTTAAGCCATGAAACAAATCCAGTATAGTTAGAAGCATTTAATTATTCAGAAGTGAAAAGTTCAGAAATTACCTGGTATTCTTCTGACGGCTTGGTTAGAAAAAGTCCAAAAGTTTGTGAAGCGTACGAGGAAGTGATTTAACATTACCCTCCAAATGAAAAATATCATAATCTGGCAAAGTTCTGCTTCTCTGTGCACATGAAATACCATCTCCCAGGATCTATGTCAATACATAGTTTATTATTTATTCATCCCGGTTTGTCTCATTTAGATATACATGTATTTAGCAAAAGTCTCTTTAGAGAGTTCTGTTTCAGGGTCCATTGGAATTCTAGCAAGGACTGAGAAGAGGATTTGAATTCAACCTCTTTGTATAAAATACACTGTACAATACAGAAGAAAAAGAGCAGGGTCATGTTTAGTACGGTCACCAACCACATTCTCTTTGCTATATGCACTATATTGCAAAAACAAGGTTATAGCTAGGTGTTGGCTTCTGACCCTTTTCTCAATTACACAGCTATGACAAGATGACTCCCAGGAGATGGATTCACTTTCTGGCACAGATCCTGATATCAAACTTAGAGAATCCTGATCCAAGAGGTCAAATAGTGAGGCATTCTGTTGTATTATGTGGATACTGTAGTAGAAGTTACCAGCTGGATTATTGTTAGAACTAATAATAAAATAAACATGTGATTATACACTGAACTTGTTTCACTTACCTCGCCCTTTTATCAAACGGGTCAAACTTTTTGGGGGGACTTATGTTTTATTTGAAAACCCAAAATGTTTAAAAGCTCAAGTGTAATTTAGGACCACATCAATAGCCATCTTGAAGAATAATGTCAACAAATTACATTGTTGAAAAGATAGATCACCAAAACGTTCTCCCAAAAAATGCAATTAATTTGAGCAAATTTTTATTTGCTATTTTCATCGACATCACTACTTGCACTATGAGAAAAGAATTGAAGGATTGCCCAAAAAGAACAGAAACTGTTGAGCACACGTTAAAAAAATACAATGAATATCAGTCCTTCTACATTTTCCAAAAGAGTACACAAAACAGAAGTATACACCTGGATTTGTCTCTAGCTTTCTGTCTCTACTACACATTCAGATAACGTCCAGTGCACTTAGTAAAGCCCGAGGGAGTGTGTATGTGTGCGTGTCTGTGTATTTGTGCGTGCTTGCATATGTGTTTGCGTGCGTACGTGCATGTGTATACTGTGTGTGTGTGTTTACGTGTGCATGAGGGGAGAGGACACTTACATCCATGAGGGCAGCGTTGATGTAGTTGCTGCTCTCCCCGTCGATGGTGATCAGGAAGGGCAGACAGCGGTCTGGAGGCAGCATGTCCATGAAGCGGTTCTTCTCGTGGTTCCTGGGCAGCAGGGCGATGCTGCAGTCCTCTGGCTGCGGCTGAGGGGTCACCGAGTTCAGGGTCTGCAAACAACACAAATAACATGAAACCCCAAAAATGACAGGGAACATCGTTTGTTAGAAGACATTGGACGCATCTCAAACGACACCCTATTCCAAGTAGTGCACTCGAAGGGAATTTGAGATGCACCAATGATCCATTTCCATATTTTTATTGTTGTCTTTTAGTGTTGTACGACACATGGCTAACGTCAGGCTATAACAGACTGAGGATTGAAACACGGATCGTGCCACCATAAATATGAAAGGGCTCCAGAAAGGCTTCCAGTACCTGGAATTCGTCTTTGAGGTGTGAGGAGTTGCTCTGTGAGTCTATCCTGATCATGTCGTAGTGAGCTGCTTTGTACTCGCAGGCGGGGATGGCCGTCTCGCCACACAGACAGGCCTCCAGGATGGCGTCATGGATGAAGATGTACTGCTCCTGTGGCCGGACCACAGACACACACTCAGCAAAGGGAAGGCACTGCGTCTCCAGACAGTCCATGCATACAGTAGCATGAAATGAACAGACGGACAGCAATGGCGAATGGTGTTAATGTTAATTGGTGAGGTGTGTGGCGGTGGGGGTGGATCTAGTAGTCACCTCAGTCTGTACCATGTTGATGCGTCTGGAGCGCAGGGCCTTCACGCAGTTGTAGATGTCCACCACGCCCTCCCTCTCCGCCATGTCCAGCATGATGTCGATGACGATGTAGCAGCCTGTGCGTCCGGCTCCGGCGCTGACCAAGGTGAGAGGGCAGCGAGAGGACAGGGAGGTGAGCACGGGGCTGCGTAGCACCGTTCTACAACAGCCTACATATCCAGCCGTTGTGCAATACACACAACAATATGATATCTTGTGCACAAGATTACATTTACAAGTGTGTGCATCAAAATCCACAACAACCACATCCTGCCAAGGGGCCACGGCGATATCTTAGCTAGCTTAGCAGTGGCTGACATTGAAGCGTGCTAGTTAGTTCAGGTGCCCTCATTTCGTAGTCATATGACAGTGTCGCATGAGAGATCAAAGAAAAGTAAATCGGATGCACCTGTTTTCTCAGGCGGTCTGGCGTAGAGGAAGTGTCGCGTTAGGGGCTTACCTGCAGTGCACCACAATGGGCCCAGCGCTGGGGGGGTTGGACATTTTGACTCGGCGGATGAAGGAGAGGAGGCCTGTGGCGTGGTAGGGCACTCCGTGGTCAGGCCAGCCGGTGAAATGAAACTGTTTCACCTCCCGCAGCTCGTTAAAGCCTCTCTGATGACAGAGAACATACGGGTTATTAGGTGACAACTGGTCTGGGTTCAGTCTGACTTCCACATTTGCAACTTGTGTTGATTTTAAGGGGCAATCTTGGATTCAAGCAATAACAAAGCGGTGAATCCCAGATTGCCCCTTTAGCTGTTACTGACCAAACTGTTGAATATGGAAGTGAGGGGTGGATAAAGGACTGACTCACCCTCTCCAAGGTGAACGTTCTGACCACATATTCAGCAAGGGGCTCCACCTCCACAAATGTCACTTTGAAATCACCATAGACCTCAGCATCATCGGGCCAGTACTTGTAACACTTCACCTACAAGAACATAAGCGTTTCATTCATTTGAAACAAAAGATGTCTTTAAATGCTACACATACATGAACACAATAGGTGCCCAGATATACAGTATGCCAGATCAATATCTGAAGACTGATCCGACGCCTACATTGGCCTCCTGTGGTTTGGGGTCTGACAGCAATATGATATTATGACCTACCCGTCCAACTTCCACTAGGTTGGTGACCATGACGATACAGGCAGATTGCTCTTGCCAGACCATCCTCCAGAAATCATAGACTGTCTCATGGACAGGCCCTGGAGAGGACAACACATATCAATCTATCAATCGATCTCTGAACTACATACAATACAATCTGATAACTCTTTATGAGATCAATTGCTCAATGCTGAAAATACAATATGATCATCAAACCTTCTTTAGAGGTTAAGGCAGAACTTTGTCTTACCTTGGGTTGCAATGTAGTGACTTGGCCTCTGGTACCCCTGAAAAGTGCAACAAACACAATATGTTAAGATCATTCGGTTAAGACTTTTATTTTGGTGTTGCAACAACAGCAGACTGCTACACAGCATACCGTGCCTCGACCCCAGCTTGGTGTGCATGTGATATATCTTCATGAGAGTCAATGGAGAGTCACTAATATGCACAGAGCTCTTCTCGTGCATTAATTCATTTACTGAAATACACTTTCAATAAGAGCACGTATCCTACTTGTGCTTTGAGTATCTGTCAATTAAACGGACGTTTATTCTCTGTAAAGCTCAACTCTGGTGTGTTTTATTGCCAAGAATTTCACATTAGCGATTACTTCATAGGAATAATACATTATTGTAGTTGGCTACTTATTAGCAAGTTGCTTCATAGAGTCAGCGGGTTTAACACCCTAAATGATCCCCATCAGATCGGATCTGGCTGGGTACAGGCACAGGCGGGGAGGCAACAAAGGAAAACAAATGGTGGCCACCATCTTGTAAATATTCCTATCGAGAACAGTAGCACACGGATCAGGGATGTACACGTCGGGCATGAGGACATGTGAAATGAGAGAAGCGGATGAACAACAGCATGGTAGGATCAAATCAAAAAGGGGGGAGACGAAAGGAGGTCTAACATCTCGTACAGCTGCCATGCAGATGTTATTAGAGGTAACCAGAGGTGAACAAGGGAGGAGGGAGAGTGGGAAACATGAGGTGTGGTGAGGTCCCCTACAGTGATACTTACATCCCTGTACAGCCATATCTACAGCCCAAATCATAGGCAAGAGTGAAAGAAAGCACAACAATGTCAGTGAGTACAAGCACTTTGACTGAAGGAGGGAAATAAAAGCTGTATTCATATTGTTGACAAAGACATGCATAGAAGGCCTCACATACGAGAGAAGGACGGTTGTGTCGCACACGTTCGCCAATGGAGGAGGCTGCGCCACTTACGTCAATGTAGTTGGCGTTGATGTAGTCAGAGGAAGGATCGTCTTCCATTGGTTGCAGGATCACTCTAGAATGATCGTCTGCCATACAACATGGGTTAGTAGGCTGACTAGTTGCATTTCATTAACAGGAAGTCAAATCAAAAGGATTCTTCTATATTTCTTGGGATTAAAAGACAGCTAGGCACATGATAACCGATGTTGCGGTTGGCCATATTTGAATGAGCTCATTCCTAAAAACACGCAAGGCAAAAGGAGGCATCAACATCTAGCAACTTTATTAGAAGTTAAATACAAGACTTACATGCAATGATGTTTCCATAGCGGTTCTTGGTTCTGTTAGTGTCTTTCTTTGCCACGTCCCAGGAAGCGGACTGGCCTTCAAAGAAACTCTGCATACGAAACAGAATGAAACCGAGTGAGTGAGGCTGATAAGAAAACACATTTCGCAAGAGTGTACAACACTACTGTCTAGACTAGACTGTGGTTAAGGCACCGCAATATAATCAAAGGGCAGTTTTCTATGGACTTTCGATTGTACTGTATGTCAAGGACCATCACTTCAAAGCTTCAATGTCTGGCCTGGTGCATCTCAGAGAACAATAGAGATACAAGGTAACCACATTTCCTGATGTGGCCAATTTAAAAAATGAAATTACTTCAACTGTCCATTGAAGAGGCATTGCAGCATGTGGTTTGATGCTTAAAACCTAAAAGTTTGGTCTTCACCACAGAGATCATTATTACAATATTACAACAGGAACTGGGCATCACATTTAAACTTCCTAGAGTTGCATATACATAAATTCAGTAGAATGAACAACAGCATAATTGTGAAATAATCTATGGGGAGATGACTATCGGAACTGAGCCATACTCACACAAGACAACTTTACTTTGCCTCTAAACCCCTGCAGCAGTGCAAACCTCTCCCTGACTGGCAAACTCCTCGCTGACAGGAAACTCTTTCTCTGCAGGGCTGTGGTTGCCCATCAAGTCAACACAGTGAGCAACACAGAACCTCAACAGGATGTGACATTTAGTGGGTATTTTGCTTGTTCTGCCCTGTTGGGATATTTTCTCTTTGAAGAACCTCCCAAAAATGGAGTTAAATGCTTGATTTGAAGCAGATTGTATTTGAATGAACTTGAAGGTGGGTTGACTGTTTGAATAGTGAGACTATCAGTAAGACGGTCTAGAGGGCTGACGACCTCATACACTTAGCTAATACGCGTGTGAGCTGTCGCTTCATTTTAAAAGCTACTTGCCCCTTTAGGGCCATCGTAAATATGCTATGTTAAACATATAGACCAGAGTCTTAGGCCTGTGTTATCTGAGTTATGCCACCATGGCCTATTTATTGCCTTACCTCCCTTATCTTACCTCATTTGCACACACTGTATATAGACTTTTTCTACTGTATTATTGACTGTATGTTTGTTTATTCCATGTGTAACTCTGTGTTGTTGTATGTGTCGAACTGCTTTGCTTTATCTTGGCCAGGTCGCAATTGTAAATGAGTACTTGTTCTCAACTAGCCTACCTGGTTTAAATAAAGCTTTTTTTTTATTGTTATGAGTGTACTGTTGATTAGAGTCTGTGGGCCTGTGTTACGGATGTACTGTAGACCAGAGTCTTTGGGGTCTGACCTCATATTCCTCCTTGAAGCCGTAGCTGTCGGAGGTCTTCATCAGGTTGATGTGTTGGAGCAGGTCAGCCACCCTGATGGCTGGGTGCAGCTGACCGGTCTGGTAGGGCGACTCTGTCCCCTCACAGTGGTACCGAGGCACGTCCAGCAGCCGACTGGACTCTGCAGCAGCAGCCGCAGTGTGGTTCTCATCTGTCCAAGGAAATCACATGCCGGTGAGGATTACACAGGCTTGTGAAGGATCATCATCACCATCACTCACAAGTTCAACTAAACTCCACAGTGCTCTTCACATCAATCGCACATTGTCTCATGTAATTGCGTGCTATTTTTGGGGCGCTGAAATCCGTCGTTAAAAAAATGATTAAAAAAATACCCTATTATAACCAGACTGGGTGTTCTTCTCTCGCAGAATTACGTTTACAAAACTACGTTTTTCTTGCAAAAAAAAAGAACATGGCTCCTGCCTTCACAAAGCAGCTAAGCTCTGAGGAGGAGCAAGTCACAAGGCACCTGGCAGTAACTGACATGTTGCGTCAGCTTGGTGAGTGGGCAAGACAGGCCTTGATAAAGCTGAGGAGTGGTGCCTGTCTTTCCCAGCAGACAGACAGGTAAACGCAGGGGGCTCTCAGTTACGACAGTGTGAGGGCAGGAGCCTCTCAGGGGAGAGACACTGGGCTCACAGGACTGACAGGAACCATATGCACCCTTTAATGTCTTATCTGAGCCATGTCAACCACTGAGAAACATAGCCATTTCGCCTATGGAGATATGTGTGTGTCGGCGTGTGTGAGTGTGGTTGTGTGTATGTTTTAAGAACCCTGAGTGGGGGGGGGGGGGGGGGGGGGGGCTGGCTGTTGAGTCCTAGGTTATCTGTAGCCAGGATTTTCACCCCTCTAAAGCCCAGACTGACCTGCTGGCAATCACATTACCTACTGAGCCGTGAGCTCTATATCTTTTCTGCTTGGCTAGCCCCTGAGCTACTGCCAGCCTCTATATCAGGTTAAGGGGAATGCTAAGTTACAGTTTTAAGAACCCCGCACAATTTACTGTCAGTGGAGGGGAAGTCGGCTACTGTTACTGACACCCACACTCTGCGCACACATTTAATGGCTCAATCAACTACACAACAGCACTGAGATCCAATATTTGCGATCTGGTAATCAATTTCTTTTCATGAACCACTTTGGGACACTTTAGAATTTCCACACACACTTACCGGTAATTGGCACTTTACAATTAGGGCAGCAAGAAAAGAAAACAACATGAGCTTTTAGCTAGATCAACAGTAAGCACACAGGGGTTGTAGTACATACATAATACATATATATGATGAAGTGACATGACTTCAAGCACAATACTGGAAGATGAGGGTGATGGAGGTGATCACCTAACAATGACGAGGGATTCACAGTTGACTGACAAATGACCCAAGGACCTATTTTACCACACGTACAGAACACTGACTTTCTTACACATCTGCACATAGCTTTCTAGAAAGCTATGGGGAGACTGACAGACACACTAATGCAGTGGGCGGGATCTAAGAGAAGTGACACTAAGCTGGCGAGAGAACTGCTGCACTCTAGTGTAGAGACTATCTAAGCTGACATTTCTACTCATTTGCAAATTTGTACTACTTAATTTGGCCGTAACATACTAGACTGAGTCATGGATTGAACTGCACCCTTCACTTCCTATTACCAAGCCCAGCGAGAACACAGAGCTAAAATAACACATTTTCACAGCAAATACTGTGGCCTGAGGGGGCATTTTAATTCCCCATCAAACTTAGGTTTTCAGTGAGCCGTAAAGACCCTCCTCGGTGGCTTGCTTGTTCTGTCAGTGTGGACTACACTGCTCGTGTCGAGTGTCTAACACTCTCCATCCTGATGTCACGAGTGAACGCTGAACTCCATTACATAGAAACAGTCAGATGTGTTTTTTTTTTACTCTGCACAGACAGAGACAAGTCCCAGAGGGGCTGAGGGTGATTTAAAATGGCACCCGCTCACAAAGCCTGGACGACTTACACGCAGTGACAGGATGACTGGTTTCATTCTATAAAAGTGTCATGTCATGCAGGACGTTGATTTTCGGGTAAGGACTCAGGTGAATGTAGCCACCGTGTATCTTCACTTGGGTTTGAATCGGTTTTCCCTCCTCATCTCCAAACCAACACCCTGAGCAGGATTTGGAGCTTGCAGACAGTTGTAATGCATACGGGAGTGAGTGTGAGTCTCTGAATGTGGTTTGGACCTTTAGCTCCACTCTAACGGCTCATAGGTGGGTCCTAAACGCTGAAGGATTGTTCATCGGTTCACTGGAAGACTGCCATGTCTCCACTCTACCATGGCTGAAGGCCAAGTCTGTTTTACACTGGCAGCCAGGGGAAATCCAAAATCTGGAAACAATTCCTATTTTATTCCCCTTACTGGATAAGTGAATGTGGAGGCTAGTCATTCTGACTGTGGTACTGTATATTGTCAGGGCTAGAGTGAGTTGTACGTGACTAACCAGACTCAACACAGAGACAATCAATGGACGGCTACAGGTTTACAATGGACGGCTACAGGTTTACAATGGACGGCTACAGGACTGTGACAACGACATGCATGAGGAACACAACAAGCCATGGCAAGGCAGATGATATAGCACCAGGGCCTCACCTAACACTGCCGTTGGCACAAGTGGATCATTAGGCACTGTAGGGAAAAAAGTGTATGAAATACATTCCGGAAGGCTTGAATAAGCTGCATCACACAACTGAATTATACAATTCCAGGGGCAAGATGAACAGAGCATAAGATTAGAAGACATTCTACCAAAATATCCTGTGCCAACAGTTCAAATCATTAAAGGCATTCATTCATATCTTGGGATTTTCCTATTATGTATTTTAAAGTAAAAATATGTAAGGTTAAAGGGCAACTTAACACCTCTCTTCAGAGCCCGTCTCATGGACCCTTCTTGGTGTTAGGGTCTTTCCCATTGTAAGGCATTAGATTATCTAACTGTCAGGAGCCTTTCTCACATGTATCATGTTTCTGTGGAGGGTGGTGTTCCCCAGGGAACTGTCTTAGGACCATTATGCTTACATCTGTTGCTGAAGTTGTGGGAGTCCATAAAGGTGACGGCCATGGGATCCTCAGCGTGGAGCGTGCTCTGATCAGCATAACTGCGGTCCATGGCGTTCACCATATGGGTCATCTCCTGCCGAGTGTTCCCGATGGCGTCTTTGCGCTTCTTGGCCAGTTTCCTGAAGGATCGGACGAGCAGGTTAAAATACCACAAAAACACATTGCCATCGATTATTCATACACAACAGGAAAGACTAAAGGGAAAGAGATGAAAGAGAAAAGCTCATCTCCATGACAACAGACCATTGGTTTGGCTTTCACATACGGCCTTAAAAAAAGTATTTTTCATCCAATAATAGGTGCAAACCTCACAAATACTCTATTATTAGGGTCAAGTATCATTCAGTACACTGTAGGAAACATATAGGGGGAAATCCAAAAGGAATCAAAATCATGCAGGAGTAACTTCTGCTTCGAGGGGGACAGGTAGATGCTTCATGCTAAGGTGAGAGGTTGCTGCATGTCATCCCCAGTCTGGGCTCTGACATACACATTCTGAGAAATGGGGACTCCCTGATTGGTTGATGATCTATTGATCATTTCACCTGGACAGGAGTTGATTGGGTTAATACAGTATATTAGCAAGATTAATATGCCAAATCGGTTGATATGCCAAATCGATTGTGTACGGACTTACTCATTGGCCCCTGACTGAGAAAAGCCGATTGAACGCCTACAAGACTGGGAGGTTTCCATTTCAAGGGCAATTACGAGTTTCACTACATTTGAATTGTAAAAAGGAGCACTGTGATGAAAACACAGACCCACTCTGTTCTATTCCTAGTTCCTTATTCCACTTTGCAAGCACCCTGAAGAAAGGTGTTGCAGTATAAATTGTCCGCTGATTGGAGTTTTCAGATTGCAGTTAGATGAAAGCACTGAGATGGGGTTTTAAGGAGCCACTCTAGTGAAATTGAAGGGAGGACTCTCTGTGCTAGAGAAGAGACAGATGGGACAGCAGGAGAAAGAGACCAAATACTATAATTTCATACTGTTCTAGTAAAATGACAATTACAGACAGAATATACTAATTTCTGCCCATCATAAATTGGAAGTGGATCGAAAATAGGCAAGCACAGCATGGGGTCAATTATATCAAGAGTCATGAGAAGATTATCCAGCTTCCATTTTGAGCCTTTTAATTACCTTTGATAGAGGCAAACTGTAGGATACCTCACTTTCCCGTCGGGAAAAACTGATTTAACATTTGAGGTAATTATTGGTAACTTTCTGTTTTTCAATTATTCCAAACTTAACAGGATATAATTGTCAAAATGTCCCCCAGCGCTAACAAATTTGGTGTCCTAAAATCGCTTGAAGGAACTATCCGAAGCCAGCATAAGATGTTCACTGCGAAACTGATACAGTATCTTTCATTTTCATGGCAAGAAAAAAAATCATTAATAAAAACTGAAACAAATGTATCCTGTGTCGGGGGGAATCATCTCTGAAATGCTGAAAAGGCTCATTCACCTGAATTCACTTGAGGTTGGGTGTCACTTCTTGGCGTGAAATGAAAAATGATTGTGAAAAATACAAAAATGAGAGGAGTTGGAAGGTAAATGCAAGGCCCGTGTAGCTTAAACACACTCTCACAGAGGTGAGGGTAATATGGCAAGCATGTCGAATGGTAGATCATGTGAGCGCATCGGCAGACTGATGCCGTCTTGTCAGGACAACAGATCGGGGAGTTTTTCTCTCTCTCGTTGCAGCCCTTGTGGAAAGCACCGCAGTGTGGAGATGGCTGTCTACTGTCTACTGTACAGCAGGAGAAGAACCAACACCAACCCAAAGAGGAAACCCTCTGCCACCAACAATCAAATCAACCAATTAGAAAGTGCTTATGAGATATAGAAGACATACAACACAAGCAGTGTGCACATGTAGAGGCACACAGATTACCCCATATATCCTTTCAATGGACAAAGGAGGTCCAGGAGATGAAGAAGATGAATGAAATACATGAGTTATTGACATACAACCACATGCACTCAGATTGAACACAGGACACAAAGTGCAGCATTCTTTTTTCAAATAACACCGCTTTTGGGTCATGACGACTTTGGTTTGGAGAGCGTTTCGAAAGCATGTTCGAGCTGGTCAATGGCAATGGGAATTGGATCTGAGCGATATGCGTTTTCACTTGAAAAAAGGATACTGCATCTTTAAAACACTACATAACTAACCAAGGACAAGTGCACTCATTGTATTTTTGGGTTTGTTTGTTTCTGTTTTGTTGTTGTTGTTTGTCTGTTTACTTACAGGTAATATGAGTAAGAATAGTAGCTCCTCCTGGTATGCAAATCAGAGACAGCAGGATAAAGAAATATTGGTGAATGCAAAGTGGGAATCAGTCGGATCAACAAAAGCAGAAAAAAAGTACAAAACATCAACATTTTATCTCTATGAATTAACTTCCTTAATGTTGAATTTCATTTTTTTTTTTACATGCATTCCTTCAAATTGAGCTTCATGCAGTTTTATGTTCCAGTGTAATTGAAGATAGTGTGCAAGAAAATGATTTTCATTACAAACATGTTAATAGTTAATATTTTTGTTCTGGTTGAATTTTGGAATTTCGGGTGTAATCATTAATGTCATGCATTAAATACTGTCTCATTCACTTGGACAGTCAGACCATCTTAAGACTGACTGTTGGTGTTATGGACTCATCATTAGATTTAGGCTACAGTGTTTACATATGAAAAGTAATGTCTTGATCAGCATAATGGATATACAGAGCTGCAAAACAAATTGCAGGAAACTAAAGAACAAGCTGCTTGCTACCTGGAAAACAAGCAATGTCACGGACCACCATTTTAAAGATGCAGTATCTTCTTTAAGTTTATTTCAATAAGGGAACCACATATTCATTATTTGTATTAGATCAATGAATTGTGTCTTGCCCGTAAGTGTCGATCTTCCCAGCAACTAGTGTTTGTAATGTAATCATCAAATATCAATTCACAACTTCCCTTCACAACATGGCATGACCATTCAAGAAAAACAACGTGAAAACAAAAGAAGTATACAAATCTTGCCACAGCATTTACGTTTTGGCTTCAACCTTGATTGTTTCTGTGCAAAGCAATTACGAGATTCCAATATCCACTTCGTTAACTTCTATTGCTTTGAGTTCTACTCTACTGGTCACCTGATTTTGGAAGAAAATCAAGTCATTGCAACTAACAAGAGGAAGAGAGATTCAGACATACAGGCTCACTGGGTGTGAGAAAAAGACACCTTTCTTATTATATTTGACGGACTGAGAGGATGTCTAGCTGACAACTAAACCTGGTTGACTATAGCACCAACAGCAACCATCAACTACACTGAACAAAAATATAAACGTATCATGCAACAATTTCAAATATTTGACTGAGTTACAGTTCATGAAAGGAAATCAGCCAATTGATTGAAATGAATTTGGCCCTAATCTATGGATTTGTATCTGTTAGCCACAGATACCTTAATTATATATTTTTTTAAGTAGGGGGGTGGATCAGAAAACCAGTCAGTATCTGGTGACCACCATTTGCCTCATGCAGCGTGACATCTCCTTCGTATAGAGTTGATCATGCTGTTGATTGTGGCCTGTGGAATGTTGCCCCACTCCTCTTCAATCGCTGTTCGAAGTCGCTGGATATTGTCAGGAACTGGGACACGCTGTCGCACACGTCGATTCGGAGCATCCCAAACGTGCTTGATGGGTGACATATCTGGTGAGTATGCAGGCCATGGAAAAACTGGGACATTTTCATCTTCCAGGAATTGTGTACAGATCCTTGCGACATGCTGAAGGCACTATGTTCACAACGTTGACATTAGCAAACGGTTTGCCCACATGACGCCATACACGTGGTCTGCAACTGTGAGGCCGCTTGGGCGTACTGACAAATTCTCTAAAACAATGTTGGAGGCGGCTTCTGGCAACAGCTCTGGTGGACATTCCTGTAGTCAGTATGCCAATTGCACGCTCCCTCAATACTTGAGACATCTGTGGAATTATGTTGTGTGACAAAACTGCACATTTTATTAGTGGCCTTTTATTGTCCCCCAGCACAAGGTGCACCTGTGTAATGATCAGGCTGTTTAATCAGCTTCTTGATATGCCGCACCTGTCAGGTGGATGGATTATCTTGGCAAAGGAGAAAAGCTCACTAACAGGGATGTAAATAAATTTGTGCACAACATTTGAGAGAAATAAGCTTTTTGTGCGTATGAAAACTTTCTGGAATTCATCTCATGAAACGAAGACTTTACATGTTGCATTTTTATTTTTGTTCAGTGTACATTCAAGACATCCACAATAGGTTAAGCTAACTAGTTCCAAAACAAATGCATTTCTCTCTTTATATTGATTTTCACAGGCGTTCTCTTTACTTTGGGGACAAAGGGACATTAGTCATACTTCAGAATTCAATTACCATCAGTACTTTTAATCCATTCCAATGGGATTCGGAGCTTATGGCTCATTAGCACTCAATGTACCCCCATTGCTCTAAACACCAGTCCTTTTTAAGGCTGAAATTACAAACCAGGAAGCCGTCCAAAAACTGAAAAGCAGGCGCTGCAATTAATGCCAATGACTTATATGAAAACTATCCAATGAAATGAACCCCTTCCCATCTCTCTGAAAAAGATTCTAAACCACAGGGAATAGATTAGCTAGATCTATTACAAAACATTGAACTACTATGCAACCACGACAATAGTACACCAACACTAAACCAACACAAACCAATTGTTTGTAATACTGAACAAAGACGTTTGTATATGCCAGACTTACTGTAGCATAATACAAAAGTCACTCTTGACCCAAAGGAGCAATGACGAAGTCCCTTTCTTTTAATATCAGAGAAAAGGAAACGTTGCTATTGTCACTCAACACACGTCTGTCACTCACGACCAGGGAAGAAAAAAAAAGACTCTGGTCGTGACCTTCTCCTCTTATCTCCACGAAGCAAGCCTGGACCGGCCTCACTAAATCTTAAACACCCAGTGAAGAAAACGGAGAAGAAAAAGAGTGAGGAGAGAAGGAAGGGAAAGGGGGAATAAATAAGGAAGCTAAAGGAATGACCTGTGGTGCAGGAGGGTGTGGCAGAATGAGATTTCTCTGAAGTTGAAAGGTTATAGAGGGGGGTGGCAGGGGGATGGCAGGGGAAATTAGGAGGGAGACAGCTGAAAATGAGCATAGGTCGTTAGGAACGAGGCCCTAATTGGCAGAACATCTAGAGAGACGCAGAGGCTGCTCTGCCAATTACGATTCATTTGGAAGGCTCACTCATCAGTAGTCACAGGCACTGCTTGACTGTCCAACACTTTAAACAAAGATACACTGTACACTCAGTGTACAAAACATTATGAACACCTGCTTGTTCCATGACAGACTGAACAGGTGATTCCAGTTGAAAGCTATGATCCCTTATTGATGTCACCTGTTAAATCCACTTCAAATCAGTGTAGATGAAGGGGAGGAGACAGGTTAAATAAGGATTTTTAAGCCTTGAGACAATTAAGACATGGATTGTGTATGAGTGCCATTCATAGGGTGAATGGGCGAGACATAAGATTTAAGTGCCTTTGAACGGGGTATGGTAGTAGGTGCCAGGTGCAACGGTTTGTGTCCAGAACTGCAAAGCTGCTGGGTTTTTCACGCTCAACAGTTTCTGTGTATATCAGGAATGGTCCACCACTCAAAGAACATCCAGTCAACTTGACACAACTGTGGGAAGCATTGGAGTCAACATGGACCAGCATCCCTGTGGAACGCTTTCGACACTTTGTAGAGTCCATGCCCCAAAGAATTGAGGCTGTTCTGAGGGCAAATCGGGGGGGGGGGGGAACATGTTCTTAATGTTTTGTACACTCAGTGTATGAATGAGAGGAACACCTCTCATTCATCAACCTCATTTGCTTCTCCAGTACCCTCCGGATTATCGGCACTAATGTCAGTCCAGTTCATTGTGATGTTCATGTGTTTGTTTAAGCTGGATGATTAGATACTGTGTAGGTCAACCTGAAGAAAAAAAAACATGAATTGAAAAATCCTTCATCAACGACCCATGAACTATATGGGTGTTATCATCTGTGTTAATTATGTGAGATATCAATATGTATATTCTTACATGGTAATTGACTTAAGAGGAGAGTGAAAAACAGTCATTCTGTTAAATGTCCACACGATGGTGCCATATGTCATGGAAAGAGAGAGAGAGGGAGAGAGAGAGAGAGAGAGAGGGAGAGAGAGAGAGAGAGAGAGAGAGAGAGAGAGACAGTGTGCAGGGTAATGGCTCCTCTACGCATATCGTTCCTGCTAAACCTGTTCAGCATGTAGAGATGTGCTCCGACTGGGGATAGGCGCGTGTAATCGATATTTTCCCTTTAAAACAATCTCAATTTCTTTGGAGAACAATAGAACACGTGGGCTTTCCAAAGCATTCATCACAGGTGCTGGGGACAGTTCAGTTTGCCAGTGTTCATTACAAAACCTTTTCTGAAAAACTGAACGAAATCAATAGGAGGTTCACAAAGTAATTACAGCACGACATAATTTACTCTCTCAAGGCCCCAGATCCTTCCTGATCTCTGCACCCTGCCTCCTCCAACGTGACCCCAACTGTGTGTGTGTGTGTGTGTGTGTGTGTGTGTGTGTGTGTGTGTGTGTGTGTACATATTTGTATCAACAAATAAAAACACACACCTGACTGACCAATTCTTCGTAGTAAAGCCTCCATGACTAAAAAGAGAAGTAGCATTTAGACAACAACAGAAGTTTGGGATTGTATATCAGCCCATAACCTTTCAAAATACGGTCTATTCCTCCATAACTTGTCTAAGTAGGAAAATACTAACACAAAAGTATAGTAAAAGCATGTTGAGTTTGGACTTAAATCAATTCCACTAACAGTCAATGCTAGATAGCACAGGAGTTCATATAGGCTCAACCCACTCTCTGCATCAGTGGCTGTCTATTGGTGATGACTGGGGGCTGTTTGCCAATTAATGACTTTAACACAGTTAGATGGTCAACACAGTCAAACACCACAGAATAAAGGCTGGGAAATGTAAAGAAATCTAGTGGAATAACCATGCAATAAACAGTGTTCTGAATTAGTTGAATGAAGCAGCGCCAGAATTACTGAGTGGGATGCGGAGGTAAAGCAGGTGACAAAATGATTGACCTTGAAGCTAGTAGAAACTGCGCACAGCTCAATATCGCTGTTACAGTAGGTATCCTGAATGCAACGCTCAACAAAAAGCTGGCCACCTTCTTGTAAATGACAGCATAAAAGCAGAAACCCTTGAACAAGTGCTAACGACCCACAGTAAATCACATCTGAATACTACCTATTCATTAGAAGACAGGCCTCAAATAAATATTCCACTTTGCAGCAAAGCTTGGGGGTGTTGTCTGTTCGCATTGTACTCCACTGGTATGCACTTGTGTGAGTACACACCCACTTCAAAACTCGTGGCTTTTCAGACCAGCCACTTCAGATATAAAATCTCAGAAGATGTTAAGAGAACCTGGGGAAATCTATATGCTCATAAATTCACTGTGCTGCTCTGAGAGACGGGCCTTATGGGTCCTCGTCTAAATCAGCTGCACGTACAGTACTCTGCATGCTTCCCCTTGAAACTCAATCCAACTCCCTACCAAACCCTGGTAAAACAGTATTAGACACACAGTACTGTAAGTGTCTCCCCTCCTCTCATCCCTCCTTCCTCCTCCTCCTAGTGTACTGTAGGCTGACTGATAGTCATGACCCAGCCTTCACAGAAGTCATGGTTATGCTGATGGCATGGGATGGGGTAGAGGATGCGCTCATGGTGTCGCATAGAGCCAGTAACCCAGCGTTTCCTGTTTGACGACGGTGCTCCACTCACCTCTTCTTGACCAGGAGAATGGCTACCAGCACCAGCAGGATGAACACCAGCACCCCAGCACTGATGCCAGCGATCTTCACCACCCTGTCTGTCTGCTTAGCCGGGTCCGGGATCACCTCTGGTTCCTCTGTAGCTCCTAGGTAACAGATTAGAAACAAAGAGAAATGAACCAAAAAAAAGGGAGATTGTTGTTGTTTTGATCAGGAAACACATGACTTGAAAGGGCATGGTGCAAAAGTGAGTCTCTCCCAGCGGAACCATGCTTTCTTCGACCATAATGATCACTTTAGTTGACCAGGTGGTGGTCCACTCCAACGCCACATGCATTCTGTTCCATCACACATGAAAACACACACTCCTAGATTTACTGCGGACGTCTTCCAGATTGAGCCATGTCACAGCAATGATTTGAGCACAAACACATTCAGAAAGACATCTAAAGACATAGCTACTCGTATTTCAATACACCGATATTCCCATTACCGTATAATATCTGTGCACTGGTTCTACACACACTAATATCATGATTAGGTTGGGTTTTCTACTAAATGCCTTCAGAATTGAATTTCTAATTATGTTCCATACCCCCCATGGTCCCACGAGATTTTCCACGCATAAATTCATCTGCGGTCTTTCAATATTTTCTAAATGTTCAAAGCCATTAACTTCTGTAAAGCATTGGGTGTGGATCCTCATTATAAAACAAAGAAACAACTATGATATCTTAGTACCCAACGGGTTATTTGCTAAACTAACTACAAATAGGGACATACGCAAATACTGTCGAATGTGAACAGCCAAAAAGAAAAAACGATGTACCAAATAATAAAAGTGAAAACAATCTAAATATCTACACTGATATTGTTCCCTCTTTGATATATTGTAATATTTTGCTATTGATAAATTCAAACGCAATAATCCTCTTTCTAATGCAAAACACACACAAAAAAACTAAGCCTAATACTTCCCTCTACTCTCTGGTCTCCCAGCACTTAGTAAAATGCGTTTCCTACAGTAGTGGTGCACTGTAATACTATTGTACAATTTCAACAACATAATTATTCTCTTGACCCAAGTCCTATATCTCCTATAACCTTCAGGGTGAATATGATGTACAAAGGATATTTATATCCCTATACAACAATGAACCTAATACATTCATTCATACAATAACATAGCCCTTTTATGTCAAACAGCTGAATAATAACCAACCGTTTCCTATCAGCGAAAGGAATGACAACTACGACAACTCCCATCTTACCCATCCTCAGATCAAACGGAAGGTGTTTACGGAGACTGATACAATGGGCTGCCTGGCACAGACTTGAAAACATGGGCAAAGCCCATCTTCAACCAGCACTCAAGCCATTATTCCTCAGGATCAATTCAATGGCCTAGTTCCTACCGTGGGAGAGAAGACCAACAAGCTGGCATCTGTGTCACTAGAGGGGCCACTCTTGTGTATTTCACTAACTCACCACCCTGAGGCAAGAGGACAACTAAAATCTTCCAAAGACAGACTACACCCCCCCCCCCTTTTAAAAAGCTTTCAAGAGCACAGCAGGTTTTAAATAAGTGCTGATTTCTATGACCCTCAAATCCTTTTTTATATCAAGAAAGGGAAAATCAATGGTCAGTGTTTTTCAGAGAGCAGGTTGCCATAATCTTAACAAACAGAACAAACGGACTATTTCAGTTGGAAAGACTGTGGTCTCACAGCTAGATATTTCCACTGAAAATTGTGCGTAGAAGATCATCTGCGATCAGAGAGATCGCTAACAAGTTGTGGATGGATGAAACTACCCTAGAGAACATGTCCAACAGCCACTAAAACACATCTAGGAACCGAAAGCTGGATGTATGTAGCAGGAAGGAAGTGGTCTCTGGGGCTAAAACTAATCTCTGTCAATGTAGGGGGGGGGGGGGGGGGGGGGGGGGGGCTTTAGGGGCATACCCTTTGGGACTGCCTGTTGTACTTGACAGTGAGCCCCCTACCTCACACACCCCTCTCCATGTGCCTCTGCAAATCTCTCCCTCTTGCTATCAGGTTGGAGGGAGACGGAACGTCTACAGAAAGTGTCCCAGAGGAGCAGGACAAACTGTCCTTGTCTCTCACGTTGTCACCCACTGGCCATGCCGCCGGCTTTAACACTTCAACACTCCTACAGCTCCTCTGTCTCTGTTTGACAGCTCTTTCACCCTCACTTTAGCCATGCTATCGTACCCAGGAAAATGACTGTACAGAAACAATTTTCTGGTATTTAAGTCCGGTTCAAACGCATTTAGAAAAAAAAATCTGCTAAATTAACTGAAGCAGAATAGTTTGGATCTGCTGAGAGTATTCCTAAACGTAGCCATACGGTGATAAACAAGGCTGGACATTACTAGGACAGAACAATTAGTTGTTCTGTTAAAGGTTGCTTATCATTCATTGCGGCAAATATTATGGAACAAAGGAATGAAAGAGTCAGTCCCAGAAAAATGTCACCTTTTCCCCAGTTGTTTTCTTCTTCCATATGGTAAAACAGCGGCATTAAATAATCTCATAGGCATACATAACACTAATCCACTCAATGCTTTACATGCAACAACCGGACTATGCCATCAAGAGCACTATAACAATTGTAATATGGAGCACAACAAGAAAACCAATAGATTTAGTAGCAGAGGAGGTTTCACAATAGATGTTGACACCAGTTAAAAAGGTTATTTTATCAGGTCTGAAGCCCGGTATCAAATGTTTTAAGGTATTGCTTGAGACATAATCCCCATCTTGCCTCAAGAATACTTATGTTTCTGTTAGAGCTTATGAGATACATTCATGAAAAAAATACAGGAGGAAATTCAAATGGAATTGGATTACAACTATTTTGTAGATAAAATTCCCGGCTTAAAATGAACATCTATTTTCATTCCTGACGGTGGGCTACACGGCAGAGCCCTTATCAAATTCTGTCTGGATTAGTTTGACAACCTTCAGGCCAATGCGCTTCGGAGACATTTGTACGTGGAAAACAATTAATGACAACAGTTAAAAAAAAAAAAAAAAAGGTAAAAAACAAAGCTTTCATATCCAATTAAGTTAGGGCAATTAAGGTGGTTCTCAATTCAGAGAATGAGAGCACTTCTAGCATTTAATCTATCACAAATGGAAAGCGTGAGTGATTGAGTGTGACAGGCCCAAGTGGCCAAAGCCTACACATACTCCAAGTGGATACTGCATGGACACACACATAGCTACTTGAAATTCTGAGCAGGACACAGTTCTGGGAAATGGACCGTTTATTGTTCAGACTAAACAACATTGTTAAGGGAGGATGTAACACTTACATCTGTTGTGCCTTACTCTCATATAGGCTTATTTCGTTATTATTACCGGATTCATAAATCAACAAGCTACGTTTGGTATTCTCCTTTTCCAGTCATGAAACCACCCCACCCCTAATTGAAGTGACACTGACAACACGGGCACACATAATTGTGACACTAATAAAAATCATCCACAGTTCAGTCACTTCATAAGAGTGTGTTGATGTGGCCAATGGATTCTCTCTACCAAAGCCATGATGAAAGATACTGCACTATTTTCTCCTGTCCGATCTTTGAAATGAACAACAAGTCCAACCCCTGTTGTGTCAATGCATAGACAGCTGTTTACGGATTATAGATACAGCGATTTCCACGTCTGATAATCTAATAGTATTTGTGGGCTGATTTCTAAGCTTGGCCTTATAAATACACAGCACTTACTATATAAATCTACATCTTAACTGATTAGTAAGAACTGTATTACGGGGATACTTGTCCGAATCAATGTGAAAAACACACAAACACATAAATATGAGTCCAATTGATAAGCATAGAGATAAAGCTAAATTAATCTACGTTAATAATACACCATTGTGGGTGACAACACAATCACTGATGATGAGTTTCCACGTTGGAACTTGTCCTATTCTATCAGTGACGTAATGTAAGGCAAGCAAGCGTGTCATTCCTAGCAAGAACAGCGTCAGTGATGTCAACCTTCGCTGAAAGCGGATGCAGCTATACTGATTAGCATTAGCTGCCACCTTAGGCTGATATCCGAGATCAGATGTTTTGATCAGGAGATGTTTTGCCAGTAGCAATATCATCATATAGCTCTCTACTGAAGAACATTAGGGTTTTGCTAGTTTCATACCTCCTAGTTTTCATACCTCCTAGTGGAATTCAAGTTGCTGCTGGGGTACATTCATCTTTTTTACACTTTAGTCATTTAGCAGATGCTCTTATCCAGAGCGACTTACAGTTAGTGCATTCATGTTAAGATAGCTAGGTGCTCCGTATGCAAGTACCATGGTCTTGTAGTGGATGCGAGCTTTGACTGGAAGCCAGTGGAGTGTGCGGAGGAGCGGGATGAAATGAGAGAACTTGGGAAGGTTGAAAACCAGGCGGGCTGCTGGATAAGTTGCAGGGGTTTGATGGCACAAGCGGCGAGCCCAGCCAACAGCGAGTTGCAGTAGTCCAGACGGGAGAGGACAAGTGCCTGATTAGGACCTGCACAGCTTCCTCTGTGAGGTAGTGTCATACTCTACGGATGCTTTGATGTTTGCAGAGAACGACAGGTTGTTGTCCAGGGTCACGCCAAGATTCTTTGCACTCTGGGAGGGCAACACTGTGGAGTTGTCAACCGTGATGGAAAGGTCTTTGAGCGGGCAGAAAGAGCAGTTCCGTCTTGTCGAGGTTGAGCTTGAGGTGGTGGGCCGACATCCAAGTTGAGATATCTGCCAGGCACACAGAGATGCATGTCGCCACCTGGGTGTCAGAAGGGGGGAAGGAGAAAAGTAGTTGAGTGTCATCCGCATAACAATGATAGAAGAGACCACATGAGGATATGGCAGAGCCGAGGGACTTAGTGTATAGAGAGAAGAGCAGAGGGCCTAGAATTGAGCCCTGGGGGACACCAGTAGTGAGAGTATGTGGTGCAGACACAGATCTTCTCCACGTCCCTGGTAGGAGCGGCCTGCCAGGTAGGATGCAATCCAAGAGTGTGAATAGCCTGAAACGCCCAGCCCTGAGAGGGTGGAGAGGAGGATCTGACGGTTCATGGTGTCGAAGGCAGCGGATAGATCTAGGAGGATGAGAACAGAGGAGAGAGAGTCAGCTTTGGCGGTGCGGAGAGCCTCCGTGAAACAGTGAAGAGCAGTCTTGGTTGAGTGACCCGTCTTGATGCCTCACTGGTTAGGGTCAAGAAGATTGTTCTGAGAGATAACGAGAAAGTTGATCAGAGACAGCACGCTCAAGTGGTTTGGAAAGAACAGCAAGAAGGGATACAGGTCTATAGTTTTTGACGTCAGATGAGCCGAGTGCTGGTTTCTTGAGGAGGGGAGCAACTCGGGCCATTTTGAAGTCAGAGCAGACACAGCCAGTGGTCAGGGATGAGTTGATGAGGGAAGTGAGGAATGGGAGAAGGTCTCCAGAGATGGTCTGGAGAAGGTGGGAGGGGATGGGGTTGAGCGGGCAGGTTGTCGTGCGGCCAGACCTCCCTAGTCACAGAATGTCATCTGGAGAGAGAGGGGAAAAAGAGGTCAAGGCGTAGGGTAGTTCTGTGTGATTGAGACCAGTCAATAGGCTGAGTGAATGAGTAGCGGATGTCGTCACCCTTTTTTTCAAAGTGGTTGACAAAGTCGTCAGCAGAGAGGGAGGAGTGAGGGGGGATGGAGGATTATGGAGGCAGGAGACGGTGGAAAATTGTTTCCTAGGGTTAGAGGCAGAAGCTTGAAATTTAGAGTGGTAGAAAGTGGCTTTAGCAGTGGATACAGCGGAAGAGAAGGTAGAGAGGAGGGAAAGGATGATAAGTCCTCCGGAAGTTTCGTTTTCCTCCTTTTTTTTTTGCTCAGCTGCCCGCAGCCCTGTTCTGTAAGCTCGCAATGAGTCACTCCGCCATGGAGCAGGAGGGGAGGGCCAAGCCGGCCGGGAGGAAAGGGGACAGTGCGAGTCATAGGATGCAGAAAGGGAGGAGAGTAGGGTCGAAGAGGCAGAATCAGGAGACAGGAGGGTAACGGATTTAGCAGAAGGGAGAGATGATAGGATAGAAGAGGGGAAAGTAGTGGGAGAGAAAAAGAAGTAGGGTGGAACTCAATTACCTGTCGACTTGATGGGACTATTGCTTCTATGTCGCCTAGCCTAGTGCCTTTTGAATGCGATGCTGAAGCTAAACTGACTGGCCCTTTAATTGTAGTAAGAGACATAGTCATAAGTACTTGAAATACTTGGCCAGTTAATTCCAATGCATATTCAGCATAAATGTTGTCCATAATCTATAATGCAGGTAATTTCAATAGTGCAAAGCCAGAGGACAGAGTCCATAAATCGGCAAACTATTTCCATTCGATTTACATCACGGATGAGCTGGCACTGTATGAATTGTAACAATTTAATGACCCCTCCCTCTTAATCACCAAAAACCAACAGCATGGCTTTATGGTAAAAACCAGTGAGCTTTCTCTCTATCTGTGAAATCCCAAGGGTTGGCACTGCTAGCCCCCTGTTCCCACAGAAACAAGCTGTTCACCAGAGAAGGTGCTTTATAAGCGCGAATGTTACAAATAAATAAGCTTTCCTTAATTCTGCCTCAATCCAGATCCTCGCTGCACGACAATTCTCTTGGAAGAGCGACAGAAAATAAAGTGGCACACGCATTATCACGTAACAGTTCTTTGTCGGAGCACGAGAGAGGGCATTCATTGGCTACTGGGAAAAGTGAAATCCAACTGTACTGTACAGTCAATGCATTAATATTGGGCAAGAAGGACTTTTGTTGTTGTACAAATAAGCAAAAATGTAAGTCTTACCTTTTGTTGCAAGTCTCAGACATTGTGTTTTGGTTTCCTGTGGGAAAAAAAACAAACAAAACAAATAAAATACAATACAACATAAGGATTTTAATTCATTCAAAAGGGTGGGGTGGCAAACAATGCTCCTCGACGTAAAACTCAGTTTTAAGACAAACTTAAAACCCCAATAACCCAATGAGGTAACATTAGAGAATCCTATTGGCTGATAGAGCGTGGTGTATATTCACCTTCTCCACACTGCTGACGGCCTGGAAGTAGATGTTATAGTTCTTCCTGGGAGCGAGCGGAGGGTTCCAGAAGCCGTGGTATGTCTTGTTGTCGCCCACCGTGAACGGAGAAGGCTCCGGAAGGTTCCCAGGCGGGAGTTCTGCCGCAAAGTAATACGGCGAACCGCCACTGGAGGCGTGGAAGGAGACTGGGACCTGGTAGCAGTCCACGGAGCTGGCCTCCCTGCGTGTGCGATGAGGATTCAGCTCCTCCACTACGATCTGATAAGCACTGCGGAGAGGAACAGGACATCACAGGCAATCAGTCCCCACAAAACAGCACAGGCAAACAAAGTCAGCTAGCCAAACAAAAGCAGGCTAATCTTAAAGCAATCTCTCACTTCACAGAGCACAGAGAGGGCATGCCAAATGAGTTGAACTCCTGGAATTAGCCCTGGCTTGGTAACATCGTACGCCGCAGGCCATGATATCTCTACCTGAGTCCATTTATCTGCACATAGCCTTTAACTAATAACAATCCATTCTCTCAGACTGGGAGGCTGTAGACTAAAGAGAAAGGGTTCATGAAACTCCAGTGGGAGTAAACAGGTCGTGTCTCTCATTAGTATTTCAAAGTCACACCGCTGTGCTTCGTCTCTCCCCCTAAGGGTCTTAACGTGGCAAGACACGCACTAACCACAGTGCCAGGGCAACGTATAAACACAGCGCAGAGCGAGAAGAGGAGGAGCCCCCTCACACACCCATGGAGCTGTAAACCTAGCAGAACCTCCTTCCTTCCACCCTTGGTAATGACTGCCCGAGGGTGCGTCTCTCTCTCCCCCCATCCGCCCTTCCCTCACCATTAGCGCCCAGCGGCATGACAGCCTTCGCCACCTCCCTGACCTTCCATAGCTCCTATTTTAGCTCAAAGCGCCGCAGATCTAAAATGCAAGTGACACTCCATAATGCCGGGCGCAGATGGACACAAAATCTGCCCCCTTCCACCGAAATAGAGTGAGTGCTCTGGCTCGTTTCCTCTTCCTTGTATTGCTTGTCAAACTGTTACAAATTACCTGAGCAGATGGCCTGAGGCTCATTATAGCTCAATCCCTAATACACACCTTAACCAACCCTCTCTAAATTACTGCTGCACAGAGTTGCTGCGTGATTAGCCAATCAGCTTTCATCAGAGCTTGGCCAGTTTTACGGTGCACATCCAAAACTGGTCAAATTAAACTACCCTTTTGATAATGCACTCAGGCCACAATCTGTCCAATTCCGAACCACTGTCCATTTTAAAAACACACGTCTTTGTTTCGTTGGTACTCCTAAATCCTTTAAAGGCCCATGCCTTTACTACGTCATCCGTTTCGTGTGACACGTTACGTCCTGAAAAATGCCATGTTTTAAATCATTTTTTTAGCTTTTCGTATGATATGTTACGAATCCATTTCGTACAATATGTTACGAATTTGTTGCGCTTAAGATCCTGTAATGTATCTTTAATTGTTACACAGAAATGATTTGATATTGAGATAAAAACGGCTGCATTGGACCTTTAAGCTGGTAAAAACACAACATAATCCTAGTGGCAGTGTATTTCCCAATCCTAATACCCACCCTCCATTGCATATTTGGTATCTGATTATGAGATTAATCTTTATGATATTTGTAACAATACTCTACACAACATCTGTATCCCAGACAAAAAAACAGCCACATTTAGAGGGGGTGTGACATATTAGCAACAACTGCCACATCTACTGAGTGAGTGCCTGTGAGGAAGAAATGTGGTCAGCTGGTTTTGTATTCAGGGCTGTTGTCCTTCCCCTCTCCATCTGCGGCCCCTCCAATTTCACAATCGAAGCCCAAGCCTGGCCGCATAATAGCTGATTTACTGAATCTAAGAGCAAAGAGTTATCTTCAAATTCCCTTTATGACAAGTACCTTCAAACTCCATATCCCTGCCGATTGTGATAGGGGAGGGGAAATGAAAAGGCACAGGCCAACAATGGCCAAATCAAATAGAGATCGGGCAGGGCCATGGACCTGAATATCTAAATTCCCTGCAGAGTCTCTGCAAACGTTACCCAGCACTGCTCTCTCTATTTGTGGGCTGTGCTGCATTTAAGGGACAGGGAGGGACAGGGAACAACACGACACAAACGTCCTGACAGAGAGGTCAGGCAAACGGATGGAGGAGCTTCATTAAAAGGATTGGATGGAACCTTTGGACTAGAACAAAGCCAGGCATTAGTTCTCCTACCTGATAGGGGCACCTTTGGCCTGAGCTGGCTTCAGTAGGACCGTGATGGTGGTGGCCGTCTCATTCAGAAATGCCTCGGATCCATCATACTCCTCCAGAGTTGGGGCTATGGGGGGGGGGGGGGGGAGACAAGAATGAAATGCAAAATCACAGACGGAGGAAAATTGCAAGAGTGGGGGTTATTGACGTCAATGGGGTGTACTATGTTGAAGTCTTGGGAAAAGCATGCTCCATCAAGACACATTATGTTTCATTTTGAACTTGGCTGAACTTTATTATAGTACTGCAATGTGCATAGTAAACAGCCCCTCTCCTGCTTGGAACATGTTTTCTAATGCATTTCTGAGAATTGCAACCCTAACAGTTTAGCCAAAAAGCGGGAAATGATGTTTCCTGTGTGATTACAACTAAATTGTGTACATTACATCTCTTAAAGATTGAACTAGGTGTTTAGTGCAAAAAGCACAAGGCCTCTCTCATTTAAGAAAGGCTACTGGCCTTATTTGCCAATATATCAAGAAGCTTTTAGCCTCCATTCACCTGCTTAATTTGATTGCTTTAAATGCTGGCTGCGGTTCGCATTATTATCTAATGAGGTCCTAGGCTGTCACTTCAACAGATTTCAAATACATCCCTGTCTAGTGCACGTTGAGTGCTGCCAAGATTAGAGTTGGGAAAATAGTGTGCTGAAGAAAATGACTCAGGTATGGAGAATGACAACAGGTATGGAGAATCCATATACTCCATTACGCAACCGAGTCTGATACAGTAACCATTACTGACAGATATCTCAGCGCTGTGCTTAGTATTACGGGAGAAATTGCTCTGAAAATCAAAACCCATAACCCAACCACATTATGCATTAAAATGCACGATGTTCACCCCATTTTGGTTACTTTGCTTCCTAGATGCTACTTGCAGCTGAAGTGCTACCAGACCCTTATTAACGTAACAACAACAGGCAGGAGTGTCTTACGATAACAATTACACTATGCACCAATTTAACACAGCTATGATAGCTACTTATTATATACAATAAACAATATTTCCTCTGGTACCACTCCTTGTAGTCTAGCAGCTGCAACACCCCTGCCATTGTATATGTAATCTACCATACTAGGGAGGATCCTGTTGGCCAGGTTTCCCTTGTAAAAGAGGTCTTCTGACCTCAATGGGACTTCCTGGATAATTAAAGGTTAAAGGTCCAATGGAGCGGTCTCAATATGAAATAATTTTTGGGTAACAATTAAGTGTACCTTACTGTGATTATTTTTGACCATTTGGATTGAAAACAGACAAAAATTGCTTTTTAGCAAAGAGCAATTTGTCAAGCAAGAATTTTGCTAGGACTGTCTCAGTGGGGAGGGGAGAACTGAAAACTAGCAGTTATTGGCAGAGAGGTTTGGAACTCTCTTATTAGTCTATTAACTCATTTACCACCAGGCCACCAGGCAGGCCAAAACTCCATCCTACCAAAACAGGCTGAAATTTCAGGGGGCATTTTCAAACAGCTCTTACACTAAATGGGCATTATCATCATTTTCAAAATTTCACAGTATTATTCCAACCTCAGTGTGGAAATATATACTGAGTGTACAAAACATTAAGAACCATGACATAGACTGACCAGGTGAATCCAGGTGAAAGCTATGACACCTTATTGATGTCACCACTTCAAATCAGTGTAGATGAAGGGGGGAAGACATGTTAAAGAAGGATTTTTAAGCCTTGAGATAATTGAGACAGAGGGCGAATGGGCAAGACAAAAGATTTAAGTGCCATTGAACAGGGTATGGTAGTAGGTGCCAGGCTCACCAGTTTGTGCCAAGAACAGCAACGCTGCTGGTTTTTCATGCTTAATTGTTTCTGTAACTGTGTGTATCAAGAATGGTCCACCACCGAAAGGACATCCAGTCAACTTGACACAACTGTGGAGCCAACTTGACACAACTGTGGGAAGCATTGGAGTCAACATGGGCCAGCATCCCTGTGGAACGCATTCGACACCTTGCAGAGTCCATGACCCCGAAGAATTGAGGCTGTTCCGAAGGAAAAAGGGCGGGGGGGGGGGGGGGGGGATAAATGTACCAGAGATGTTGGTGGTGATGTTGAGTGTGGTTGGGGGCCCGAAGCCCTTGACGGTGCTGGCTCGTATGATGAACTGGTAGGTGGTGCCAGGGTGGAGCTGGTTGAAGACGTGGTGAGAAGTGTTCCAGGGCAGAGACACGATCAGAGGAGGCCGCAGTAACGGCACCGAGGGGTCAAAGGACCGAATACCACTGTAGCTAATCTGTCAGGGGAGGGAGAGGTGAGGGAAATACAATATTTACCTAATGAGCTGTCAAGAAGTGTTCAAGCAAATGGGAATGAGTTTTCTGTTACATTTTGCTGTGATGGAAACTTTTTTATCCGTCTTACTGGAATGTAACTGGAATGCATATACATAGCAAAGTACAGAGCAAAGTTTAAAAAATGAATTGTGTTTACAACATGCATACTAAGACTTGTGGTGCATATGAACACATATGGAGACAATCTCATAAACCTGAACTAAAATGTGTGATAAAGAATTTGAGCATGTTACATTCCCATGTCATTATGTAGTAAGTGTCATGTGACTTCCCATGTCATTATGTAGTAAGTGTCATGTGACTTCCCATGTCATTATGTAGTAAGTGTCATGTGACTTCCCATGTCATTATGTAGTAAGTGTCATGTGACTTCCCATGTCATTATGTAGTAAGTGTCATGTGACTTCCCATGTCATTATGTAGTAAGTGTCATGTGACTTCCCATGGCATTATGTAGTAAGTGTCATGTTACATTCCCATGTCATTATGTAGTAAGTGTCATGTTACATTCCCATGTCATTATGTAGTAAGTGTCATGTTACATTCCCATGGATTATGTGGGCCAGTGTTCTCATAATCTCACAGCGTGATGACATTTGAGAATGAGGAAATGCTTCTTCCATACACCCCATTGCACACAAGCTATGAATCACTGTAGGTTGTTGTTTTTACCTTAAAGAATACAATACAGATCATTATGGATCAGAACACCTTCTTTTCATACTGTATCTAAGCAGTACTCAAAAAGGTATTTTTCAACAGTAACATATAATGAGTTCCCCTTCGAACCCATAGTCCACTGATTGAGTTACAGTATTTGCACCATAGTCCTGTATGAAAAAGGAGCAGGATGTTTCCAGAGGGACAGTAAAGGTTCATAAAACCTGTGAAACATAGTTTAGATATACAAACCACATGTGGATCCTGGACAGACCTGTCTACCCCCCCCCCCCACTCTCTCCCTCACTTCCCCACCTCTCTCCATACCCCACCTCTCCCTCCCCTCTCCTCCCCCCACCTCTCCCCTCCCTCCCCCACCTCTCTCCCTCCCTCCCTTCCCCACCCCACCCCGTCCCTCCCTTCGCCACCCCCACCTCTCTCCATACCCCCACCTCTCCTCTCCTCCTTCTGACCATAATGCTTCATTACCTCATACTGGGTGATGATCCCATTGGGCTCCAGTGGTTCCTTCCAGTAGAGGAAGATCCGATCCTCAAACGGTGTGGCTTTCATGGACTGGCTGGGAACGGGGCCAGGCACTGCATTAGGATAGAAGACAGGAGGAGTGAGTCCTAGTGCAATCAAAGGAAGGCCACTGTGCTGTAATGAATCCTATTCTCACAGAGAGAGCCACTCCTGAGCCTCTGCGCCTGTAACAAGACCACTGATTGGTTTTACTTACCGTAAAGCAACATGTTGAAAATGGCACAATAATGTAGAGCTCTGTGCTAGCACTGAATGGCAGACAGTCGAATCCCTGGTGGTTTTTTTTATTGAATTTTGATAATGTATTTACATGAGATGAGATCAAGGTGCAATGTCTTTTCAAGAACATCCTCTCTCCCTGTCTGCATGTTTTATGATCAAATTAGTCTCCTTTAATTTGCGGGCTTTATCCCTTTCACAATTAGAGTACATCCATCAGCAAGAAAAACCAGCATGCCAGACCACTGTGACATGAGTACTGATCAGTGGAAAACTAAATGTATTGAGTAGAATCTCCAATCCAAAACGTTAATGTATTGGAACTCTCTACGAAGATACTTCCTAGTGTTTTGTCTAACATTTTAGCAGTACAATAGCTGAGATAGCAGGGCCGTCAATGGGTAACAGTAGTAGCCTAATATTCTGAGGACCTTCGTAATACATCCTGGATTGGTAAACACTACTGACTGACAGCCTCATCACTACTGATGAAACCTGGCAGTCCCATGGGTCTCTATGGCTGCCACAGGACTGGTCTGCCATGGGGCTGTGTCTGCCTGCATGCCTGTCTCCCTGGGCTGTGTTCTAGTCTAGTCAGGCTGGGTCGGGGATGTCCAAAGCCCTCTCCTTCACAGCAGACAGACAGAGAGCAGTAGCGTGACCAGGTCACATGGCTGGGTGCTTGTCAGGCCTGTCTGTCTGAAGAGAGGAGCAGGGCCCGGGGCGGCGCGCACGTGCGTGTCTGCTGTCTCCAGATCAGTGTTAGAGGAACTGTTTACGTGGGCCTCTCTTCTCCTCTCCTCGCCCCCAAGTCAGACAAACTTAAATTTATCAAATCTACTGGATGGATGTCACTGAGACATCAGCTTTTTACACACAAAAAACAAAATGCATGCATTCCTTTTTCCTGACTGATGCTACTGAAAATGGGCTTGGTTTGACATGTTAAAAACAATCAGACAGATTTCTCTTCTGCTGCTGGAATATTATTGAAAAGTCATACACCCCAATCTATTAAAAAACCAAACAAATTGTAGAAATAGGTAATAACATGTTTTTATTTATTTATAATTTTTTATTTACCCTTTATTTAACTAAGCAAGTCAGTTAAGAACAAATTCTTATTTACAATGACGGCCTAACCCGGCCAAACCCAGACAACGCTGGGCCAATTGTGCGCCACCCTATGGGACTCCCAATCACGGACGGATGTGATACAGCCCGGATTTGAACCAGGGACTGTAGTGACGCCTCTTGCATAGAGATGCAGTGCCTTAGACTGCTGTGCCACTCGGGAGCCTAGCAGGACTGGAATATAACCCCAAAAACAAATCTCTAGCTACATGCAGAATCAGGGAAAAGTTAAAATAAGTTCAGGTGGAACAATTACAGAGGGCTCAGTCATTTCTCTAACATTATCTCCTGGGCTTGTGCGAACGTGAAGTGAGATTTAAACAGGTCCTCTTCAAGGGACAACATGTCTGCCGGTAGCCACAGGATAGAGATGGTCACCTGGCTGCATGATTATAATGCTGAAGCGTTTAATGTGAGTTACAAATTCCAGGGTGCCACCAGTGCTGTTATCTCAGCCCTTGGTTAGCTATCCAGCTAGTGTCTATTCAGAGAGCACCAGTGAGAAAACGTGCCCTGCTTTGAAATGAGTAACTCAGCCCAGATGTAGGAATCACAGGGGGGCAGCAAAGAGCATGAGTCAATCTCAACTGGTTACAAACAGAGCGAGATACATCTATCTTTTCAAAATAAATGAGAATTATAGAGATAGAAAAACACGCACAATGTATGTGGGTGAGCTTGATTCGTTAACATTGACGAATAGGTGTAAATTCTACATCTGAAATCTGAGCATTAAAAAAAGCCTCCCTGTTTCCTGACAACTATCCGTTATGTAGAGTGCACATACCATCTTCATCTGTCTGGATGATGGTCTCGTCGCTCTCCTTGCGTCCCTCGGGGTTGGTGAGGATCATCTTGAGGCTGACGTTGGTGTTGGGGGGCAGGTTGCCCACCACGTGGCGTGGGGCCTTGGGGTCCATGTCCAGGCAGTCGGCCTTGGTCTGATTGTTGGCGTTGTAGTAATGGTAGCAGATGGTGACGTTGAAGGTGTGGCAGCGGGTGATGTTGTAGCCCAGAGACTCCCAGTCCACAGCGATGAACCTAGCCTGGGTCTCTGCAATCTTCAGCTTCTTCGGGGTCCGCATCGGCTCTGGAGGAGAGAAAGAACCCATGACTACAATTATGGCCAACATAAAATCACTAGAGAGACCCGTTTGTGTACAGTGTCATCTGATTTGGGGACAACATATACTGCCACTAACATGTCTGTCACAGAAAAATGTGCACGGTTAGCCAGTATTAACACATCAGTTCCACATGGATGCTCTGTGAAAGCGAGGTGTTGATGATGGTGCATGACAATTGTCCTTCAGCAGCACAGCGGCCAGTCTACACAGAGCTCCACTTTTCTTTTCGTCATCCCCGGATCAGAACATATCCACAGACAAATAATGAGGCCGTTATGAGGATTAAATGTCCATGTGAGAGAAAAGGGAGGGGGGAAGCTAATGAGCAACGTAAACTGTGTGGATTGTGTTGAGCTGATGCTAGTGACCAGGAGGACACTCACACAGCCTCTTAAGGGTTTCTGAATTAGCCAATATATCACCCTGGGAGAAAGTCAATATAATCCAGCCCGCAATCCATCAAGCAATCGCGCCATGCTGGATACTAATGACTCTAATAGTCCAATTTACCTGCGCGATTAAGGCAATGATGCAAGTAGCACCTTTGTCTCACCGTGACTGTTTGCATTGTGGAGATGCAGCCAACACTGCAGCAACCAGCAAGGGCAGGACTTTAATAGTAGAATGACTTTAAACACTTATAACGCTGTATTTGTGTCTACTGTGCTGATCTCCTCATTTGGTTTGGACTTTCTGTACATTCATATTTGGATTATCACTAAAGAGTATTAATTACGTTAAGCTTTATATTCAAAACACTACGCATTTCCTGTCCGTGCATAAACACGAGTTAGGGGCCAGCTTTGAGGGTTAAGGGGCTTTCAATTTGTCCTTTATTGATGTGTTCCAGACACCGGCCTAGTCGTGGCTAAAGTGCATGACCTGACATGTAGAGGTGGTGGGGGTTCAGTCTCAGCTAAGTCTTCCACCGCAGTGAGCCCTGGTGCCCCTTCCCACTCTGCAACACTCATTATTTGAGTAATGGGGTAAGGATTCTACCATGGCCGGCCTGGGGGGGGGTTGTACGTGTGCACCGTGCAGGCTCTTGGCGTGGCAGGCCATCCTCACACAAAAGCCTCTCTCTCTCTCTCAAATGTCCTCTGTGGAAACAGACCTGCCCTTATTCTGTGCAGTCTCATCTCTATGACCACTGCTCTGAGCCACCGAAGGAAAGATTGAAAAAAAGGTTTGACGTTCTATCTATATGCATGTTAATAACATAACAAAGGAGAAAGGTGAACCCGTGGTGCTAAATCACAGATTGTCCATTTTTAAAGGCTGGGCCCTCAGCCGGGTGTAATCACCTGCTCTTTGACGAGCTTCGCCCAGGAGAGTCCTTCCTTTATAGCCTAATTAAAATGAAAAGCTCTGAATAAAGACTGGGGACTTGTTAACATGAATCTTAGATCGACTGTTGGCTCTGGGGGTTATTATAAATAAAGCTCTCTACAACTTCATACACTGTTAGAGAGATAGCGGGCCATCTCCAACATTCATCTACACCACTTGTCATTATTCGCACTCATTTGTTTGAGCCATTTATATTGATGTGGCGTATTGTCTCAAATCAATGGCATGGATGTTGGAGCTAACTTGGGAAAAACATGTCAATAGATACCAAAATGTAATTAAATCCCTCTTTTCCTCAGCGAAGAGTGGGGGGGAACAAATGTTCACACTCCTCTACCACCGTTACCCGCTGCCCTGCGATGTTTCATTTGAAGTGGCGCCACCGGTGATGAAAAAACGTTTGTCGTGACTTATTCAGTGGCCAGTGTTCCTGAGGGTGAGCAGTGCTCAGAGGGGAATTGGTCCAGGAGTGACCACAGGTTGTCTGTGATAGAGCGGAAGCCGTCGGGAGCAACCTGTTGACCTCCTCTCTCTTCTCTTCGCAGTACAAGCATTTAATAAATACCCAGAGAAACGGGAAACTAAAATTCAATTTCTCCCCTTTTTTTTTTGGGCTTCCTGAGCCGGCGACATGATAGTTCAATACGAGACCACTTCTGTGTAGAGCCAATGTACACTTATTCAGAGATAATTGTGTAAATAAAAGCAAGGGAGAGAAAAGAACGACGGGGAAAAAAGAATACGAGGGTAGAGAGACACATCTCCCATAGGTCCGTTTTACCTATAACGAGTCATTATCTGGTTGTCACTCACGGGGAAACGCACACAAAATTCAGTTGAGCCAGTGACAGCATGCAATTTCTGCACATTTTCACATGACACATTTATTTTTTCCTTAAATCTCGACAGGTTCTGTGGAGGCACATCATAAATGAATGGAACGAATAAGTCAGTGCATTTTTTCCCCCCACGTAATAATACTCTTTCTAAGTTTGGTCAAGGGCAAAATCATTTCAAAAGCTGATTTTCCTGACAATAGAGAGAGAGGTCAACAGTGACAAATAGCGAGAGAAAGAGCGAGAGAAGGCCATTCTAACAGAAGAATCGGAGAATTCAGTCATAATGACATGTTATGATCAGGGACACGTTTCATCTGCCAAGTGGGCACACGAAAAAGCCAGGGTAAAACTATTCCCATAAACTTTACCACACTTTATCCACTCCAGGATATGTGCACGACGTGAACTCAGTAACGACCAAATGATTTAGGATCAGCCTGAAATGGGCCTTGACTGGGAGATAGAGGCAAAGCCAAAGCTATACATTATCAACCTATTAGTAAGTGCCCAACCCACACGATGACCCGAAATTCAGCTATTCAGTTTGGGGGTGAAAAGATAAAAGAGCAGAAAAAAATAAATTAAAGTACCAGGGAAGAATAGAGTCGGATAAATTCCTGACATCCTCCATCATTTAAATGTCAACCAGGCAATAATAAGTTGGGGGTAGAAATTAATTGCTTATGACTTCCAATGCCCCATCAACTTTTACCACATGCGTACACACAAAGAAGCAATAACATTTGCATAGCAGACAATTACCTGTCCCCCTCTCTCTCTTGCCCCCCCATCCCCTCTTCTTTATTCTGTGTATTCTATCACCCAGGGCCATGATTAACAACGCGTGTACCCTTCAGAGCTGATCAATAGCCATGAAGTCCTGCATTAACTTTACAGATTAGGCAAGCCCCCTATAATAAATTCCATCGATTCCGGCAGCCTCAGATGCTAAAATCCCAGAGTATTTTTCAAGCCTTAAATTAAAAGGAGATATACGGTCCTGGGAGAGGCAAGGTGCCAGAGCGATTAGGAAAGTGTGCCCACTTTCCTAACTCCCCTTTTTCAGGATGGATGCAGGCTGCAGCCGGGTGGCTCACCATACTAAACAGGACAGGGCCCTCCTTTGGCCCCGCAATTCAAACACACATTTCCCCTCTGACCCTCCTTGCACTAGGCTTCCTTTATCTACAGTGCAGTGGGTGGGTGAGGAGGGGTGAGGGAAAGAGGGGTGGGGGGGGAGGGTCTGGAACGTGGCCATTTGGGATGAGGACACCGTGGCGTCGTCCCTGGATCTTTAATCAACCATTGATGTCGAAAACAAAACCCATTGTTCGTACCGCCCGCTCTTCGTGGCGAGCGACAATGTACTCTTTGTCTCCACGGCATTCAGCTGAGAGAAAAAGTAACATTTGCATATATGGAGGTAAATATTTCTCTACAGAGTGCTTACATGATTCAAAGGCATGTCTGAAGCACCTGATTAAGTGCACAAGCAATCAATCCTAATCAAATAAGCAGTCACCAGACTCCTTAATGGCAAAGAAACCACATTGAATATCCTGTATTGATTTCAGATCTTCCCTCCTTATTTTGCAGCTTGATTCCATTATTTGTTTGCTAATCCGATTAGCAAGGCCCATGATTGCATTATAAGAGAGTTTAAGAATATGTCACCCGTTGGGCTAAATGACCATGAGGATGCGTCATGGCATCGCTGACGTGCTGCTGGTCCAAACAAATTACACACAGGGGGCTGGGAATGTGACAGGACGGTCACTGTCCTTCCTGCTGGATGGCAATCAGCGACGCTGCCAACCAGGCTCCACGGATCATGATTGATGTTGATTGGATGGAAAGGCCTGAAGTAATACACTAATGTTCGCTAGCTTGGCATAGCCGGACTGTGAGAGAATTTAAGACACTTTATATTGTTGCTATGTGCATTTCTGCATGTAGTTGGTGTATACACTTCCAAGAAAGGTGATGAGTACTGTCAATCAAATCTCTAATTGTCGCACTACAGACACCAGGTGCAGGGAGAAAAAGCCCTTTTAAATTATCGGATGCAAATTTATTTGAGTTGTTCAAAAATGCAAATATTGTTGTCAGTCTAGGAATGCACACCAAAGACGCTTCGCCTCCACGTGGATCCCACAACAGGTGCTGTCATTGTCGCACAGGAAAACAAAGCACCATTTCTCCTGTTTGTGGGCAGAACAGGGGGATTAGATCTTTAATTGCACCAGGAGTCTCCTGTTTGCTCACAGATTGCTTCTTCTCTGCTTCCCAACTTCTTAACGTCAATCACAGTCGCCCGGTCTTCCACACTGCTCCACCACTATCTCTCCCAGGCTCCACCGGCTTTCAAATGAAATCGACAGCTAAACCTTTTGGAGCAGAACAGCTCCTTTATCTCCTAGAATGGCAATAATGTGAGCCAGGAAGACGGCTGCGGCTTGCACGGAGTTGCTCTGCGACATGTCTTGTCTGTCACTCTTTTATCATGACAAGAAAGGAAAAAAAGTTAATGAAACACCCCAAAAAGAATGTAATTGAGGATTAGGCAGACAAATTGTAGCTTGTGTAAATCAAATGGAGTTGCTAAACTTTGTAGACGGTTCTGCTCTTTGACCACCCTGGCAGAGACAGGGATCACGGATGACCAGGCATAATGGGTGTTTTCCAGAAATGGTGTGATTTGATGGTGATGGTGACAGCATATGGGGATAGGGTCACTGTGGGAAGGGGAAACAGCACAACAGGGTCTGGAGAAAACACACTTCAATTCCCCATAGGCCTTGCTGCCTGAGCTTGGATGGTCAACAACAGGCCACTGTGACAAGCAGTGGGCCGTCAAGAATTGCACGAAGGACAGTATTTGTATTCCGACCTGACCCGCAAAAAAAGCCTGCGTAGGATAAAGGGGCCCATTTCGAAGGACACATAAGATTGCAATAGAGATTTTATACAGAATAAGACCTTCAGACTACACAAGCTATATGATTCCATAGTCAAGCAGGCTGACGCACTCTCCCCGCCGTCACATGTGCAGCTATCGCCCCTTCTCAAGGAGACATGGGAGAACAAAGCCTAAGGTCGGCCAGCAGAGGAACAGAGCATTTGCAAGGAGACTTCCTCAACAAAGCAATCTGAGAGTCACTGTAATTATGTTCACCCTATTGTGGTTGATCTTTTGCGCCTCCATTGTGATTTGTTTTCTATCTCTCAGACTGCAGACGCCTAGCAGAGTGTTTTCCACTTCTTAAACCTGAGAGACGTTTTAAAAGGAACCCGCAGCCATTTAGTTTAAAATGAAGATCTGACAGCCACCGTCAGGGACACACTATGTCTCTGGCCAGTCGGGAGGACAGCGAGACGTTTCTATATGAATAAAACCCAGTGGAAACGCTCCATTACTAGTCTGTCCATCTCTCTGCTCTTGTGAGTCAATACAAAACAAGTGGGGTGAGTAATAGGAGGCATTTCACCTAATTGATTAGAATTGTCAGGTCAGAAAGCTAAATGCAATTTTGAAGTGGCGCTCGCCACTTGTCGGTGCAGCAGTTTCTTCACTCGTGGCGAGAGAGAGAGAGAGAGAGAGAGAGAGAGAGAGAGAGAGGTCTTATTGAGGAGCACTCCCTCACCCTCGCTTTCTCTCCCTCTTTATGGTCTTCTTGACATAACTGTGATAAGTGGAGGGATTGAAAATGGATGGCTAGTGGTGAAATCAACTTGGGGCTAAGCTGGCCTTTGGAATAGAGGTATTAATAAGGGTGGCTGTTTTCTTCATTTACCTCTCCATTAGCCTGGGAACCATTCGGGTGCTCTCTGGGGGTGACCCAATTGATGTAGACCTTCCAGTGACGAGGCGGCTGCGAAATCAACAACCAGCTGCCCACACATTTCCCATTATTCCATTTCCCATCGAACCACCGCAAAACATCCACTCCACAATAAAGCTTGGCCAACATAGCTTTCCTACCACACATCACTTACATGGTTATGGGGAGAATGTAAATCCAATATCATTTATTTTTAATTGTGTTTTTAGCTGCTCATGTAGCTCCCTATGGACCAGTGAATGTTGAGGCGAACACTGGGATGCACTAGACGCTAGGGATTTCTAATGTGCTTTGCTCCATTAACCTCTGCTGGCTAAGACATTGTATCTAGCTAATGGTGTGTACATTACTTAACGGATAGAAATATACAGACCCCCAAAAAACATCAATATCAACCGGGGAGAGGAGAGGGGGAAACACTGCAAACTCTTTAGAGGATGCAGGTTTATCACACTTTTCTCACTGGCTGAAGAACGAACATTTAAAAGAGATAGCGGTAGCTTGCCACGCAGAGCCAGTGTGTGTGTGTGTGTGTGTGTGTGTGTGTGTGTGTGTGTGTGTGTGTGTGTGTGTGTGTGTGTGTGTGTGTGTGTGTGTGTGTGTGTGTTTATGCATGTACAGTGCCTTCAGAAACTATTCATAGCCCCTGACTTATTCCACATTTGGTTGTTTTACAGCCTGAATTCAAAATGGATTAAATACATTTTTCAAAAATCACACCCATCTACTACACACAATACCCCATAATGGACAAAGTGAAAACATGTTTTTAGACATTTTTGCAGATGTATTGAAAATGAAATACAGAAATCTCTCATTTACATAAGTATTCACACCCCTAGAATCACCGATTACAGCTGTGAGTCTTTCTGGGTAAGTCTCTAAGAGCTTTACACGCCTGGATTGTACAATATTATTCTTTAAAACATTATTCAAGTACTGTGAAGTTGGTGTTGATCATTGCTAGAAAGCCATTTTCAAGTCTTGCTATAGATTTTCAAGCTGATTTAAGTCAAAACTGTAAAAAGGACACTCAGAAGCATTCAATGCCGTCTTGGTAAGCAACTCCAGTGTATATTTGGCCTTGTGTTTTAGGTTATTGTCCTGCTGAAAGGTGAATTTGTCTCCCAGTGTCTGTCGGAAAGCAGACTGAACCAGGTTTTCCTCTAGGATTTTGCCTGTGCTCACCGCTATTCTGTTTCTTTTTATCGTAAAAAAACTCCCTAGTCCTTGCCGATGACAAGAATACTCATAACATGATGTAGCCACCATGCCAGTAAATATGAAGATTGGTACTAAGTGATGTGTTATGTTGGATTTGCCCCCAAAGATAATACTTTGTATTCAGGACATGCTCAAAGGAATATTCAGTGTCTTTTTTTTCTTTTACCCATCTACCAATAGGTGCCATTCTTTGCGAGGCATTGGAAAACCTCCCTGGTCTTTGTCGTTGAATCTGTGTTTGAAATTCACTGCTCGACTGAGGGACTTTACAGATAATTTTATGTGTGCGGTACAGAGACGAGGTAGTCATTCAAAAATCATGTTAAACACTATTATTGCACACAGTGAGTCCATACAACTTACTTTGTGATTTGGTCTTGCCATAACAAAGGGACTGAATACTTATTGACTGAAGACATTTCAGCTTTTCATATTTAAATATTTATTTTGATTTTTATCTAAAAACATAATTCCACTTTTACATTATGGGGTATTGTGTGTAGGCCAGGGACATTTTAAATGCATTTTAAATTTAGGCTGTAACACAACAAAATGTGGAAAAACTCAAGGGGTGTGAATACTTTCTGAAGGCACTGTATGCCTACGTGTGTATGTTAACCAGTATTGGGGGCAAAGTGTTACAAAGTAACGTGTTCGAGAACAGAGACTACTATTTTGTGATAACGAGTAACCTAAGCGTTACTTTTTACTTTACTTTTACAATATTATTTCATATTTTACTTTGTTGGTGCAAACAAACAACAAAAATCCCTCCCCCTAAGCTACGTTCACCGTGGTTCCTGTTTCTGCACGAATGTTGTAGCGGGTAGCTGGCATGGTAGCTGTTAGCTAGATAGCTAGCGAGATGGCAGAAATAATAGCCTTTATCGTGGAAGTATTCGCATTACTTTGAATTGGTAGAAGAAAAGGACAGATGTTACCTCTCAAATCTTGACTGACGCTACTTGCAGGATTCAAACACAGGACCATTGGGTTCAGGCGAGAGCCCAATTTATTTATTTGGTAAGAAAGTAAACAACGTAGTTAGGTGATCAAGTTAGGCTCAGTTGATAAGAATGGACATTTCTCCAGCTCCATCTTCGCCATAAACATAAATGAAAGGACACTACAATTACACATTGTGATCGTATAATTTTACATAGAATATCTCTGCCCAGTTCGTATCTGTGGGTAAAACAGATTGGCTGCCAATTGTCCATGTTATCTGATGTCTCCTTTTACTGTGACCAGTTGGTTTTATAGATGTTATAACTTATGTGTAAATACAGTAATTCAACAAATCTTTTATTTTGAGTATTGTAAAGGAGATATTGCGTCTGTCATTATTCCTTGAGTTGGTATAGCCCAGAGTTATAGATTAGGCTATGGATGGTAGGCTTATTCAAGCCATTCAAAGATAGTGTGCGCCCTGTACTGGGCATAAGAAGGAATGACGCAAAAGTAATGTAACAAGTTACTTTCCAAAGTAAAAGTTACTTTCCAAAGTATTTTCTTTTTTTTACATTGACATTTTAGTAATTTAGCAGACGCTCTAATCCAGAGCGATTTACAGGAGCAATTACAGTTAAGTGCCTTGCTCAAGATGTTTTACCTACTGGGTTCTGGGATTCAAACCAGCAACCTTTTGGCTACAGGCCCAATGCAAGTTAACCGCTAGGCTAATATCTCACATAGCAAAGACAGTTGTATTCACAAAGCTAGGTATGCTCAGGCTTGAACTCCTCCAAGGTGCTCAGTCTGTCTGTACCTGAGGCTAAATATAAACTCTTGAGTTCTCGTTCCTCCTCAACCTGAAACAACTGTCATCCACTCCGCTTAGTACACAAATACTGCTCCAAGATGTCTGATGTCATAGCAGAGACGCCGTAAACACCTGAAAACCAGTTACAGCTGCCAAATGAGCTTGGCTTCACTGATGAATTCATAATGGGAGCTGCCATCTGTTAATTACCCAACTGAAATTAGTCGATCATTTAGACCCCTCTTTCCCAGACATAATAGGACATTTATTCATTTGCATGAGTTTAAAACACCCTAACACCCTAAAACCCCCTTTTCGCAGTCTCTTTAGAAGTCGGGGTATTGAAACTCAAACCATCATTTACACTTTTGGTTCTTTGCTCTCAAATGTATTTCCTCTTATTTACTCTCTAAAGTGACTAGCGGTGCACTACAGGAAGTTGGAGCAGTTGGAAAATATTTAAACATCTTCACATTACTGCCTGGCATCTCTATCTGAATATATCCATTGAAATATTGACCACAGAAAAAAATATAAATAAATGAAGGCTGAGAGTGTGAACGGGTGTGTGTGCGTGTGGGTGGCTAGGGCCATCTACTTTAAGTGGTGTCTGTCTTCCCGGTAGCCTACTCAGTGTGTGAACTGCTGACAACTTGCAGCTGATTGTTGACACATCAACCAGGATTAAGGGGCAGGGCAATTTGTGACTGTTGTTGTTTTGGTAATCAGTGGCTGTATTGGAGGGGGAGTGGTTTCTCCTCTCCTAGGCAATCAGCAATTAGTACCGGGAGGTGTGCTCTTCACCTCTGCTAGGCAATTAGCAATTAGTGATAGTACTTCAGTCTCCCCTGTTTTCTCAGCGGCAGCTGTAAGCTGTGGTCGTATCAGCGGCGGTCTCGTCGCCAAAACGAACTGCCGAGCTGTTCAATGAAGAAAAGAGAGGAAGGCTCCACACCACTCTCTCACTTGAGTATTTTACCCAGTTATTTTCAGATTCTCATTTTGCTCTTTTGTAGCTTTGTCAACTGTGTGTTTCTTTACTTGTTTGCTTCTCTCCCTGTAGGCCTCTCCCTTCTAATTTAGTGTACCCTCAGCGCACAACCCATGCAGAATTCCTGGTCTATGGCAGCATTCAGAACTGCCGATCTACGATCAAGAATGCAGAGTTAATCCCAGCCTATGCTGCCCTTCAGTCCCTAGAGTTTTTGGCCCTGACGGAGACATGGATCAACCCAGAGAACACTGCTCCCCCAGCTGCGCTCTCTTCATCTGACTACGTTTTCACTCTTAGTCCGAGAGCATCTGGTCATATGGGCACTGGGCTAATAATTTCTCCCTCGCTCACCTGTCCATCTCATTTGAATTCGTCACTTGTCTGCTCAAGGTTAACATTGTTGTCATCTATCACCCACCAGGTGCCCTTAGTCTCTCAATGAGCTTGACGCCTTGATAAGCTAATTTCCTGGAGATGGCTCTTAGCTCATTGCACTGGGCGACTTCAACCTCCTGACGTCTGCCTTTTGATTAATTTATTTTCACCTTTCTTCCCCTACTTACCTCTTTTGACCTCATCCTTTCCCAGTCCACTCCTACTCACAACACAGGCAATACGCTTGACCTCATTACTAGAGACTACTAATCTCACTGCAACCCCCCTCCAGGTCTCTGATCACTATTTTGTTCCCCTTCATCTCTCCTTCAACCCTACCCAGATGGTCATGGCCCTTTGCAATCTTTGCTCTTTCTCTCCCACTACTCTCTATCCTAACATCGCTCCCTTCTGTTAAATCCTTTTCCTTCCTGCCTCTTTGGCCCTACTCTCCTCCCTTTCCGCATCCTATGACTCACACTGTCCCCGGCTGGCTTGGCCCTCCCTTCCTGCTGAGTGACTCACTGCAAACTAACAGAACAGGACTGTTGTGCTGAGAAAAAAATGGAAGCACTATCATCATTTCACTCCCTCTCTTCCTTCTCTTCCTCAGGATCCACTGCTAAAGCCACTTTCTATCACTCCAAATTTCAAGTTTCTGCCCCTAACCCTAGAAAAGTATTTGCCACCTTCTCCTCCTTCCTTAATCCTCCACCCCTATCTCCCTCCCTCTCTGCGGACGACTTTGTCAACCACTTTGAAAAGGTTGACAACATCTGCTCCTCATTCACTCAGCCTTCATCTTTCTCCCCTCTCTCTCCAGATGAAATCCTGCGACTAGTGAGGTCTGGCCGCCCAACAACCTGCCCACTAGACCCCATCCCCTCCTCCCTTCTCTAGACCATCTCTGGAGACCTTCTCCCATTCCTCACTTCCCTTGTCAACTCATCCCTGACCACTGGCTGTGTCCCCTCTGACTTCAAAATAGTCGCTCCCCTGCTCAAGATACCAAAACTCAACTCCTCAGATGTGAAACTACAGACAAGGAATCATTTTCTTTCCAAAAGACTAATCTGATGTCAAACTATAGACCTGTATCCCTTCTTGCTGTTCTTTCCAAAACATTTGAGCGTGCTGTCTCTGACCAACTCTCTCGCTATCGCAGAACGATCTTCTTGACCATAACCAGTCAGGCTTCAAGACGGATCATTCAACCGAGTAGTCTCCTGTGTCAGAGGCTTTCCACACTGCTAAAGTTGACTCTCTTTCCTCTCGTCACATCCTCCTTGATCTATCCGCTGCCTTCGACACCGTGAACCATCAGATCGTCCTCTCTACCCTCTCAGGGCTGGGCATCTCAGGCTCTGCACATCCTTGATTGCATCCTACCTGGCAGACAGCTTCTACCAATTCACATGGAGAGGATCTGTGTCTGCACCATATACTTTGACTACTGGTGTCCCCCAGGGCTTGGTTCTAGGCCCTCTTCTCTCTACACACCAAGTCACTCAGCTCCATATCCTCACATGGTCTCTCATATCATTATTTTTATCCTTCCCCCCTTCTGACACCCAGGTGGTGACACACATCTCTGCATGCCTGGCAGATACTGTATCTTGGCCTACCACCTCAAGCTCAACCTCAACAAGACGGAGCTGCTCTTCCTCCCGGGGAAGGCCTGACCACTCCATCACGGTTGACAACTCCACGGTGTCCCCTTCCCAGAGTGGAAAGCCCCTTGGTGTGACCCTGGACAACACCCTGTCATTCTCTGTAAACATCAAAGCAGTGACTTGCTCCTACAGGTTCATGCTCTACAACATCCATAGAGGTAAACGTTACCTCACACAGGAAGTGGCGCAGGTCCAAATCCAGGCACTTATGGACTACTGCAACTCGCTGTTGCCTAGGCTCCCCGCTTGTGCCATCAAAAGCCTGCAACTTACCCATAACGCTGTAGCTTCCTATGTCACCCTGCTCCTCTGCACGCTCCACTAGCTTCCAGTCGAAGCTCGCATCCACTACAAGACCATGGTACTTAACTACGGAGCAGCAAGAGGAACTGCCCCTCCCTACCTTCAGGATATGCTCAAACCCTACACCCCAACCCAAGTACTCTGTTCTGTTCAGGTCTCTTGGCCCCTGAAACTAGGACAGCAGAGTGCCTTGACCATCTTCCGAAAACATCTGAAACCCAACCACTTCAAATAGTATCTTAAATAATACCACTGCACTAACTGTAAGTTGCTCTGGATAAGAGTCTTGCTAAATGACTAAAATGTAAATGTAACAGAAATCCATGTAATGCTGAGGCATTGAATAGAGTGAATAGCATTGTGCCTTTTTCAATCCAGTCTCTTTTGGATCCCATTCACAGGTTTGGAAGAGCTAACCTGCCCTGCCTGAGTCTGTCAACTTGAAATACCAGATTATGGTAAGCCGTCGCCATCGTCATATGTTTTCTGCAGTTTGGCCTCAAATCTTCCCCTCGTTGACAGGAAGTTCTTAATGGGTTTCCAAGAAACTGAGGGGACAGCCAAAAAACCTTTGGTTTCCACAAATAAACAGCATACAATCACAGTGAGATTATAATGCACCGGATTTAAGGCGGCTTGGGATAAGGGCTGAAACGTAAAGTTCTTTAGGTAACACCTCACCTGCTGTAACTAGCTACTGTGCTATGCTGTTGACTATTTGTGTAAAGGTTGAACTACCGCATCTCGTTTAATGTGCAAATATCAACTAGTTTCTATAATCGATAATGTCCACTGTAAAACAGGCTGGCATTCTCTGAATCACTTGTCAGCCCCTCTGTGTGAAGTCCACCTCGGACATACAGTCAATGACGATTCTAGTCTTCTGTCAGCCATATCCCACTTCGATGGAGAATGTCTGTTTCTGACCTCCACAAGCCTTTCTCCATTCCACTCCTCTGTCCATAAGTCTGTTGACTGACAGTATCGCTGCTGAAATATGGCCCGATGGCTTTTTCTCATAATCAACCACATAGCCTATACTGGGTGTTAAATATCTCACCCTTCACTGACCATTAACTATTTCACCCACAAGATGCTAACATGATGTGTGATCATGGTTTCAGATTTTAGTCTGCATGGTGTATAATTTGTGGACTGCTTTCAAAATAGACGTGTTTATCCCCAACTTGAGAACTAGAGGAGACTAATAATTTTGTTGCCGCGCTGAGTGGTCACAATAGTTCCTTTTCCTGCAATCAACCAATTTGCCATCCATTTCCTGTGTCAGTCATTTCCAGCCCGGGCTTGCCACCATTCAGACTAACCTCCCAGTCCTTCCCAAACTTGATTATATTTCACCTTTTATTCTCCTCAGACAAGTACCAATAAATCACGTCTTCAGGAGGAGGAGAGAAACTCCTCATAGAAAATATAACAAAGGAATGGCGAGCATTGCCTGCGTCTGCCTCCCCCCTGGGACCACTGTAAAACTCATTCTCACTATTCCCAATGGGGAAATGAAACGCTGTGTGTCACTCCAGTATCATATCAATTACCCACACAGTTACCACTAGCACTAGAGAAATTGTATTCAGGGAGAGGACGGATGTGATTTTCCTCCTTGTGATCTTCTGTACCGAACGAAGATTTTCAATTAAGAGTCAGCAGGGTTGACTCTGGATGGAGCTGGAAATAAGAGCACTATCTGCTGCTACACTTTCCAACATGGAAACTATTATGAGAGATCTAATGGGGTACATACCCTGTGATGTCGCAAGCGAGGCTTGTAGTAGCTTGATAACCTAGAGGGAAAAGTGCTACTTAATTTTTGCATTTTAAATGACCTGAATTTCCCAATACTATCTCTGGGAATCTGCATGTAGATTTCCAGCAGTGATGAACTGTTTTTGAAATCACAAAAATACACTGAAACATTCAGCAAGACTGCACAACTTTCACATTCTGAATTGCCTCACATCAAAGAGCTGAGATTTCAGTGAACTACGGCCGTTTAGTGTATGTAAATGTTTGGAGGGGTATTCGGTGCGCCACTGAAGTCATGGCCACATGTGTTTTGATTACACGCACATCCCTTTAAGCTTGCGTCGGGCATACGACCTGACAAACTACACTACTGTGGATGTGAAATGTTTGTACATATCAAGTCACAGTGCCCGGCCATTCAGAACACAGCAGTCGCTAGACTCTCTACTTCCTAGTCACTGACAATTAATCTGATGGCTTCTGAGGAGGTTTACAGCCCCGGGACAAGCAGAAAGCTGCTCCACTGCTGCTGTCACTTTCCATACACATTCCTCCTTCTGCCCATTACGGAGAGCAGGTCCCTCTTTGACCGTCGCTGATAATGGGTGTAGTATAACAATAGCAGGTACAGTATGATCGTTAGCGGTGAAATATGAGGTCTATTCCTGAGCGAGGCAATGCCATTTCCACAGGAGGCTGTGTGATCCATACATCCCTATATAAAGAGTAGCACCACAAATCACAGGGAGGAAGGAGCCAGATAAATCTGTAAAACAAGCCCAGGCACAGATTACCTAACTTTGGCAAGAGCAAAATGTCAAGGAGGCATCTTTTTTTCTTTTTTGCCATCTTTTATTCATCTCACATGTGATGGATTACTATCAGGGCTAAGTACTACTGTATGAGGTGCAGGGGGAACGAGTGTAGACTCACACTGTGCACTGTTGGGACTTTCACTTAGCAATCTTACCTCAGACAACCAAGTTCCAAGCAAGTAGTTAGTGCCTTATCTTACAGAGCATATTGATGTGGTAGGATATTAACCACCGCAGAATGGTAGGATATTAACCACCGCAGAATGGTAGGATATTAACCACCGCAGAATGGTAGGATATTAACCACCGCAGAATGGTAGGATATTAACCACCGCAGAATGGTAGGATATTAACCACCGCAGAATGGTAGGATATTAACCACCGCAGAATGGTAGGATATTAACCACCGCAGAATGGTAGGATATTAACCACCGCAGAATGGTAGGATATTAACCACCGCAGAATGGTAGGATATTAACCACCGCAGAATGGTAGGATATTAACCACCGCAGAATGGTAGGATATTAACCACCGCAGAATGGTAGGATATTAACCACTGCAGAATGGTAGGATATTAACCACTGCAGAATGGTAGGATATTAACCACCGCAGAATGGTAGGATATTAACCACTGCAGAATGGTAGGTGTGAAGAGGATCATATACACTAGAATGGAAAGTCTCTATATTCCTGTGATCTTTAATTGTATTGAAATTGCAGCCGGTGCAGTCTGAGGAAGACCGAGTGGGAGAGAGCCGGGAGGGAGGGAAGAGTGAGAAATGGCCAGGTACTAGAGTTCTTAAAAAAAAGCCACACATTTGTCCAATTTCTTCGTTTTAAAATTCAAATTGCAGAGCCTGTAAGGAAGCTGATAAGCAGTCTAAAGGAGTAGTCAACACACACCCTAAGATATAGAACAGGTGGAGTATATGTAATGATGGCAAGGGAAAAAAATATCATTAAGGATTAATGCAGAGTAATGGTTTATTAGGAAGGTCTTGGTAGTAAGGTTTTAGCATACTTGTGTTTTAAACACAGCTGTTCAACTGGTTCAGTAAAAAGGCTAGTAAATGGGAGAATCCATTGTGAGAATTGACTATATAAAATGTAAAGTATGGCTGAGAAGAATTCATTCAGTAATACACTATTCAGGCAACTGGTGTATGACGCACATGTTTGCACAATATCATGGAGGTATTTTTCTTTTCCATGTTGTCATTCATTACTTTATGATTCAAATGGAAAGCGACATTGTGTTCATCACATCCGGAGTAATGCAAAGGATCATGTTTTTTGCCTCAACGTAATGAGCAAAAGATGGGTGGCTGGATTACAAAAATCTACCAGAACCGAGCAAAAAAAAGAAAAAAAGAAGGAATTTACATTTAAATAACATTTCCCTCTCACATACAGATGTGAGCAACTTCATGTTTGTTGAAAGGATCTGTGGTCTCACTGACGCTTCGCTGTGCATTCTGCAGAAGAAGCCTGGGCTAACTGTTGAACAAACATTAATCACCATCTCCTTTATCTGCTCTGCCCGGCCCAGCCTCCACAACACCGCCAATCGTTCTGCTGTTAGGGAGGCCTCGGCACGCCGCGGGGTGCGCCACAGAGCCAAAGCCATCCCTTGCATTTCATTACTACCGCCTATTTAAAAGGCTTTAGCCTGGGAAGATGAGATAGTCGGGAAGGCTGCCGCAGGGCATTCCGGAAAATTGCTCAGAGTTATATATTTGTGGACGGCCACTCGTTGGTGGAATGACTTATTTCACAAGAATGAGTGATAACTCGCGGACATGCTATGTCAGGGAGAAAGAATAGATCTGCCTTGTAGTTTAACTATTCAAAAAGAGGCTTAGGAAGAGTCTGTATAACCTATAATACAATTATTATATTGGCTGAGATATGAAAATATGTACGTGGCGAAAGTATAAGTAATAAAACAATATTTCCTTATTGTTGGAAGACATATTTTCATTGAAATGTTAAATGTTTTTCTCTGGCAACCTGTTCAATACCAAACAATTGTCTCATGAACTGCTATTCACTAGCTCCTTTTGTGTGAATTGTTTGGTACAGCATGTGAATAACATGGCATATTATGCTTTCAACAAAAGCGCAAAAGCCTTCAATAGTGTATTGTTACTTTATTAAGGCAACGCACAAGGACAAACCCTATTTTCAATGAATTGCTTTCATTTAACTTACTGATCTATGTTTTAAATGAATGCTGGGACCATACTGAGGCCACGGTTTATTTTACAGATGAGTCCTGAATAACCCAGTAAAACTGCAGGAGATTTGACCGTTATTCTGTTACCAACCTTTGCGTCTGTACAGTTTTGCCAGTAAATGCGTTTGTCTAATTTTCAGTGGAAATTGTTAAAAGTAGTTATTGTGCAGAGTTGTATGGTTTGTTAACCACTTACACTTGTGGAAATTGGCCTATATGGATAGGCCCAAATGTAAATGTTTCTAACAGAACTATAAAAAGCATGTGTTAGTGCTAAGCGATTAGTGCATTTTGAGGTCGGTTCAGTTATTAAAAGGTAATCACAGTTTTCGGTTTTGATTTATATAAATGCTATAACACAGAATAAAACAAAAGTCCCATGATGGTAGTGACTGCTCATTACTGCATCCTTTGCCTCTTCCGTAGTGGGCATAAAAGAGAGACCAGACAAGTAGATGCGCAATGGATTATGGTCATTGTAGTTAATTACCACATTTTATGCGTTAAACTAATATTGGCCTGTGGGAAACTACAACTACGTCGCACAGTTCAAACTGGATCAGATTTATCTCTGGAGAAACTGTGCAATGTGCGCATTGACCTCACAGGAAAAAAAAAATGGCAGTCAAATAATTGAACCGACATAGATAAATTAGTTGTCAAAAAAATGAAAAATAACCCACATTTATGTTAATCGCTCAACACTATGCATGAACATGGTAGCAATTGAAAGACAACACTGGAGATTCAGGCCAAAGGTGAGGACAAAAACAAGACTGAATCCAAACATTACACTGATTTTTCTGGGCGTTTTACATTTACTGTACTTTTAGGATTTGTAAATAACAATCTAAAAATACTCTAACATAAGAATATGAATTAACATTTTGCGTAGGTGCAAGATGACTAACAAAATAACCATTACAAGGGTCTGAGTGAGAGGTCTAACTGGTGTCTCTAAGTGACCACAAACACACCTCTCTAAACAGTGTACAGTTCCTAAGTAATATCAATGCACTTTTATGACTAAAGGAAAGAGCCTTCTACTATAAAGTTTTTTTTTTTGTTTTTTTAACACAGCCCTGCATCCCCACCATCATACAATCGCTGTTGTTGTTTACGCAATCCAGAAATGTTCCATTTATAAATCGCCACCAGGGTCAGGTGGGCATTATTCGAAAGTTTATTCTATTGCCAACATAGCTAGCTAAGTTATAAAATACAATCTTAGTGTCAGGCTTTCAAAAGGCACTTTAGACAAACAGATTGCTATTTTGGTGTGCATAGAATGGAGTCATGAGTGCATTCAAGTGCGAGTTCTGCAGCTTCGTTGCTTCACAATAGGACAAACACAGGCTTATTCTGTTCAGGACAACCCAGGGTGTAAGACATGTCATCCATGTAACTGTGGCTCAAACATAGCGATCATAAACGTTGATAGTGTAAATTACATTAAGTTTTCAATTACGGAAATGTGAAGTGCACATTTGGACTCACGGGTATGTGGTTTGCTTGTATGACTTCAAAGCGGTATTTACTATAATCCTCGACATTTCATCTGTCAGAATACATCGACTCCTCTCGATTTACAGCGTTTCCCTCCACTCAGACAACAGCAAATGTGCAAACGTTGCCCAATTAGCAGGAGGGATGGGAGGATCTTATTGTCGTGCGCGGTGCTCAAGTTTATAACGGCTGTCAGTCAAAACCCATACAGCGCTGTCAAACGGAAAACCTGAGCTCTGACATCATTGATAGCATGTTACTCTACAGCCACTGCGTTGCAATTTAGGCACGTATCAATGACAATCTGCCATTTAACCCATAATAACAATATATGCCATTGAGCAGGTGCTTTAATCCAAAGTGACTTAGTCGTGTGCATACATTTTAAGTATGGGTAGTCCCAGGAATCAAACCCACTATCTATTAGTAGCAAGGACCATGCTCTACCAACTGAGCTACAGAGGACTGTACAGTATACAGGGGCTGTGAGTGGAAAGAGATACACCTTGAAAGCAATGGTTTTTGTTTGACATCATTTTTAATTGGGCAATTCCTTTCGGAACAGGGAAGGTCATGTGTTGACCGTGGCCTGCAGTCGAGGAGGCCTCTTCTCTGGACAGAAATCATTGAGAGGGCACACACTTTCATTTAACTAGGCAAGTCAGTTAAGAACAAATTCTTATTTTCAATAACAGCCTAGGAACAATGGGTTAAATGCCTTGTTCAGGGGCAGAACGACAGATTTTGTACCTTGTCAGCTCGGGGTTTCGATCTTGCAACCTTTCGGTTACTAGTCCAACGCTCGAACCACTAGGCTACGCTACCCTCTAAAGAGGGCTACAGGTAAAGGCCTTTGTTGGAATTAATTAATTGAATGTAGCCCTGCTCTCTGGGTAAAAACAATCATTGGGAGGGAGAGTCACGACAGGTCAAAAGACAGAGAGCAAAGCTGACATTCTGTCAAATAGACATATCTCCCACTGGGCTTCTAGCCTGACTAACTCAATACTATATAGACTTTTTTGTTCAGCTCAGTCCCCATGTTCTTTCAGATGTTGCATTATTTACCATTATCAATATGCACTATAATGGAGTTAGTCCTTCAATGTCGTCTAAACGGCTGCTGGCCAGCTCTCAAAGACCGAGCAAAGTGTCTCCTTATTCCCCTGTGTTTTCCTCCCTGCACTTTGTTTATAATGAGAGTTCTCTGATTTACTGAAGCATTGCACACCATCGGGCTCAGACCACATTCTGGCCAAATGGACGTGCTGCCCCTACTGGTGCTTAGGGGGACACCTTCCACTGGCTCCTACACTCATTAGTTCCATTTTTAAGACCCATCGGCCTCAGTGTCCCACTCTTCTGCTGCGCGGCACGGAATCATATAGGGCCAACTATGGAAAGACGCAGCTTTCGATTCACGTAGTAGCATACAGAGTAGAATACACTATCTTCAATGGATGGGGGGGGAAAAGGGTAATAGATCCCAGAGGTCGAGTGAGGAGTTGAAGAAAAGAGAATGAAATGGAGAAAAAGTTTGCTTGGGGTTCTCAGCAAAAAGAGTTTAATAAAAGTGACACATTCAATTACTGGGCTGTGTGACTGGAGGGTAAATAACACGTGACCCACAGATTGTAACAATCTCACTCACTTATAGAGGCAAAAAGAAATGAACTAGATTTTCATTCATTCAGAACATTGCCCCTAAGATAGAGCGTGGTCAAGTCAAATAATGTTTTTTAATGCCCTGCACTATTACAATTAATTATTTCTCGAGTCGGCAGAAATTGTGTCATGACACATTAAATCGATCTTAATTGATATGAATTGTTCCCCCTCCTAATCCCTTTTGCAATGCACGGTGTGGAATGAGACAGAACAAATTGCTTTGCTTTGTAAATATCCTCATTTATCATGATGAAATAAAAGCCAGCCTCCTTCCTATTGTAGAGTAAGCCTTCCTGTGTATGCATCATTACTGAGAAGCACTGAGCAGCCACACAATTAATAATAATCCACATAAAGTCAAAATGGTTTGTGAGGCAGCGGTAAAAAACACAACAAATACCAAACAATCCCTTCCAGTCACAAGGCAGGATTTCTCAGAGGCGCTCGTGATTAAAAATGGAGCAAACAAACAAACGAGAGGATTTATAGAGAGAAGATTCCCCAGCAGCGTTGCCTTAATTGAGAACACTGGCCAGGGGACTTGGTAGAGATAGGCTTGAGAGGAAGAGCGGTGCCTGGGAGCAGAAAACATTACCATCCACCACCACCGCTCTGACAGTGAGTCCTATTGACAAAAAGCTGGACTTGTTTTTGTGCCAGGCCTTGGTTATGTATGGTATGAAATATTAGCTGTAACATGAGAGGAACAACACAGAAGGTAAACTCGATTTACCACCCATGCCAAACAGGGTGCATTTAAATAATACATCAGAGTCCATGCTTCAGCAGTCCTGTGTGGATTGTCACTGTCTGGAACACCATTCCTTATGATTCATCTTCATCCCGCGCAGCTTCCCATTTCTCTGACTCCCACGAAAGAGTAATGCCAGGCCTAGCGCGGGAGACGCTCTGGAAGCGCCTGAGGTAACGAAAGTAATATACCAACTCCATGTCCCCCGCCATTCACTGCTTGACAGTCATTTATGTTATCAACCATTCAAACTCATTTGGCAGTGGAATGCATTTCTGCTCCCCCCTTGAATCCATCAAAATATGATATTCCAGTAGGGAGTCATACTAATAGATGCTGTGCTCCAACACGTGCTTTATTTAGTGCAGGGGTTCCCAAACTTTTTCATTCAAGCCTCCCCATGCCACATCTACTTCTATGGGCACAAGCACTGTTCATGACACAAACTGTTCACACCCCTCTTGTTGGCTGAGAGAATGTTTTGCAGGTTTAAAGCTTATTTCCTGCAATTCTACAGATTTTGTCATTGGGTACAGAGAAAGTTTAGCCGTTTTTTTAAAGCAAATTTTCTCGCAATTCTATACATTTTTTGCCATGTCTAATGTGTATTCATGTGATATTTGAGTGACTTGAAGATTACTACAAAAATCTATGGGCTAAAAATGCTAGCTAAAAAACATTAGCTGACATGGGCTAGACATGTTTGACAAGTTTATAAAACGGCTCTCGAAGTTATGCAACGACTGACGTCACAAGAGGAAAACTGATGATGCACTACCCAATTTCGAAATGTCACCTTGTGCATTCTACTATTACAACTTTCAAGAGTAAGTTGAAGCCGGACTGCGTTCCCTACGGGGCCTAAGGGCAGTTTGGGAACCACTGCTCTAGAGGACGATCTGTGACTGCTACCAGGACTACTGATATAACGACTACTGCTACTAGTACTAGTGTAGTACAACAGCTAACATTTTTGATCATTCCACACGCAGTGGGTCTCACTCTTTCTCTCCCTCGCATTCTGATAGTGTGCATTTATTCTCAAAATCTCCGCTTTTCGTGCCTTTCAGTACTTATGGGGTATTTTTGGAGAATAATACTGTTTTGAAAGTTCCCCTGACCCATGGACAACCCCACCACAACTGGTGTCAGTCTCACTGCAGGCAAAGTCATGGGCAACAGATTAGCAAATGTCACAGGAATTCATCCTTGAAGAAACACTAGTCCCTCTGAGGTAGGTCAGTAGTAGCATGTACAGTTGTGTGTGTGTGTGTGTGTGTGTGAGAGGTTATTTTCAAACGTGTCAAGTGGAGAGTACAGACTGAGTACCCAAATCAATAGTATTAATCCCAGTGTACTAGGATGTTAATAACATCAATGGGGGGCCATAATCACCATGATCGTTTACCACTTTCCTATGCAGGAGGAAGAAACACTCATCCTGTATGGGGGGGAAAAACAAATCTCTTGTGCTTTTAAGGGTCTTTGAAATGAACGCAGAACTCAAAGAATTAGACCCCTAATTAATATTTCTGGCTGCAGGGCCCAATCAAAATCAATATGTAAGACTGAGCATTGATCATGTGTGGAAAGTCAATGTGCATATGAGAGTGGATGGGTGGAGACCTGTGTGTTTGCACCTGAGAGGAAATAGTCCTCACTGCATCACTAAGCACGCCCGTTGTGTTTTGGGAGGTTTGTCTTGAGACTCCTAATCGCCGGTCCCTTCGGCGTTCAGCAAATAGATGGCGACAATTAGTGATAGCATACACCAAATCAAACACCTTGGCAACACGTTAGCGAAAAAGTGGGGGAAAAAATCCTGACCGAATGCATTCCTTTCAGTACCACAGGACAGGTTGAACTGTTGACCTTGGCTCTAAATAGGTTGTTATTGGATCGACTGTTCATCTGAAGGGCTGCCGGTGATTTCATTGAAATTGCCTCAATAAAAGGCCTGCCACTGCAAATGTCAGCTCAGAGAGGTCATTCAGTAGTAATCAGTACACCTTTTTTCTGTGTAATCAGCAATGTGATGGTCAGCCACTCGTGGTTCTCTATTACCTTTATTAATTGGAATGGTGTCTTGCCACGAGTGCGACGTCCTGACTCTCACACTGACTGAGGTCCTTGGAGAAAACACTGACTGAGTGGTCCTGAAACATCTCCCTGATAGATAGGCCTCTGTTCTGTTTGTCAGTCAAAGGAAACCTGACACTCCATTACTGGACAGTGGTTACATCAGCCTCAGCTCAACCTAAACACGGGATTCTTCCCAAATGACACCCTATTCCCTTTTTAGTGCAATTACCTTTGAACAGGGCCCATAGGACTGTAATAGGTTGCCATTTGGGACACAGATATGGCTACTTTTGCTCCATCCCAATGCTCTTCAACATTTAAGGGTGATATTACTAAAGCCCATGCAGGACTACTCTGTCTGGAGGAGCGAGGCTAAAGTATATGGCTGAGGACCAAGTGCAGTGCTAGCTAGTTCTGCAGAGTTAATTGCTTTTTGAACTGGCTTCAAGAGCTTATCCTAGCCTGTGATGCTCTGAAAGCACAACATGTTCAGACATGTAGAACTATTAAAACCAATCAGGTCGGTTACAGATGGCAAAAGGCGTTTGTAGCGCGACTTGAGGTGCTCGTAGAAATGCACAGGCGAATCAAAGCCGTACGGCGCACTAAGAGCATTAATTTTCTCTGCCTGTCTGTCATGCAGGAAACTGTTCTACTGCAAGTGTCAGCTTAACAACTCTACTACTTCCTCTCCAGTCAATACGGTGTTTCCTGTTTGAATTTAAAAGGCGACAACATTTCAACACTCTCCGGTAAAACCCCTACTGGGCATTAGGAACCGAGTGGTCTGTTCATTTCATTATACACAATCTAATTTCCAGCTGAGGAGTTTTTTGAGCAGGCAGTGGTATGGAAAACACTTTAGGTTCTTGGAGCATAGAGTGCAGAGGACTGCTGAGTCTATCCTTTCAATAAGAATCCGGTCCAAATGAAGCCTCTGCTCATTCTACCAGACATGGGACACACGTTGAGTAATGATGATGATGAGCTACATCCTATATTTGAAATCTCTAGTTGAATGTAGCCTTTAATGATGTTTTACTCATCAATTCTGCTTGTAGGAGGTGTTGCTTGGCTAGCTGAAGAGTTCTTGATGAGACCAACAGTCCTCCATGTTGTCTCACTATCGTGTGGGTGAGTGGTTTGTCTCGACGGTGATGAAAGAAAACCCTTCCCGTGGGAAAGCAGACCTGCTCTGTCTACCTTTCACTATATTTTCTCTCCTCTCTATCCCTCAGTCCCAGTCTTCTGTCTGCTGGTTGGTAACCAGTCCAATAGGGCTCAGGTGGCAGACAGTGCGCGGCCTGCCTGGCTATTCCAGCAGCACCGTGTCATGTGCTTCCCTCAGGAAATCTGAGGCACTTACACAATAGTACAGTTCTTCCACAATCGTGCCACACCTATTCACACACACATACATCCAACTTAAAAGGCAACAGCGAAGAAGATTGTTTCCAATGCTTTCTTTTCTTTTCTTGGCAGTGTTTATGGCAGGAAATGGGGGACTTAAGGCGAGTCTACGTGGTCTGAAACGGTCGGGGGAAATTAAGCACAGCTGGGAACCATGGTGGTGTATGACATCTGTTTAATGTGCTGGGACAGACGACAAAGTGACAACATGGTAGGAATGCCACCACCGTAATATAAACCAGACACTAATGGACCCACCCATTTTCCCAGTACAACAATACTATTACACAAAATGGTGGGGAGAGAGAAATATATGGAACGTGAATTCTATGCAGCAATAAATGGTGGCAGTAACATGCACCAGCAATTATTAGCTTTCATTCCCCGGCCTTCGAATCGTTTATTTCTTTGTTATTTAACAGTGAAGCATGGGGAAATGATCAATACGTTATTTTGCTGAAATGGCATGACATTTGTAAGAAATAAATTACATAGGGAGCATGCTAAAAAATATATAAATACAAATACAAACGCAAACTCTCTGGAGAGAGGCGCCCTGAGGATTTTCATAATGCGTTCGCTCACCCTGCAAATCAGGAACGTGACATTGACTAGTCTGCGAGCCACCCCGCCTCTCTGCTACCCAGGAGCTCTTGTCCTAATAGTAATGTACTGCTAGTGAAAATAACCTGAAGTTCACAGGAAAAAGGTTAAACAGTGTGAGAGGAAGTTGATTTTGTTTGTGTAGGAGAACACGTACATAAGAAATCTCTGCGCACTGTTTGCCATTCTTGGCCTGCACTTGCTCATGGCACCCGTTCCCAGATGGAGAGGAAGATGCTCAGATGCTTAATATTAGCATTTTAGATACAAAGCAAGGATGCCATACAATTCCTACTGAAGACAAACTAATAATCTCAAAAGGAATCTAGGGGAAGTGTAATCTAGTATAAAAGTGTCTGTCATACATACAGGGTATACTTTAAAAAAAAAACTAATATCAAAGATTTGAATTTAGGCTGCCTCTTTAATTAAGCCCAGTTATCAAAATGTGTCTGCTGAGAACATAGACATATCACAACATCTATTTACACAGATGCCTGGTGCCTACATCTCTCAAATTGACTTCCGAATCACCAAGGATTCCTTTTGCTGTGGATGTCAGGGTCTGAACACCAAAATATGAAACTGGAAAAACATCCTTATGCATTTTGCTAGGTGGGCGCATGCAGTGAGATGTAGGACAAACTAAGGAAGAGGAAGATATTGATATATACGCTTCCTGTATTGCCATAAACATATAATGCGTTCCTGCCATTTCCGTTCCTGACAATTTCATGGGCAGCACATAATTTAATGATATGATTGGCTGTGATGGATGAAAGCAGCGACATAGAGTAGGCATCTCCTCCCGAGCAGACTACAGGGCTGTACCTGGACTATGTCCCCTGGAAAACCTCACTCCACAACCTGACAGTAGCCAAGAGGAAACACAAAACTACAGAGAGTCCCCACTCTGAATGTCAATCTGGAAATACAGCTGGTCTATTCACATCTGAGGGTGAGGCATGAGAATAGATGGATAGTGTCTCAGGCTGATGGAAAGGCAATGCCCAGAGTAATGAAACACTGCATACATTCCGCATTATTCTTAATAACCACTTTCCATCTTCAGATTCCTTCTCCGTACACAAACGCTCCACTACGTGCTCCCCCATATAACTTCTGTATATAGTCCCCGCCTTGTTGATATGCTGTTTAATGCAGATGCCATGGCAACCCAGGACTGTGTATCACGCCGCCCGACAGAAATGAATGAGAATTCCTTCCTCAGGTTTGTCATCCATGGACCCCAGGGTAAATACTGGCAAGGTTCGTTCTGAAAAGCATGCTAGTTTATTTCCTTAGAAACACCCCCTACATCTGAAAGGAACTCTTAGTGAGTGACGGCCATGACACTACCTCTACCAGGAACCTTGTTTATTTTTCCCTGGCTTTTCCAATTATGTTTTCTAAGAGCGCCCAAGGCAATTATCTGTATGCAAATATCACAGAGCAGTGGAACGCGGAGAGAGGCAACAGGGAGCAAAAAAATTGAAAATTAAAAACAACGGAGAGAAAAGGAAGGAAGGAGATGGAGACTTACCGGCACACTTGGTCCTGGTGATGAGAGGTGGTCCAGACTGGCCGGTGCCCCCCTCCCCTGGTCTAGTGAGCAGCACACGGATCTCGTACTCTGTGTCTGGGTCCAGGTGCCACAGCTTGTAGTTAGGGGAGTTGACAGCATGGGTCTCTATCCAGCTCCCTGATGTCATACGATACTCCACCTCCTTCAGAATGATAGGGCCGTCCCCAAATATGGAGTTGGCATTGAGCTGGATCAGAAGGTAGGTGGGTCCAACACCCAGCAGCTGAGGGGGTGCAATAGGCCGCGGGGGTTCTGGAGGAGACAGGCGGGAAACAGAGAATATGGTTTAGCACAGCATACTTCAAGGCATTTCTATTAGGGACATTATCTATTTTTGGCAAAAGCTTCCAGTGTCTGTGTGTTTTTATTGCAGACGACAAAGTATCTACTCAATCAGAAGTATCCAACTAAAAGGTCTGGATAACACATTTTTTTATGACCCATTTGGACTCTCTTTTCCAAATCGATAATCAATCTAATGAGATTTGTGTCATCGTCACACCCAATGAATTCAACAGGAAGAAGTTCAAGTTAGAATGGGTCCGAGGGCACCAAACTCTCAGACCGACCAGATGGTTCCACTTCCAGTCAGTCTGGAATCTCTGCTTCTAGCTCCTAAGCAACTTTGCAGTATTTTGTTTTTTTTGTGTGTCATTTCTTACAAGCATTTCGCTACACCCACAATAACATCTGCTATATATGTGTATGTGACCAATAAAATTTGATTTGATAAGGAGACATAAGGACAGAGCGTTGTTTAACGCACTCAGATGAAGCTGGTCTCCGGCCTCTGCACATCATGCAGGCCTCTGCTTTTCCCTCTTCTCTCTCTTTTCTCCCAGGCCAGATGGCTGTCGGCCGACTCATTTGTTGAAGCTAATTCAACAGCAGTGGCAATACTCAGAGATCACATTAAGTCCAATCTGATAGTCACTGTACTGGTGCTAACCCATCCTGGCCATATCATCTTCGTGAACACACGTTACCGTCACAAAGTCGGTTATTCAACATTCTGCTTGCAGTACATTTTATTCATGTCCACCTGTTTACCTTCCACTTAATCATCTGTTTGATCAAAAAGTGTGGTACATGTACACTGAGTATACCAAACATTAGGAACACCTTTTTAATATTGAGTTGCACTCCCCACAGCATGACGCTGCCACTACCATGCTTCAATGTAGGGATGGTGGCAGGTTTCCTCCAGACATGTCGCTTGGCATTCAGCCCATAGAGTTCAATCTTGGTTTCATCAGACCAGAGAATCTTGTTTCTCATGTTCTGAGAGTCCTTTAGGTTCCTTTTGGCAAACTCCAAGCTGTCTGTCATGTGCCTTTTACTGAGGAGTGGCTTCTGTCTGGCAACTCTACCATAAAGGCCTGATTGGTGGAGTGCTGCAGAGATGGTTGTCCTTCCGAAAGGTTCTCCCATCTCCACAGTGGAACTCTGTCCGGGACAGCCAGCTCTAGGAAGAGTCGGGGTGGTTCCAAACTTCTTCCATTTAAAATGATGGAGACCACTGTGTTCTTGGGGACCTTCAATGATGCAGACATTTTTGGTAACCTTCCCCAGATCTGTGCCTTGACACAATCCTGTCTCAGAGCTCTACGGACAATTCCTTCAACCTCATGGCTTGGTTTTTGCTCTGACATGCACTGTCAACTGTGGGACCTTATATAATATAGACAGGTGTGTGCCTTTCCAAATCATGACCAATCAATTGAATTTACCACAGGTGGACTCCAATCAAGTTATAGAAACATCTCAAGGATGATCAATGGAAACAGGATGCACCTGAACTCAATTTCGAGTGTCATAGCAAAGGGTCTGAATACTTATTGACATAAGGTATGTTTTTTATTTTTAATACATTTGCAAACATTTTTTTTTTTTAAGTTTTCATTATGGAGTATTGTGTGTAGATTGAGGGAAAAAATTATGTAACAAAAATGTGGAAAAAGTCAAGGGGTTTGAAAACTTTCCGAATGCACTGTATATTAATCCGTCTGTCTGCATATTTCAAGACATGGCATATGAGGGTGAAGTGAGATACCTGATGAGTTGGACAATACTTTTCACATCAATCATCTTGAAAAAATGTAGACTTAAAAAACGTAAATCAACCAATCCTCCATCGATAACACAATGGAAAGGTAAAATGTTGAAAGTGCGTGGGCGACAAAATGAGAGAAACCAAATGGTGCTGTTTGAGGCCATGTGGCAGAGAGTGATGCGAGCGCTGGAGATGGGGGTGTGAGCAGGTGTGATGTCATTGATGTTTGTGTGCATTTGTATGCTGTCGTTTGCATGTGTATGTTTTGTATTGTTTAAAAAATATATACAGTACCAGTTAAAAGGTTGGACACCTACTCATTCAAGGGTTTTTCTTTTTTTTAAACTATTTTCTACATTGTTGAATAACAGTGAAGACATCAAAACAACACATATGGAATCATGTAGTAACCAAAAAAGTGCTAAACAAATCAAAATATATTTTAGATTATTCAAAGTAGCCACCCTTTGCGTTGATGACAGCTTTGCACACTCTTGGCATTCTCTCAACCAGCTTCACCTGGAATGCTTTTCCAACAATCTTGAAGGAGTTCCCACATATGCTGAGCACTTGTTGGCTGCTTTTACTTCACTTTGCGGTCCAACTCATCCCAAACCATCTCAATTGGGTTGAGGTCGGGTGATTGTGGAGGCCAGGTCATCTGATGCAGTACTCCATCACTCTCCTTCTGGGTCAAATAACCCTTACACAGCCTGGAGGTGTGTTGGGTTATTGTCCTGTTGAAAAACAAATGATAGTCCCACTAAGCGCAAACCAGATGGGATGGAGTATCGCTGCAGAATGCTGTTGTAGCCATACTGGTTAAGTGTGCCTTGAATTATAAATAAATAATTTACAGTGTCACCAGCAAAACACCCCCACACCATCACTCCTCCTTCTCCATGCTTCAGGGTGGGAACCACACATGCAGAGATAATCCATTCACCTACTCTGCGTCTCACAAATACATGTCGGTTGGAACCAAAAATCTCAAATTTGGAGTCAAAGGACAGATTTCCACCGGTCTAATGTCAATTTCTCGTGTCTCTTGGCCCAAGCAAGTCTCTTCTTCTTATTAGTGTCCTTTAGTAGTGGTTTCTTTGCAGAAATTTGACCATGAATGCCTGATTCACACAGTCTCCTTTGAATAGTTGATGTTGAGATGTGACTGTTACTTGAACTCGTGAAGCATTTATTTGGGCTACAATGTAAGGTGCAGTTAACTCTAATGAATTTATCCTCTGCAGCAGAGGTAACTCTGGGTCTTCCTTTCCTGTGGTGGTCCTCATGAGAGCCAGTTTCATCATAGCGCTTGATGGTTTTTGCGACTGCACTTGAAGAAACTTTCAAAGTTCTTGAAATTTTCCGCATTGACTGACCTTCATGTCTTAAAGTTATGATGGACTAACGTTTCTCTTAGCTGATTTGAGCTGGTCTTGCCATAATATGGACTTGGTCTTTTACCAAATAGGGCTATCTTCTGTATACCGCCCCTACCTTGTCACAACACAACTGATTGGCTCAAAAGCATTAAGAAAGAAAGAAATTCCACAAATTAACTTTTAACAAGGCACACCTGTTAATTGAAATGCATTCTAGATGACTACCTCATGAAGCTGGTTGAGAGAAAATAGTAAAAATTAAGTAAAACCCTGGAATGAGGTGTCCAAACTTTTGAATGTACTGTATATAGAATATCAATATTTTGATATATTCTCCTTTATTATTTTCCTCTAACCCTACCACCCCTCCCCTAGTTGGAGTAAACTAATGAACAATAACGCTTAGGCTTTTACTTCCAGCTTATACATACTATATGCATTTTACGGACACAGTATATTTTACAATAGTTATCTTTTGTTCGTTTTTAGTCCAAGCCTTCAGCTACCCTCAACCCCTCCCATTGACCTCTGAAGACCATCCAGTTTTGATTTCTATTTGCCATATTTTTCAACTGTGCTGTGAAGTTTCACAAAGGTTCTGAACCTTTCCATTGTCATAGTTTCAACAGATTGTAAATTAAAGAAACATTTTTGCTAAGAGTATTATTATATTATACTATGACTTTTTAAATCACCCAGCAGTGCTATCTGCAGAGTTAGCTCCAGTTAAATCTTGCAATTCTTCAGCCATTCCTGAACTTGTGACCAAAAACAAGCTACATATGGACAGTAACAAAACAGATGATCTAATGCTGGCCCATGTTGACTCCAAAGCTTCCCACAACTGTGTCAAATTGGTTGGTTGTCCTTCGGGTTGTGGACCATTCTTGATTCACACAGAAAACTGTTGAGCACGAAAAACCCAGCAGCGTTGCAGTTCTGGATACAAGCCTCTGAATGGCACGCATACACATTCCATGTCTTAAAAATCCTCCTTTAACCCGTCTCCTCCCCTTCATCTACACTGATTTGAAGTGGATTTAACAAGTGACATCAATAAGGGATCATAGCTTTTACCTGGAATCACCTGGTCAGTCTATGTAATGGAAAGAGTTTGTATACTCAGTGTATAAATAGCACTTACACTGAGTCATACACATGGAATCCAGTGCTTTGATTCAGACTGTAATGTGGATCAAATTTGGCTCGTAGGGCCCCCATCTGACGTGACCCATGCTTTTGTCTGTTGAACCTAACAATTATCTACAAAAAGGACCTGTTTAGTGTTTAGCCCTGCAGGGCATACAAATATACATTGTGTTCATGAGACAAATTGTTATTTGCTTGAATTAAGCCCCAACAGAAGACCATAAATTAGAAAGTAATTGTTTAGCTCTTTTGCATTATTAATACCCAGGTGGACGTAGCTCTATAACAAGCTAGTGAATCGTGTACGGTGGTGATGGTGGATAACGTCCCAGAAGTGCTCTCTTTGTGGAACACACAATACCTGAACCCAGGACACTCCCCCTGTAGAGAGTTCCCAGGAGTTTTTAATTGTGTTTGCTTCCTGGTTTTCTAAACCAATTAATCTCTCTCTGTCTCATTAGTTGTGCATGAGATGCGTGCTGCAAAAATTATTGGGCTGCTCTGAAAAATCTAATTTCTCATAATTCAATAAGATAAAAGCATTTGAAACGGACACACAACTACTGTGGCCTACCGTACTAGTGCCAGAAAGCATGTACGAAAAGCAGAAAGCATATATGAAAATGCATGTGACATGTATATTTTTACTTTTCCCTTAAAGGTCACCAGAAATGTGTCTGTGTATTTTCTTTATGTTTGAATTCCTGAAATCCTGTTTCCGGGTAAATACACTGGGTCAAAATACTGGATTGCTTATAGACTCCAACTAAAACGAACCAGAAGCATCTTCACAATTGATTTAATCAAAACAATTCATTATCGAAACCACTGATGTTTATTAGAAGTAGTTTTCCAGGAAAACGAACCAACGCCATCAACGGGAAAAAAATAGAACGAGGAAAAAAGCCATTTAAATGCAGAGGCAATTGCCAATCTAATTTGTACTTGTACCTGTAGGCGAGGACCGTTCTCATTTCATTAAGACGTTCGGAGGAAACGGCGTAAACATAACAGAGAAGGTCTGGAGTAAATGACACCCAAAATGGCTTCTTTCGACTGAAAAACTATAAATACGCTTGCAATAAAATGCACAGTAGCATGCATGCAGAAGGCTTTAGCAAGCAGGCGTTTTAACAGCCTTCCATGACAGGTACTAGGCAGGCAGGCTGACTGACTCTCCCCATTTAGGGCTTCATAACGGTGGCAGGATGATAGTAACAGTAGGACTGAGCAGGTAGATAGTGGCGGGCGGGCAGAGGGGGGAGGGGAGGGAGATGATGATGAATCTTTCATCATCTAATATTGCTTCTTCCCCAGCAGCCCATCCATCACATGTGGGGTGACAGTGTGGAATGATATCGCAGAGCCCTCGCATTACTGCTCCTTGAACCTTGTCTCATCCATCTCTCATCCTTCAGCAGGCCGCGCCGCTAAACATCAGCCGTGCCGTCGCACAACTTAGGCTACTGACTGGCCAGCCTGCAGCTCTGCTCTGACTGCTCTGACCCAGCCCCAAGCATCCACAGCCCCGGAGCCCATTCTAATAGTAATTGTCGACAATCTCCAAGGCAGTAGCTTGATCAAAAAAAATGGGGGGAGGAGGAGAAGGCAGAGCGGGGTAGGGGGAGGAAGGGGAGTGAGAAAAGAAAGGAGAGATGTATAGAGAGAGAAGAAAAAAAACGGGTGTGCTGCAGCAACTTCATTTTGTGCGGGAGGAAACGTTCAGGTCCGCTCTGGCTTATTTTGAAGTTAATGATAAGCTCCGAGGCAAAAGATGACAGCGACTAGGCAGGCCTTGAAACAGCAAAGTGCACGCAGCAATCTACAGCTGACTGATGGCATTACAAGACGCAAAGGAGTGATCCCTTCCTCCACCTGTCTCCCCCACTTTACTTCCAGCATGTAGACACTGTTTGGGCTGATGGTATTAGACTATCGTCTACAAGGTGACACAATCATTCTGCCTCTTAAAACCCTGTGGTTAAGAAGCAAACAGTCCACAGACTGCTTGGAGTTCATTTCAGGTTAAATTTGCACACCACAAAAATACATTCTAAACCAATATTGTTAAAATTTGTTCCCCCGTGCATTGGAATCAACCCAGTTCCATATTCATATCATTAGAATATTTTCCTGTGTTGACGCGTTTCTCTTTTCTTGTGTGCCTTCCAAGTTCTTCCTTTGGCATCATTATGAGGCTTCATCAGAGTTTAACAATCTCTCTTTGAGCCTGGGATTGTCAAGCAGGAGCCTTTCTTCAGTGGGGGAAGAGCTGGCAGGTACTGAGTTTGAATCTACTTTTAAGCAGAAAATATCTCCCAGCCTGCTCCTCAGCTGACAGTTGTGTCTGCCACCAATCAGCCAGTTTGTTTACGGCAGGGTGGCACACTGGCCCCCACACGCAAACCCCGGGGGAGATGACAGCACACACTATCTACACAACAGTGTACACACACAATTGTGCATACATTCACATGCACAAGACAACATACTAGAACCTTTTAGATGAAGCACATTTTTTCCCATGGATTCCTAATCATAAAGACTTGGATAAGAAATACAATTGAAATACCATGTTGAGAATTGCACCTAAGGTCAACTCCGAAGTCTTTCAATTAGCCGTAAGAAACATCTCACTATCAAAGCCGTTCACGGGCTGCTTTTCCTTTGATTTGTTAAAGTGGAGCGCACCAGGCATGTTTGTTTTAGGCCCTGTTCCAATGAGCAGTATTGTCAATAAAGTTTTGTTTCTACTAGCAAGGGGGCAACATCATTACTCAAAGAACTCTGGGAGCTGCGCAAACCTCATGACGAAGTGAATTGTGTTCCGCTTGGTGTTGTTTCCCTCACCGCTGGGGGACACATAGATCAATAGTTCTTCGGTGAAAGGAATTTGCCACTTAAATTTTCATTTGTTACAAAGCGGAACAAAATTGCCGGCAGCATCCTCTGTCACTTCGGTTTTGGCAGAGGACCCACTAATAAACTGTTACCCTTAGGCCATAATCGACAACGGGCAACTCCTTGCCAGCTCTCATTATGGGCTGCCTGTATCAATGGCCCCAAAATTTCCTTTAAAATTACCATCTTTCGGATTGCTGTAGCAGGATGTCAGTTTTCAAGCGCCAGTGAGATATCGGACCTGTCAGTGCAGTTAATGTTCAACTCCCTTCTAACACCAGGGTTCTGGGGCCCTCTGGCCTGCGCTAACAATAGGATTTGCTTTACTGATGCAAGAAAACTGTCCCTCCCTTCCTCTGGGTTGGGAGCGGAGGTAGGAGCTGGGAAGATGCTACGATTGTCTGTATTAATTCTCTGTGTGGCTGGAGATATGCAGAGCAGCTCAGAGAGAGAAGTCTGCTGATTTGCGAGGTGTCTGTTGAAGCATGGCCTGTCGCCAAGCCTCTCTGCGCTCTCCACTGACCCCATCTGAGAAGCATTCCCACAAGCAGACTTCACACATCATGACATGAGAACTTGTGTATTTATTTTCCCTTTGGTGATTCTCATTTGAATATCCTAATAATAAAACTCCTCCATCTGAATAAACATATGCTAGTTGTGTTTTCCCTCACATATTTATCTTTGATTCATGCATAATGTTTATAAGAAATTTGGGAATTTTTGCAACTGAGTCCAAAACCACAACAGCTCTTAGACTTGAATAAGAGCTGCTACCAATCATTTATATGGTAGTAAACAGCTGTGCATGGATGTTCATCTGAGGAGGGCACAAATACCTCTGACGATGAGTCCGGCGAAATTGGACACACCAGATCCTCTCTCTGATTGGGTGACACATCGATAAAGGTCTTGGTCCAGATTAGTCACTTCCTTCAGTCTGAACGAGGCAGCGAACCGCCTGTGGTTGATGTTCTTAGTCGACGCCACGGGAATGTCCTCCCCATTTCTCCTCTGCACGATAAAAACAAGGAAAAAACATATGCGTTTGCACTCATCGGAAGGCCGTTTATATTATCAGGAAGATGATGGCAGACATATAAAATCTGGAGTCATTTCTTAAAAACAAACATGGCATCAAGGACGCATCAAGCTAGTAACACAGTGTAAAAGTGTATCTCAGAGGGATAAATGGGTTTGTTAAGCCGCCACTTCCTCTAAGGGTTTATCACGGTGAACGTTATCAGACAAGTTTGGTGTCGACAGCACTGTCTCTTTTACAGTTTCACCTCGACGACCGCCGGCCCCGAAATGGTCACATCGCCTCTCGCACTTTCCCACCCAGTCATCCATGAGAGGAGTTATCCCTTATTCCCTCCCTACCTCCTTCTCTCCCTCCATCCCACTCTCCCTTCATCTCTGTGGGCCTTATCAGTTCACCCTAGGCATTAGGGGGGGGGGGGCTTCGACAATGCAGTCACCTGAACAGTGATTTTCCCGCAGCCCTAGCTGACAAAATAGATTTTCCATTCATTCATAATAGACATTTCCCCAAAGAGATGTGGCATTGCCTTGAATAGCGTATCGTATCTGAGATGGTTAAGAGAGGTTTTTGAGTTTTGAGGACACAATGCCAAGTGATATACCAAGTGATAGATTCGAATTTGGTTGAATTTTGAACTCACTTTTTGTCTATTGGCGTGATACATGAACAACAGTATGACCCCACCATTTAATAATGAGTCCTGGTGTTCAGTGGTTATCCTGCCCTGCCCGCTCCCAGTCCCTACCTGCAGCCACAGTTTGTTGTTGTTGGCATCCCGGCCGGTAGCGATGCACTGGAAGGTAGCATTCTGCCCTGCGTTGACTTCCACATCTCCCAGGCGCAGGAAGTGAGGCGATTTATCTACGGGGGACGAAAACAATTACAGCAGTCATAAATGCAACGTACACGACATGATCAATGCAGCACCTCCCTCTCCTCGCCATGTCAGACAGCCAAGTCCTAATTACTAGCTTCTACCTCATCTGTCACACGGACACAGCCAGAGCTGAGAGGGTGAAACGGTACAGGTAAACACACACACCAGTGCTATGAACAGCCTGGATTATGACAATACGCACGAGCACCTCAGATCAAAAGATACTGGTGTTCCAAGGGGGCAGAGACAAATCAAAGAAAAGGAAACCTAGATGCACCGACATGAGGAGAAGGATGAAAGGAAGAAGAGACATTTGGAAGGGAGAATATTAACAAGCAAAGTTTTGATCTGGACAGCTAAATTATTCATGGTGATTTGGCTGGTTGGCAGTCCAGATGCCATGTGGTTGTCGAGAGCACTGCCGGCGGTAACTGAGCACACATGACTAGGAGGAACATTTTACGAAAAGGAGCTAAACTCTATCTGAACGCAACAGGACCACGTGGTCAAAACTGTTGTCTGGCTCCCCGCTGTTGTTAACATCCAGGGATCCTCGTTACATATTATCTAACGAGTCAAACGATGGCTTGGCTGTTCATACTTTGAATACATTAGCTATTTCTATGTCAATGTATAGATGCACCAAGTGTTCTCTCGGTAAGTTTTTAAAGATGCTGCATTTAACATTCCTTCAATTATCTTTCTTCAATTTGACTTTGAGGACGAAAACTCACTGCCTGTAGATGTTTTTTTTTTAATGAATGTTTTGGAGTGATTGTGAATTTAATTGTGTTCTATAATCCAGCAGCGAATTCAAAACACAGCCTAAGGGTACTCCCCCAAATTAGCCTGTATACTACAGCGGAAAAACTGATTAGGCATATTTTATGCACAACCCATACATACAAAGAGACAGAATCTTAGACAGAGAGCACTACCGAGTGTGAGATCTAGAGGCGGCGATCAAACAGTGAGATGATCCAATGGGCTAGTGAGGAACCATTCAAAAAAAAGTCCCAACCATAGTGATTTACAGTGGGGGAAAAAATAATTTGATCCCCTGCTGATTTTGTACGTTTGCCCACTGATAAAGAAAGGATCAGTCTATAATTTTAATGGTAGGTTTATTGAACAGTGAGAGACAGAATAACAACAATAATATCCAGAAAAACGCATGTCAAAAATGTTATAAATTGATTTGCATTTTAATGAGGGAAATAAGTATTTGACCCCCTCTCAATCAGAAAGATTTCTGGCTCCCAGGTGTCTTTTATACAGTTAACTAGCTGAGATTAGGAGCACACTCTTAAAGGGAGTGCTCCTAACAGCAGCTTGTTACCTGTATAAAAGACACCTGTCCACAGAAGCAATCAATCAATCAGATTCCAAACTCTCCACCATGGCCAAGACCAAAGAGCTCTCCAAGGATGTCAGGGACAAGATTGTAGACCTACACAAGGCTGGAATGGGCTACAAGACCATCGCCAAGCAGCTTGGTGAGAAGGTGACAACATTTGGTGTGATTATTCGCAAATGGAAGAAACACAAAAGAACTGTCAATCTACCTCGGCCTGGGGCTCCATGCAAGATCTCACCTCGTGGGGTTGCAATGATCATGAGAACGGTGAGGAATCAGCCCAGAACTACACGGGAGGATCTTGTCAATGATCTCAAGGCAGCTGGGACCATAGTCACCAAGAAAACAATTGGTAACACACTACGCCGTGAAGGACTGAAATCCTGCAGTGCCGCAAGGTCCCCCTGCTCAAGAATACATATACATGCCCGTCTGAAGTTTGCCAATGAACATCTGAATGACTCAGAGGACAATTGGTGAAAGTGTTGTTGTCAGATGAGACCAAAATGGAGCTCTTTGGCATCAACTCAACTCGCCGTGTTTGGAGGAGGAGGAATGCTGCCTATGACCCCAAGAACACCATCTCCACCGTCAAACATGGAGGTGGAAACATTATGCTTTGGGGGTGTTTTTCTGTTAAGGGGACAGGACAACTTCACCGCATCAAAGGGATGGTGGACGGGGCCATGTACCGTCAAATCTTGGGTGAGAACATCCTTCCCTCAGCCAGGGCATTGAAAATGGGTCGTGGATGGATATTCCAGCATGACAATGACCCAAAACACACGGCCAAGGCAACAAAGGAGTGGCTCAAGAAGAAGCACATTAAGGTCCTGGAGTGGCCTAGCCAGTCTCCAGACCTTAATCCCATAGAAAATCTGTGGAGGGAGCTGAAGGTTCGAGTTGCCAAACGTCAGCCTCGAAACCTTAATGACTTGGAGAAGATCTGCAAAGAGGAGTAGGACAAAATCCCTCCTGAGATGTGTGCAAACCTGGTGGCCAACTACAAGAAACGTCTGACCTCTGATTGCCAACAAGGGTTTTGCCACCAAGTACTAAGTCATGTTTTGCAGAGGGGTCAAATACTTATTTCCCTCATTAAAATGCAAATCATTTTATAACATTTTTGACATGCATTTTTCTGGATTTTTTGTTGTTGTTATTCTGTCTCTCACTGTTCAAATAAACCTACCATTAAAATTATAGACTGATAATTTCTTTATAAGTGGGCAAACATACAAAATCAGCAGGGGATCAAATATTTTTTTCCCCCACTGTAAGTAGCTGGGAGACGATGGCGAAAATAGAGACTGAGAATCACAGTGTCAGCTAGGTCGTGTGCTTAGCTAGTTCATTACGATCAGTGCAATGGGTGGTTAGAGAGGTGGGTGGTTCAGCACACCCTCGTTTCACACAGCGCTTAGTCAGGGATTCATTCTAGCCTCTCTGCCGCTGAAGAGCCACAAGCTCCTCTTGAGACAGGGATCAGAGCCAGTGGACACTGATAACCAGGAGGATATGGTCATGCCAGACGCTTTGAACCAAGTGGTTTCATAGAAAGTGCAAAAGAAAACGACATTTTCTGTTTAACCGGTTTGTCCAAATCGGAAGCATTTGTTATTGAAGAGCGATCATGCACTTACTAGGAATATGATTGTTTTCCTATAGTGCTTACTAAATACTTAACACTCCTTAAAAAACTAAAATGGGTTTCTCCAAAGTAATAAATGGGTAAATGTTTGAGACCGAGGGATAATTATTATTGTTAAATCCAACTGAAATTACCCTCTGGAGCGACGGCATTAGCAGATTAGCTCCAAATTAGCCTGGGATGTATCGGTCCCCTGAATCAATCCACTTACCCCGCTGCCAAATGAGGGGTGGCTAGTGCTCAGTACTGCTCACTGCTCAGAGCATTTCTCTGGATGCAGCTGTCAATTTAAATGAATGCTGCTACTGTGGAGGCTAGGGCTGTATCTCAAACGGCACCCTATTCACTACATTGGGCCCTGGTCAAAAGTAGTGCACTCCGTAGGGAATAGGGTGCCGTTTGGGATGCAACCTAGGAGGAGGTAGCGGGAGAAGACGCATGGCTGGACACACCGGACTGGACCAGTCTAGTCCTCAAAGGGTCCAGTGTCCCTAAACCAGCCATTTCACCCACCCTTTATAATTAACTGTCACAAAAGGTTGACTACACTGTTCAAAAGGATTACATTCCTAGTTAGTAGACCTCATCAGTGAAGGTGAAATCCCTACCCCCTGTGGTTGCTGGTGCTCCTAATTGGGATGCCTTTCCATTATTTAATCTAATCCTTTATCATCCTGGATAGACTAATCCAAATTATTCTAGACAAAACGGAAGTGAGGGAAAAATCGAAATATTACAATTTTCAGTTTGGGGCCCTTTTGATGTGTACGAGTGAATACAGAGCAAACAACTGTGGACACACTCACTCACTACATAAAGAAAAGTTGATTTCCAATGACGTCTCAGAATCTTGGCATCTGTGGAAGCTGACGGAAACATGCTTTCACTGTGTCTTTGTAATATGGTCTCTGGGTAAAAACATTTTTAAAACACTACTACGGTATATTTAATAGTCAGGTCATCGGGAAGCCAGGGATTTTTGAAAGTTAAAGTACTTCATTGTGCTGAAGTGGGTGGAAGCCAGCTATTACAACCCAGAAAGCCATGCTGAGAGAGCACAATTATCCTTTATTACACGGCTGATTCATTTATTAATGTATTTATTTATTCCATCCTCTGCCGACAGTCACTGATGTTTTCAAATGCAGGTCAGCCCACTCTATTGTCTTCCAGCAGCAAAACTTGCTCACTTCACCTTTCCCCTCAATCACAGTGTCACCTTACGTATCTTAATTTGCAAAGCAACAAAAAAAATCCATCAGCAGCAATGCAGTAGTGTCTGGTAATTACTGCCGGTGTAATGACTTACCACATGGATAGCTCAAAACCTGGATGTCATCAATCGCAATGAAGCCTGTCTTCCCGTCAGAGACCTCCGCCTCAAATATGACCTGCCAGAGAGGAGGAGGGGGGGGGGGGGGGGCAGGATGTTTACAACACTCATTTCCATCAAATTTTCACAGATCGATCCCTAATGCATCATCATTCTGCCCAAGACACTGGCAGGTTCCAACAGGCAGCCGTTTGGTATATCTGCTGTGGGCACTTTATGGTGCCATGGGATGTGATCGTAAACTGGGACAGAAATCATATTCTCCAGATAAAAAGTGAAGGGGGAATATAAATAAATCAACAGTCGATATAATTCTGTAAAAAAAATAAAATGTGTGGCTTGTGATTGTCACAGCAGCATGATTTCAACGTGAGGTGGAATGTTTTTTCCTCTTTCACTTCTTTTAAAGTAAGTCAAGTCACTTATTTTGTGCCATGAGGCAAACAATGTTGAGGTTGAATTCTAACACAAAGCAAAATGCAAGTGAAAGCTTTTAGAAGAAAAGTACTTATATAAAAACATTGATTTCATTAAGTTAAACATTTTAACACTGAGAAAGAAATCAGACTCTTTACAAAAATGTTAAATTTCCTCTGGATGGTTATTGAATTAGCAGATACCATATTGTAACCACGGAAAACGTTTAAACTAAAATTGCACACAATAGGAAATAATGACCATCTAAAAATACTTTCCTGTTAAGTTTTTGTTCCTTACCCTCAGTCAGAGTCTTGCACACAAAGAGGGGGGAAAAAACGAACCAATTGTGTGGGCAGAACATACGGTTCAGCCTTAATAGGTTGACATACAATGTCAACCCCAGGGTTATACCTTTGTGTGGGGATAGCAGGTTATATGGGTACATGGCTACAGTACATTGCAGTTGTCCATAGCTGCCCCCACATCAGGCTGTCAGAGCGGTGATTACAGTACTGAGGACGTCATGCTAATCAGAGCACTTACAGGGCCTGCTGTGGGGACTGGGGCTCAATGGCCCTCTGCTTTCATCCATCAATACAAATTGATGGTTGGGCCTCTTAGGCCTCTGGCAAATTATGGACAGTTGCACACTCACAGAAAAATCGGGGTACTTTTTGGAATATACCCAGCTTCTTACTAAAAAATGTTGTCCATCAACCTAATCTGCACTTAGTATACATCCAACTGGTTTACATGGTTTTTACTACTCTGGACACGTTCAACCTTCATTTAACTAGGCAAGTCAGTTAAGAACACATTCTTATTTACAATGACAGCCTACCGGGGAACAGTGGGTTATCTGCCTTGTTCAGGGGCAGAACACCAGATGTACCTTGTCCGGTCGGGGATTTGATCCAGCAACCTTTCGGTTACTGGCTTGACGCTCTAACCACTAGGCTACCTGCCACCCCTAAACTGCAATGTGCTGTAGCCATGTAACCACATACAGTGCCTTCAGAAAGTATTCACACCTTTTGACATTTTCAATTCACACCTGAATTGAAAATGGATTACATTTAGATTTGGTACACACAATACCCCATAATGTCAAAGTGGAATTATGTTCTTAGAATTATTTTGAAATTAATGCCAAATGAAAAGCTGAAATGTCTTGAGTCAATAAGTATTCAACCCCATTCTTATGGCAAACCGAAATAAATTCAGGAGTAAAGATTTGCTTAGCAAGTCACATAATAAGTTGCATGGACGCACTCTGTGTACAATAATTGTGTTTAACCTGATTTTTGAATCACAAACTCATCTATGTACCCCACACATACAATTATCTGTAAGGTCCCTCAGTCGATCAGTGAATTTCAAACACAGATTCAACCCCAAAGACCAGGGAGGTTTTCCAATGCCTCGCAAAGAAAAGGCACTGATTGGTAGATGGGTAAAAAAAACTAAAGCAGACATTGAATATCCCTTTGAGCATGGTGAAGTTATTAACTACACTTTGGATGATGTATCAATTCACCCAGTCACTAAAAAGACTTCCTAACTCAGTTGCCGGAGAGGAAGGAAACCACTCAGGGATTTCACCATGAGGACAATGGTGACTTTAAAACAGTTACAGAGTTTAATGGCTGTGATAAGAGAAAACTGAGGATGAATCAACAACATTATAGTTACTCCACAACACTAACCTAAATGACAGAGTGAAAAGAAAAAAGCCTTACAAAATACAAATATTGAAAAAAATGCATTCTGTTTGCAATAAGGCACTAAAGTAAAACTGCTAATAATTTGCTAAATAAATGTAATTTATGTCCTGAATACAAAGTGTTAAGTTTGGGGCAAACACAACACTGAGTACTACTCTTCATATTTTCAAGCATGGTGGTAGCTGCTTGTCATCGGGTATGGTTGTCATTGGCAAGGACTAGGGAGTTTTTTAAAATAAAAAATAAATGGAATAGAGCTAAGCACAGGCAAAATACTAGAGGAAAACCTGATTCAGTCTGCTTTCCAACTGACACTGGGAGACCTTTCACCTTTCAGCAGGACAATACCTTAAAACGCAAGGCCAACTATACACTGGAGTTGTTTACCAAGACGACATTCAATGTTCCTGAGTAGCCTAGTTCCAGTTTTGAATTAAAATCGGATTGAAAATCTATGTCAAGACTTGAAAATGGCTGTCTAGCAATGATCAACAACCAACTTGACAGAGCTTGAAATATTTTCAAAAATGTGCAAATATTATTCAATCCAGGTGTGCAAAGCTCTTGGAGACTTATCCAGAAAGACTCACAGCTGTAATCGCTGCCAAAGGTGATTCTAACATGTATTGACTGATGGGCGTTAATACTTATGTACATTTGATATTTATGGGGTATTGTGTGTAGATGAGAGAAAACAATTGATTTAATACATTTTGAATTCAGACCGTAACAACAAAATGTGGAATAAATCAAGGGGTATGAATACTTTCTGAAGGCACTGTAAGTGTGTCACAGTGTTGGAGGGGCAACGGGAGAACAGATTTACATGTAGCTATAAGTGGTCAATTTAAAAGGATGTGCCTCCCATTGAAGCTGATTATAGAAAATAACCCTCAAACCTCATGCACTTTGTTTTCCACTGAACACAACCTTTAATTCACCTTTCTTAGACTTCACAATTTGCTAAATCTACTGTGGGATCTAAGGACACTTTACAGCTGAATCCTGATCCCCAGAATTGCATTCTAAACATGCCTTTCAGCAGGAAAAGAGAGAGACAGAATAAACATTTACAATAATAGTTTGTGCCAGCTGCCGCCGAGCTCTAGCTTAATGATGGTATTTTGCTTTTAGCTGAGATTCATATCCTTTTAAGTGATCTCTCTCTTAATGCATACGACATTTGCTAAACAAATCTTAAGCCAGCACTTGCGATAACTCCAATGAGAGGATTATGGTATAAATCTTTAAGCGAGCAGTGCAGTCAGGGCAGTCACGGGAATCTGACATGCTCCCAACCCCCCATTCTATATCGTTTTTCCACAACGAGTGAAAATGGACAGATGTACTGTATTCGATTACCAGATTTCCCCCACAATAACGTAATAACATGATCTTATTAGAGCCTGGTCGTACAACATAGATGAACAACAACTCATAATACTCTTGGAGGGAAAAGGTGAAAGAGTGGCCTTTCTGGAACTACCAATTGCAATTTTCAGTTGTGACAGTAAAGAGAAAAGGTTGGCTATCATTGAAAATTGAACAAACAAGTTGAGATAAAAAAAAAGAAGAAAAAACTCCGCTGTGACACCCTGTGCTGGTGCAATTATCTTAACCGAGCTAGCTGCGACAGACTAGCCCTGATGTCACCAAGCCACAAGCCAGTAGGCTCACAGAGTGAACTCAGCATCAGCCCCCTGACAGCTCTTTAAAAATAATACACTGCTCTCCTCCGGGGGAGGAGAAAATACTGACATGTTCACAGCACAGGCTGAGGATGACAGCCAATGGAATAAAAAAACGCTCACAGCGGATATATCCAAATTGTTGGTTCATCTTTGTTTACTCCATTTTGATTTGAGGAACTGAGGAGTTTCATCAGCAATCCAAGTCATAGTGAGATAAAGTTAACTGGAAGTTAATTTATCCAAAATGTCTCCATAAACAGTCAGTAAATACAGAGAGTACTAAATGTCTCTGAAATCTGAAATACAACGAACCCAACTTAATGTCTAGAGCACTGAGGTTACCTTTCAGAGGCTGAACGCTGGGTAGCGCTTTGGACCAGCAGGTCTTGGCTAGAGGAGGAGAGGGAAGGAGAGGAGCTCTGTGGTCTAGGAGGGGGTGGCAGATGGACGTAGAGAAGGGTTTCCTGTCTGCTGGAGCCTCACATGGAGACATGCAGGGACAGAATCAGGGACGGACGGCCAGGCAGAGACTGCAGCTGGGCTGGAGCCTGCATGAGCTGCTCAAATGACCATGATGTCAGCAACTCCTGCCCTACCAGCTGGTATAGGTTGTGTGTGTGTGTGTGTGTGTGTGTGTGTGTGTGTGTGTGTGTGTGTGTGTGTGTGTGTGTGTGTGTGTGTGTGTGTGTGTGTGTGGTGTGTGTGTGTGTGTGTGTGTGTGTGTGTGTGTGTGTGTGTGTGTGTGTGTGTGTGTGCGCGAGAGTGTGGGGGGGGGATCATAAAGCATTTTTTTCTACCCCTTTCTCTAAAAAAATTAAAAATGCAATCCATTGATTATAATTTCAACATACACGCAACCAACGCAGACATGTCTCAGGAACATCAAAACATGCGACCCAATCATCGAGGCAAACTACGACCGTGACTTGGAAATATACAGAAAACACTGTCAGAGATGCAAACATGTGCGTGCGCGCGCACACACACACACACACACAAAAACACCCCCTCTCTCTTGCCAGGCACCCACTCATCACAGACCTTATGGGGGGGGGGGGGGGGGGGTGTATTTGCTGTTCTCTTATCACTTCACCTGTCACAGAGAGGCCTGGCTAGGAGAGGAGGAGAGGCATTCTCCTGGAGGATCTACACCCCCCCTCCCTCCCATCTCCCATCTGCATTTATTCCGCTGATCATTACCACAGCAGTCACAGAGTAAACACTGTCAGAAAAAAATACCACAATTGATACAAATGTGACGAGAGAGAAAAAGCCTTTTATTTCCTTGGGAGCAGCCCGGGAGACGTCGTTCATCATGTCTATGGGGGAGATGTGTGCCGAAATGTTTGCTTTTAAAGAAAGATGCAGTAACCTGTTTTCAGGGCTCCGATGTGATGTGCAGTGCTGCGAAGGCTCTCGCTCTCTTCCAGGATGGCCCATTAGAAGCAATATATTCTGGCTTCAGACTCCCTCCCATGATTCCTCACAGGGCGGTTCATAGGAGGTGCATCCCTCTCAGTTGAAGAGTAATCTCTCAGCTTTGAGCGATCAATTTCAATCTATCATTTCACCCGCTGCATGCCGGCAGAGGAGCAATCTCCATAAACGGCCATTACGCTGTACTTTACTTTAATACGGCAGAGAGCCCGGACAATACAGAGGTAAGGGGCTTCAGGAAAATGGAAGCATGTTTTGAGGTAGATACTGACACTCTCTCTTATTAACGCTGATTGATTCCGTATTCAGATCAATGGCCGGGGCCAAATCAGAGCAATTGCACTTGGAGAGGTCGAGCCTGAAGTGTGATGAGAGGGAGGGTAGACGCCTGTGGTGAGGGTAGATGTTCGCCCTGGTAGGGAACGGGAAGCAAATTCCTGACCGAGTCATCAAACCGCCAAACCAGGGGTAGGATATCTACCAGAATAAGGCGCCAACACTGACCACAACGGAAGAGCAAACAAGTCTTTCAAAAGGGCCCAGGCTCATTTCTACTTCAATAAGAATTAGACTCTAAAATCCATTGCGAGTGTGGCTCTAATCACGTTAATCATCTTAAGACTGTGTCATTAACACTGATTAAATGACTCTAATGGATGTATTGCATAGCTCTGCTCCGGCTGGAAAAAGCCCTCTGTGCAAGAATTCAATTTAAGTCAATGTGGCACAGTCACCACCTTCCAACAGGTCAAATACGGACCATTAACGATAATACCTGTGATTTCTACTCAACAGGAGGGCTGTATTCACGTACACACACAGTCAAAGCTCTGAACAAAGGAGAGACATTCTAGCTCTTTGTCAGGCTGTGCCTTCGAAGAGCCTCCTTGTCATTTGTTTCCTTCAGTGCAGAGAAGTGCTGAGAGCAGCGCCGTGGTCATTCCTCTGGATCGCGATTTGCCCCCCCCATTCCGATCTTCTGCAGGCCTTCTATAGGTTCAGAAGTAGTCAGAGCGTCAGGAATGAGCCTGCGTTGGGCCAAAATATGTGCAGCGGGGGGGAACAGCGTTGACGAGAGGAAATGGAACGACCTTGACAATAAATGCCAGCCCTCAGCCTTCAGACCTCCACCCTCCCCCACAACTCCTCCCTTCCCTATACACACACACACATTTGAACAAACCAACACCCACCCACACCAAGTGTACACAACAAGGAGTGCTACAGGAACTGGCTTGCCCTCTCTCACACTCCTAGTGACTCACACTCCTTTAAGTTCTCAGTTGTCACTCCATTAATTAAAAGAGGCTCACACACAGACACACATCTCTAGCGTGGAAAAGCCTACCAGTCTGAGCCCTAATTGTTTTAACAGTCTTGATTGGTTAAATCCACATACCAATTTAGTCTTGAGCTAAAGAGTAAACACCTGATTGTGAATAAATCACTTGGGTCCTACGGGCCCCTCAGTGCCATTCCAGCCCAGACCCCCTCCATGACACCATAGTTTCTCTAAGATCCCCCTTAAAGACAACTAGAGTTGACGGCTGAGGGTTCTGGACAGCAGTTAAGACCACGTAGGTCAGTGCCCTTACCCCCAGGACAAAGAGGAGACCGCATGTTTACTTTCAAATTGTCAGCTGCAGCATTAAAAAACACAGCGTCTACTGGAGTAAAAACGTCTCATATCCATGGTAATTAGTCTGAACTGTCTGAAGAGACACACAAATAAATAGTCTATTGACACATGTAAATCATGCATGTATGACTGCTTCACCAATGTGTGCTCAGCTGCTACATTCTGTTCAGCGTTTAACAATCTCCAGAGAGTATGTCATCTCACCTCTAACATTTCATTAAACATTCAGTCTGACACGTTCAATCAGTCCTAATTCATTTATTAAGAACTATCATAAATGCGAAATCACATGATTTAAATACAGTAAGAGACTAATATTTACACGCCATGACCAGGTGTCTGGGGTTATCACTCCAATCAAAGGTGACAAATACACCAATCCTGGGCTTCACGGTGATGTGGATTTGGAGAAATGCGGACAAAGGTCAAATGAGCAGCAGCCTCAGAGAGAGAGAGAGAGAGAGAGAGAGAGAGAGAGAGAGAGAGAGAGAGAGAGAGAGGGGATAGAGAAACAGACAGAGAGAGAAACAGGCAGAGAGAAACAGACAGAGAGAGAAAATACAGAGAGAGCGAGAGAGAGAGAGAGGATAGAGCGAAACAGACAGAGAAACAGACAGAGAAAAACAGACAGAGAGAGCGAGAGAGAGAGCGAGAGAGCGAAGGACGAAGAGACATGCCGGCACTGGCCCTAGCGCTTCATTAGCTTCTCCCCTCTGATATCAGAGGCTATTAATTATAATGCTCTGCTCTCTCAAATGATGCCTAATCCCCTGCGTGTACAGACTTATTTACAGGCTAAGATGTCTAAGCTTGCACCGGCCTCTGCAGGGGATCGGGGATGGGGCGGACTGGGGCTGCCAGGTCTCTATGAAGGGATCTATTCAGACAAGGCCTTTTCCCAGCACACCTTTTGGGAGACAGCAGCTCAGTGGGAGACACAAAATGCCGTTCAGCAGGGGAGGAACAATGGGATGATGATCTCTGGCCTACGATTAAAAATAACTTGTTTTACCTGAATGTGGTCAACTTTGAGTAGGCTGACATTGCAAATATTGGCAATAGTGTTATGAATCATCACTGAAACATATACACAATTGATGGGCGAGTGAATTGATGATGAACGCATTCTGATGCCTTTTAATAAATCGTATGGATGGAATAAATGGAAAATCTACATGTGTGCAGTTCTGTAACTACAGTTTGAAGAGACTACATGTGTAATGACTGCTCGTGACCAGCAGAGGCAGCCAACTATATTGAAACAAAGATGAGCGCACACCTGTGGCCAAACCTTTTTCATCTCAGTCAGTCACTCACTCATTCACTCACGTCACTAATAGCTCACGCCAATGTAAGTACACCTACTTTACAAAAAAAAAAATACTTTAGCAAATAAACCATTTCATAACCGTTACACACTGATGCTTACGTTTCTATTTCATCTCACACGAATACTACCGTTCTGGTATTACAGCGAAGTGTCCTCACTGAGGCATATGGAAACACAGGTGTCCAATTACACTAGCCATTGTCAGCGTGACAGCATGTCAGAAGGCCTTTACAACTCTAGCTCTGGCACCACTGGCAAAGGATACTACGAAACCAAATATCTGATTAGAATAATAAGCATCACCCACTTAAAATTCCCTATCACTCCAAGATGACACGTGTTGACAAGAGTACTGAATCATTCATTCCTTCCAATTAGTGACATGACAGGCCACGGGTTTCATTAACCATACAGAGAGAAAAGGAGGCAGCAAAAATGCTAATGAAATACTTACAAATACGGCATTGGCAGAGAAAGAAAGGGAGGCGAGCTTATTGAATCAAATCCCATTGCAAAAAGGCGGATAAATAAAGTATCTGAAGTGCGAAAGGAAGGAGAGAGAGAGGGAGAGGCGGCGAGGGGAGAGAGTACACTAGCTACTACATGGTAATTTGATATCCACAAAGTATCTGGCACCGAATCTAGACCAATGTCTTTAGCTTTCAAAGTCTCCGCTCTCATCAATCAACATGCATTCTGAATATTTCAAATCCGTTTTTAGTCATTTACAGCCCATGTAGCCATCTCGCATGGTGGACCTGGCGTGCCTCCAGGGTTGTGAAAAAAACAACAACTCTGAACATTGCTGGGGAAATAAAAACCTGCCTCCACTTACGTTACAGGCTGCAGCAACGACAGCAGCAGCTATTAGCAGGACTCTGAGGATAAAGAACCAGGCTATCACCCTTGTTTCTGTGTTACAGCCTTTCAGAGGTATGGCTCGGGGCAGTTTGGGTTGTCACCCAGAAATTCCTCACTGAGAACCCATACTTAGGGGTGGGAGGTTTGGGTTGTCAGGCCGGCTTTAGATGGCGCAGAGTGATATGCAGCTATCCTACCGGGCCCCTCTGGCGTACACAGCCTCATACATTGCATTTGTGCCCCAGTCTCCACTCCTGAGTCCTGGTCAAGACCGATAAATCAGTGGCCTAGCCTAGCCGCCTTCCCCAAAAGTCTTAGACAAAGATCCACGGTCCAGCTCCACTCGACCACATTGCTAAGACAAGGCCTCATTACCAGCGCACAAACGACCACTGTCTCGCGTGTGTATGTGCGTGAGTGTGTGCGTGCGTACAAGCATGTATGTGTGTTTTAAGACCCCGTCCTGGGTTGGGGAACACAAGGGCAAAGCGGGGCTGTAGGTCTTCCTGCCCATCTCCTCCTTAACCATCCATTCTCATTACAGAACTGGCTACTGGAGAGCCTTTTCTTATCAGCTGTAAATCTGACTGCGAGGAAGGTTTAATGAGCTTCAGTGACTTGCTATCACTCCCTAATTTACACCGGGGAAAAAAAAGTATTGACCTGTGAAATGAACCACCATTTTCTCGTCATGTTGCATGAACATGCATGATGACGTTATACAATACAATTAGCTTTGCAGTTTTATTGTCCAAGACAGAGCAAAATGAATTGGCCGTAAAGAAGGAAAACATAATAAACACGAAATAAATTCAATGATCCAGGTGACATTTGGAGAACTATGGATTTGCCTACTTTCACGATTAGACGCATCACAATCAATATGCGCAAATTAATCCCTATTTATATGGAATCAGCTCATTGCCCATGCCTTCTCAATAATAATGATTTGAATAATTAAACTTCTATAATTTATAGTCTTTAATAATATCCTTTTCCGGACCCTGACTAATTTGAGAATCTAATTGCAAGCGGTGAAGAAAATTACAATTCCTTCTCGGCTTAAAGATCATCGAGCCCCAACAAAGTCCAGTGAACCAGTGAACAACAGATATACAGTCAATAGATATACAGCCAATAGATATACAGCCAATAGGTCCATCTCCATATCAGTGCTACAGAGGCCTTGGTCCGTATCAAATGTAGGAGAGCTGATCTAGGATCAACCCCCCCACTGCCCATGTAATCTTATTTATTGTGATCTAAACGTCAAAACTGATCCTAAATCAGCAACCCTACTCTGAGACGTCTCATACAAACGCACCCAGATGGATAGGTAATGGAGCGAAGTAGTGGCTCAGTGTACCTGATACTCGTTGGGCCAGAAGGTACTGACGGCCAGCTCAGCGCGGAGCCATTCCTTCCCGGTGTAGCTGGTCACATTCCAGATGGGATTAGCCATGGGACCTTTGTTGACCTTCACCAGGATGTTCAGCGTCCCGGGGCTGGAGCCATCTTGGGTGTACAATAAGTAGTTGAAGTCAATACAGTGGGTGTCATTTTCCTTCATTACTGGCAGCTGGATGCGGGCCTTCTCTCCGGCGTCGTGCTGGGAGGAGTCCACCATCATGTAGGAACCTGAGGAGGGATAGAAGAGGAGAGAAGGAGAAGAGAATAGAAGAGGAGAGGAGAGGAGAAGAAGAGAGGAGAAGGCATTAGAGGGACATGGAGATAAGAGGGACCTAGAGTCAGACTCAGCAGCTAAGGTTCTCCACTCCACTGTAAGTGCTCTAATGTTTCTTACTAACACATTTTTGGGTAAAGACCAAACAAATAGAAATGCTTCAAATAAACAACATTTTCATTGATTAAATACAGTTAGATCCAATAAATGAAAAATGTATATGATCATTTGGGGAAAATTGCCATGTAGAGTTCAGTGCGGGTCATTTAGAATTGATTTAACAAACAAATATCAAATTCAATTCCTATTGAAATCTTTATTATGCATGATTTAAATCCATTTTGCTCATGTGTTATCCCCTTAAGCAAGACATCAGGCCTAGCCAAAGCCTCATTTCACAACCATTTGTCACAAAATCAGTACATCTGTTCACCATTTTCAGGCCTGCCAAAACAATGTCTCCAATTTAACTAGAGTTCTGATGATTCATATTGTACGAGAACTCCGAACCGTCGTTGTGTATTCAGCTCCAAGCAGAGAAGAAGTTCTAAGAAATATTTTAGGAACCCATCTGGCCGTGTTTATGTGTGCTGGGTTTTTAATGGAGAGGATTCGCTGTGAAGTGGGTGATAATTTCAAGGTGGTCAAATACAAAGAAGCCTTTGGAGTGCAACAGTATACGTTTTCTTGATTTGTGGTACAACAGCTTTTTTGGAAAATTGCATTTACGAATAGCTAATTGTTGAAATGTATATATTTCCAGACCTTTGAAATGGTCTGTGTTCAAAGGCGAGTCTTTGTCCTTGGGAACAAAGGAAGTTTGTCTGTTGGAGGTTTGTTTCAGGAAAAAGGTACAAAAAAAGCCTTTCTCCCCAAAACTAGGCAGTTCACCCTTCCCAATGTCCCGCTCCCTCCCCCTCCCGACAGACCGTTCCAGCAGGGCCAGGCAGTGTATTTTTCACCCTCCCCCGCTAACCCCTCCTCCCACCTCCCTGATGAACCGTTCTAGGCCAGGCAGTGTGTTTCTCATCAAGGTACAAAATAAACATGAGGCCTCAACAACAACAAAAAAACGTGTCCGTTTCTCTCCCATGCGTTACTTCTTTACGAGAGCAAGATCATCAAGCTTTCACACAAAAAAAACGAAAGAAACGGAAAGCGATCTAGAGCCAAAAGCTGTTGGCAATTCTATTACACACATCTATGATTTTATTTATTTATTTAACTTCCCCACTAAAGCTCAAACAAAGGACGTCCAAAGATGAACAAAATCCAGAATTCTTTTTTTTTCCTATTAAAAATCCTTAGACTTTTTTTTCAGAGAGGGAAATAATCATACAGCAATAATAAAACTGGGAGAGATGGGAATTGTTTGCTCAACAGTATTTAAAATCAGCTTTGATTCATGTGGACTGAAAACAAACAAATCCACCACCTTTCTTCGGTTTATGCCTCCAAATTCCAACGTTACCATGATAGCCTGCTATCTCTCTGAATCACACAGCCAGCCTCAAAGCATGATCCTCCTTTCAGACACGGACAGGTTTGAAAACTGCCCATCATATTAACATACTGTACATGTGCTCTCCTCACATTCTGCATGTGCTCAATTACATGCATTTAAAATATGAACTCAGCCTACATGTATTTATTTCACATCAACCCCGCACTCTCAATAAGGTGAAAGGTGTGTTTAGAGCAACAGTGTTGAAAACCATTTCTGAGGTAGCCCTCGAAGCAGAATAAAAACAATAATAATTTAACTAGGCAAGCTAGTTAAGAACAAACTCGTATTGTGGGACTCCCGATCACGGCTGGTTGTGATACAGCCCAGGATCAAACCAGGGTCTGTATTGACACCTCTAGCACTGAGATGCAGTGCCTTAGAACGCTGCGCCACTTGGGAAACACCTCAGGGAACCAATTTCTGCCCCTTCCATAGCCACTGGTCTCCAATCTGCATCACAAAGACTATTTCCCAGAGAATGTGAGCAGCTTTGACCCCTATGGCCCTTCCTTGTTGTTGGTTAAACACCTGTTTATCAAACCAGGTCCTAAACGACCTGGCGATCGGGGCCAGGAATAATGCGGCTATGTGAAATGACTAGATGGGGATTCACTGTATCATATTACTCATGAATGGCCTCTTGTGTCTCAATGCAAATTGGTAAGGGTCTCGGTCTTGTAAATATGTTGTCTGTTTTATGATTGATTCCATATTCGATGTCGGGAGAACCACTTAGGCCCCTTAGAATGGCGTTTTTGACTTGAGGTATGATATCCATGACAAACCAAGATCAAGCAAGGGTTAGTTTTTTCTCCAATGTGTCTCACCAAAGGCTAAATCTGTTAAATCCATCAATGACATCAAGGCCAAAACCCTTCTCAGATTCATAAGCAGTGTTTTAGGATGCAGCTGGGTCCACTCTTAAACCACGGCTGAAAACACCAGAAACCAGGCCTCCCCTCAACTACCACTTTACGACAGATTACAAATTTCCCCCAAAAAACAACAACCTGCAATTAAGGTCGGGCCAAACCCTGGTGTTAAGTTGAGTACAGTGGTGCACTGCCACAAAACACTGGCTTCTCTACAATGTTTGGGGAGCGAGTGCCACAGACTAGTGCTGTGGTGGTATTTGTCTGCAGAGCTCCAGAACATTGGATCTGATAAAGCCCTTGGCCTGGGGAACAGGGGAAGGCCTAAGCCTGTTATCTCACTCAGAGCTCCAATCCTCAGGGCTCTCCCTTTCTCTCACGAACCCAGCCTGCCCTGCTATCAGTCTACATCAACATGGGCCAGATAAACTAGGCTGAAATATGAGATTCTCAAAAGGCGAGGGGGGGGGGGGGGCATTGACAGCTGTGGTGATTTCCCTCTCTGGACCAGTGGCTGATTACATTCTTGATCATAATTCAACATTACACAAATAATTAATTTATGTAAATTCAATTTACTTTGAAAGTAGTTTAAGAAGTGTGAGCCAACGGGTTTATAAAATGGTGTTTTAATGCATCACGTTAGACTTAAGCAAACAAGCACATCATCACTCATATCCGACCCGACACAGACTTTTCAGAATTGAGCTGCAGATCAAAAGCAGATGTTTGTGCCTGGTGCCGTTCGTAGTGAAACCCGATAGTCATTCAAAAGCAGAGCCGCTGTGTTCGAGCGAAACGAACACAATCTCCTCTCCTCTTTCTATCAATGTATACAGTTGATCACGAGGTGTAGAAGCAGTGCGAGAGGGGAGAAGGAAAAAAAAGACATGTTTGTCTGGAACAAAGGGAAAGCAAGCTAGAAGTCTCTCTGTTAATGCCAGAGCGATCAGATTGTAAGGAAGACCCAACTAAGCTCCTAATAGGCCATATCGCCTGATTCAGACAGGCTTTTTTAACACCAGGGAGAGGGAGCTGTGTTTATCTGATGCATCTGGGTTATTCTAATATGGTGATTGGCAGTGTTTGGGAAGCTGCTCTGAAAATGGAGTTTATAGTTACCAACTACTTCACACTGGAAGAAGTTAAGCTACCCTTAAGAAAATTATAGCTTACTTAATAGAAATGACTTAGGAAAAGTAGTGAAAGATTATCATATCTTAATCTGAAATGTCATCGACTACAAATTGCAAGAACAGATCACTCTGGAGTCAGATGTTAACAGAATGTGTAATTTATCCTATTCAACACAAAAGGAGAGAACTAGGCACACAAGTGAAAATTAGGCAGGTCTGATGTCGAAAAAGAAAGGTCTACTTCACCCAGATTTTATTTTAGCAAAAAAAAAAGTGTGTAGTTCCAGTAGTTAGTAGTTAGCTGCACCGCTATATGGCAGAAAAGTAATTAACTACTAAGATTTGAATTTAGTTCAACTACCACCAAGCTACTGCAAAACTAGTTCAACTAAATGTAGTTCACTACTCCCCAACACGGGTGATTGGCAACAGTGTTTAATCAAGAGCTGAAAGTAATGACGGTGGAGCCGGAGCCGAGCTGAACGGCAGTGCTGGCTGAGGCCGAGCAACACAGGAGAGAAACATGGAGCAGTATAGGAGAGACAAGGACAGAGCACCACATCACTCCTCCACAACCAACCAACCTATCACACACACACACAGAGGTTTCACAGATCTCTACAATCCACTGCTGTCATACGTCGATCCCTTAGACAAACACCCAATGATCCCAGCCCCCCCAAAAAACAACAACAAAAAAACCATTCTGAAACAAGAGGAAAACTCTAACCTGTTTCTTTTGGTGAGCTTGGTACATTTGTAAGGATCTGATGTGAGCGTATCTAATGTTATTGGATCTGATTGTGAGTTTGAAACAGAGGAAGTAGCATGTCGGGGAAATGTAATTTGAATTGACCATATGGAATAAGTTCATTGGCTGACTAGAGCCTACAGAAAATGTAAATACAATCTTTCAAGGAACTCCAAGATGATGACTACACACAACAACTAGATGCCAGACCACAAACATAAATCCTGAATGGGCATCTCCCAAAGGCTTATTAACAGGCACAACCACAGAGCTGGGCTGGGAAGTTACAATGAAGAAATAACAGGTGTTAAACAGACGATAGTACTTTACCGACACAACTAACACACCAACCCTCTAAAACTGCAGACGCCTTACATTTCTGCTACTTATTTTCTATCCTTCTATCCGATGTTTCGAAAAGCTTATAAAAACAACAATTTGAGAAAAGACTAAAAATGGTGAGAACATTGTTGCTAGATTTAGGCGTACAATACATGTACAATGAATGTAACAAGCAATTTACCCTGCTGTTACGCAACTGGGGGGAGGGGGTGAAAATCATAATGCCAACATTCTGTATAATTTCCTTTCCTATTACTTTACAATTACTCATCCAAAGGCGGAATACTAAAGAAAGGAATATATATATTTAAATATGGCTTTTAGAGTGGATGTGTTTCCTTCACATCAACGTCAGGTATCCAGAGGATGAATGCAGTCCACAAGATGGCTGTCATCAGATTCATGCCAGTGCACAAGATGGCTGTCACCCATCATGGCCTCAACCACTGACAGAACAGTCTTGTGAGTTACAAAGGAAACAGAGAGAGAGCCTGATATGCCAAACAATGACTCCTGCTCTTGCATGGCATAAAAATCATGGCAATTCAAACCCTGCTATTCCCTATTAGGACTCTCTAATCTAACAGTGCAAAGAAAAGAAACAAATAAAAAAAATTCGGCTTCACCTTGTTATACACTGCCCTGCCCCACATTAGTGATCAGCCTCTACTGATTGGCAGGAGAGGTGTAGGCCTAACCAAGAGCACCGGTACTCAGAGAGAGAGGCGTGAGGTTTTACACACTGGTGCAGTCAGTGCCGTACACCCACTCAGCCTTTCCAATGGGAGGCTTAATAGACCAACAGGGCCTGACACTGGCACTGGGCCAAGCAAGCCTGAGCCAAGCCTAACCCCACCAGGACCAAATTATAAGCACAGTTCCAAATGAATATTGATCGGGGGAGTCTCAAGCATTTGTTCTTCAGTGTTGAGAATCCCGTTTAGAAAAGTGTTCTTGGACTGAACCTTTCCCAAAATGTCAATCAAACATGGTTTTCAGAGATAAGGAACGGGAGGTTTCTGCAGGGTAAATAGCACTTGTTATCTTGTCATGGAAACTCCCTGATGTGTCTGCTTTTCGTCCTCCCTGGCTGAGAAAGTATGTTAAGCTACTTTATGATGAAGCTTATTCCATTTGCGGGATCTGGTTGCTAGCTGGAAAACATTGGAGGCTGATCAAATCATGCTGGAGCTCTATTTGCTTTGTTATGAAGGGGGAGAGTAGAGAGGGGTCCTGCAGTCAATCTCATGTCCTTTCACCCATTGAAATGGAGGATCTCAGCTAGAGACTGCCTCGCGTTCTTCTCAGGCAACAGCAATGTGGGAATATTGTACTTAGTCAGTACACTGGTCCCTCCAAACCTTTACAAGACGAGATTTACAAAAAGGTGAGGCTTTATTTCCGCTCACAAGATAATCATTCCATCTGCTTTAGTTCACTCTTGAAGTCATGATCAATGAAACAATCACTTTATTTCATTATCACTGCCGTTGCGTGTTTTCAAACAATAGCGAGTCCCATTAATGGAGCTAATTCCCATTGGAATGGAAACTCATCCCTCCTCTTTAGATTAAAGGAACATCTGCTATACTGTTCGCCGTTCCGTCTCTACCTGAAAAACTCGGTAATTCACCATAACTTACATACAGTAAACTGGCACCAAGGAACAAATGAAAACAAAAATACAACATTGTTGGAGGATGACACAGTAAAGACAAAACCTCCTCGGCGCCAGAACTATCAGTGTTTGACATGTGGCTATGCCATTGTGATTTTCTCATGCCATCTGTTAAACACTACAAGTGCAATGTAGTTCTAGCACATAATCCTCCTCTAATTTCTTACCTCACAAAATGACAACGTAAATATTTCTAAATAAGTTTAAACTAGATATCTCTGGTTTCCGGTCAAGTCGTGTCGTAAAAAGTGCCACCCTGAAGAAGGCAGAGTGATGCCGAAACGTTGGTGGTTTACCCAATAAATAACAGGGAGTTTATATATATAGAAATATAGATATATATAGAGTGAGACTCTCTTTATTTTTATAGCTTACAGTAAAAAAAAAGTGCCCAGCCATCATTTTTGGGCCAGACAAATGCCGCTTCATTGTGTAACATTGTAATGGGACACAACCTTTTTCAGACAATCTGCTGATGACCTTTTCTGTTCCCTTGCATGATTAATTACCTAATATCTTAATAAATTGGGAAATTTTGCTGAAAGTGAAATGCTTTAAAATCCTAGCCATATCACTCCTGTCTAAAAAAAACAAGTGATTAAGCTGTGTAGAGGTGAATAGACAAGGTCACAGGGCCCACGCTCTCCACTTACCACGCTGCTTTCCCTGATCTTAGTTAAAAACCTGCATTGTGTTGGACAGTCTTCAAACCTAAATATAAAAAAAATTTGCTGCCGAGCACAAAGCTTTTTCTCTCTCCTCATGAAATTAAATGACTTTTTTCTTCTAATTTGCGAAACGTTGGAACTAAGACTGTATTTTGGGGTAGTAACAAAGACAGAGAAGACGCAAGGCCCTGAGATTAATTTCCTTCTACCTATCCACCGTTTCACCTTCCTTCCTTAGCCCAATATTCTTCTTCGCTTCTTTTTGCGATGGAAGCACTAAATAGATTACATTTGCAGCTAAATGTGCAGGGCAAAGTTAACTGTGTTGCTTTTGTTTCAGCTGTTGGCATTTACACTGGAGGGGAGAAAAATGAGTCTAAAAAAAGTTATGTTCGTTTTTCTACATAGCAGGTGTTGGGAACCTGGTGCAGTGGCCTTGGTCATATTTGCTAACACATTGCAGGGAGGGGACAGTGTCCATTAGGTTTGTGGACATGGTGGCAGAGAGTCTCACCTTGAGGCAGTTCAGACGATAAGTATGGCACTTCCTGTGCGCTGACATGGGTCCAGTCAAAGTCATCGTAGGGATCCTGCTGGTAGTCACACTGGGCTGGGCCATCGTCAAACGTACAGCCACCTGGAAGGACAAAGAGAAAAACATGATGTCATTTTCTCAGCTAATTCCATATTGCCGGTTAATAACATTGTGCCCTTTATTAATTTACTAATGAATTACCACCAATTAGGTGAGCCCAGTGGTACCTCTGATCACCAGTCAGGGCAGTATAGGCCTTCTATCCCCCTTCCTTCCTAACTAGATAGAGTCTCCTCCGTTGGGTAATGCAGCATGTGCTGAGATCTGACAACTGAGTAGGCACGAGGAGGCCATGCCACCAGACAGCTCAGTCACACAGCGCTCTCCTTTTTCAGTTTCAGGCTTAACTCGGAGCCAGTCATTTGTGAGATGGTGTACATAAACAGAGGCCCTCCTGAAGGCCCTACCTGGAAGTCGACATGTCACAGGGCCTGACCGGAGCACAGAGGAGAGACAGGCCTCTAATGACTTTGACATGGGTGCCTAATACGTGTAGCCAATTCCACCTGAGGTCACTGGTGACTTATGGGAGGAGATACTCATTCCAAGTCCTCTGGATGAATTATCGGTTGTTGAGAAAGAGCTTCTCCGTTTTAAGAGAAAGAGGATTGTGTTTGGCAGTATTCTTCCTCTGAGTATTCTAGCAAACTGTGTATATGAAATGCCAGGTCTATATTTAATAGTCAAATTTGAACACGGTTAATTGTAGGTTAAAATCCCAATGACCGGAAAGGCGCATATAAATGACCTGTACCTCTCTGCTCATTACCAAGAGAGTTCTTCACAAATGGAAAAAGGTCACCCTATCTGGGTACAACCGTTGATCTTTCAAACCTCTGAGTGATGGCACACAGAAATATCATAATTTGCATTTTAATTCCAGGACAAAGGTAGATGCTAATTAACACTGGCTACCAGAGGGTTGTAGCTAAAATAAATAATATTCAAATCCCCCACAGGGTGATACACTGTGTTTCCTAAGATAGCATAACCTCAAAAGCATCTACATTGAACACAAACACCAGTCATTACAGAGGAAACATCAAGTGGGCACTCTGTATTGCAGTTGACTCATATTTCCAATGGTTAATTAAAGTGCGGTGGAATAAGCCCAAAGGATAGAGTAGGCTACATCTTAGAATTGAGAACAAATCAAACTACAGTCACTTCCAGACAGGGTGTCTGGACAACATATCCTGAGTAATACAGGAATTTACCATTGACAGAGAGCAAAATCACATTACTGACTGAGTGATTCAGAAATAAAGTGATTCTTCGGGATTTTGGCAATGAATCCCTTTATCTACTTCCCCAGAGACACATGAACTCATGGATACCATTTTTGTCTCTGTGTCCAATATGGTAGTTTCGTAATAGAGAAATGGTAATGACTGGAAGTATATGGTAATAACTAGCATGCTAGTTAGCAATTGCGCTAACACTAGTTAGCAACTTCCTCAAACTGCATGCAGAGACATAAAAATGGTATCCACGAGTTCATCTGACTCTGGGGAAGTAGATAGATAAAGGGCATAATTGCAAAAATCCCGAAATATCCCTTTACTAACTTTCTGTCAACTTAGAGCTGTTTAATCCCCAATTTTGAAGGTGATGACTCAACACAACCCATGCTTGGTTTGTGACTGGACAGCCACCGTAGATCAAATACATGCAAATGCAAACGCCTCGCAGCACCGAAAACCATTTATCACTTGTAAGAATATCCTTCCATTTCTAGCAATCTTGCTCAGCTTCAATATGCAAATCTGAAGAGCTGCAACTGACAAAATAAGGCCCTTGTTGCACCACTACATCAAAAACATGCGAGTCCCTCTTCCTGCCGCCTAGTGAATGTGACAGAGGCCTTGGTATGGTCTAGATTACTCCCAGCAACTGGAGAAGGCTTACCACAAGTAGTTACATTAATGTGATGCTTACTTCTCTTAACAGAAAAGCCATTTACATTGCCATACCGAAATCTTTCCCTGAATGTAGTTGTTAAATCACTTCACCTGTCACTGCAGCCTAATGTCACCAATAATGAGATTAACACAATTCTCCCAAATACAGTACAACCCGAAAACGGCTGCAGGACATATAAACTCAGCAAACACTGCAGTGTACGCATGAGTGCCCATGAACAAAATGGTTCAGTCATGAACATGGAATGTGCAGTTTTGCTATAACATTTCAGAGAAATACCTCCACTCAACATCTGTATATAAACCCATGTTACATTTCCATTACTGACAATCACGTGGCCCTCTTCTGGATGTGCTTACATTTCCCGCGCATTAATCTACTTTATGATAGTACTATAGGTTGTAGTGAGTTTCACGTATCCATAAAAGGGAGATGAGACGGCCTGTTGGATGCATGGTACTGAAGGACTAATGTGTGTGAAACTGTCTGCCCACACACACACAGGCAGAGGCAGCAGAGCCACCCTCAAGCCCACGTCTTAGCAAACACCTTCTCCTCTCTTCTTTGTTCTGCCAGGAAAACCAGTCTGCCACCCCACAACACAATCTGCATGAACGCACACAGACAGTCTGACAGTCTCTGGCACCTGTGCATCTCTGACCTGGGTATTCTGGTAGACTTTCAAGCGTTTATCATCTTTGTCTAGAGAAGTGTTCTTGTTTTCTGTTTAATTCAGTGACACTTAACTAAAAACTCCAAGAGCACAATATAAAGCCCTCCATGTCAAATCAAATCAAGGTTTATTTGTCACGTGCGCCGAATACAACAGGTGTAGACCTTACAGTGAAATGCTTACTTACAAGCCCTTAACCATCATCGCAGTTTTTAAGTAAAAAAATAGGTATTAGGTAAATAATAGATAACTAAAAAAATGAAATAAACAGTAAGAAAATAACGGTAGCGAGGCTATATACAGGTTGTACCGGTACGGAGTCAATGTGCGGGTGCACCGGTTAGTCGGGCTATTTGGGGTAATATGTACATGTAGGATTAGTGAAAGTGACTATGCATAGATGACAAAACTGAGTTTAGACCATTGGCAGTGACGAACAAAGCTCAGGTAGAAAAGATGTTAGTCACGGATGAGGGTAAAACAAAGCCTCTCAATGATGGTCACCTAGCCACTTGGCATTGCTTATGCAAGCACACATAACAGGTCAGTGGTGTTATAATTGCATTATTAGTGAGATAACAACTAGCCGCTAAAGAAATGAGTTGTAAAAATCCCCTCTGCCTGCAAGGACCCCGATGAGATGTTTTGCATACTAATCTGAGGACTCAAATGTAGAAGTCTGCTAATGAAACAATAGTTTGCGCTTCATTTACATAATCAAATAATTATTGTGGCTGATTGAGCTCGCGGGCGAACATTGTTCATATCCCTGATAAAAGTGGGTTAACAGCTCTGTCACATCGCATACATGAACTATAGCCGCTCAGCGTCGTTTGTGTGAGGGATATAGGAACAAACTGCTTGCAATTATTGGACAATGTAATACAAGCCTCATTATTTGGGAATACATATTTGGACCTGTTAAAGGGACTCAGTAAATGCAGGGTTCAGCCAAACTGGGAAACATTTAGTGAAACATAGGGACGAGAAATAAAGCTCTCCCACTCAGACAGGCTTTTCATTGCTTTTGGAGATAAATGACCATTGATCTGCATTATGGCTCTGAGAAGGAAATAAGTGGCATAGCATCTTTTCCACAAGCAAGTGCACTTGAAATAATATATCTCAAAAGGTATGCCCACGTGTACAATGGAATACTTTCACAACTGTCTAGACCAGAGGGAGACAGTGGGAAAACACACACTAGTAGTCGGTTTATTGTTGTGGTCAAGGATTATTCAACCATGGCTAGAACACAAGAAAGCCAAGTCATTGTACTGAAAGTGCAGAAACCAATACATTTTGGCGAAGCCAAGAGGCTCACGAAGCTTACTAAAAACGTTACAAAATAGTTGTTTAAAACCTGTTGAGGCCAGGGGGCAGGATCTTATCCCGGTATTGGGATTCATTGTCATGTGACCATGGCGGGGAATTCAAAACTGCAAGAGTAATCATTTCAAATACTCAAATAATCAACTATTTTCCTCCATTTGAAAGATATATCTCCTAAATCTAACCACGCTGTCCGATTTTCAGAGGCTTTACGGAGAATGCATAAAGTTAGGTTATGTTAGGAGAGTACATTGACAATAGCTGTGTGTAATGTTTAGCCAATTCAAAGAAGGGCATCAACAGACAGAAAACTAGCTAGAATTATGCACTTACCTTTGACAATCTGCATCAGATGACACTCATAGGACATTATGTTATACAATACATGCATTTTTAGTTCCATCAAGTTCATATTTATATCCAAAAACAGCATTTACAGTCGCGGTGAAATTCAGAATTTTTTTCGGCTCGAATGCTCCCAGTGAATCCAGCATTACAAATCACGGAATTACTATTCGAAAACATTGGTAAATTATAATATTGTCATTCAAAGAATAATATATTATCATCTCGTAATTGCTACCGAATGGCCAGATCTCAAAATAACTTTACTGGGAAATCACATTTTGCAATAAACTGGGTACTATGCTAACAACAATAAGCTATAAGCTAAGCTAAGCTATACAGTTAGCATTAGCATCATCTAATATCGATAATAACATTCTAAATATCCCCTTACCTTTGATTATCTCCATCAGAAGGCGCTGCCAGGGATCCCAGGTCCAGAACAAATGTGGTTTCTTTTGACAAAGTTCATAATTTATGTCCAAATAGTTAGCGTTCAGTAGGCTCCCACAAAATGAGGTGGGCAGTGTAAAGTCACGCCGAAAAGCTAAAAAAAACCTAGTAAATAATCTATTTACGTTTGTTCAAACATGTCAAACGTTGTTTAGCATTAATCTTTTGGTCCATTTTTAACGTGAAACATCAGTAAACATCAGTAATATTTTCACACAACCTATCAAGTGTCTAGAATAAACGATTATGACAAAGACACTCTTCTCAGATTTATGCGCAGGCGCAAAAAATGAAGTGATGACGTGTCAACTTCCAAGCATTCTAATTCGGTCTGTATTCATCACAGATGCTTCAAACAACTTTATAAAGATCGTTGACATCTAGTGGAAGCAGTAGGAGTTGCGAACTGAATCCTTTCTCACTATGGTATCTATAAAACAATGACACTAAATAGTACAGTCACAAAATTCACATTTTTTTTATCTATTTTTCACAGGTTTTTGCCTGCAATATGAGTTTTGTTATACTTACAGACACCATTCAAACTGTTTTAGAAAATTCATCCAAACCTGAACAATAATATGCATATTCTAGCTTCTGAGTTGGTGTTGGAGGCAGTTAAAAATGGGCACATATTTTTTTCCAAAATTCTCAATACTGCCCCCTAGCCCGTAGAGGTTTAAAAGCCAACTAAGTGTAGAAAACGCAAACAGAAAGTCAATCAATCATAAAAATCTGTCGAACTAAATTGAAAAATATGAATAATGATCTAATTTGGATAGAGGAAAACAAATCAGCTCTGAAGTGTTCTTCTGAATAATTATGACACAGAGATTCAACTGAGGGTTAGTCATGGTAGAATGTTTTGTCAGATCCAACCATGATCAAAGCCATTACAATCACATTGAGTATACTAAATATGGGTACTGAAAACTATACTAATGTGATGGTATCACAAAATGGGGTCAATATGCTGTCAACTGGACAATTGCAACATTCCAAAAACAATTCTGACCTCAAAAAAAAAACAGAAGTTCACTGCTGTTTTGAACAAAACATACCTCAGTACTGCACCATGAAAACGGTGAAAAGGCTTTAGTCAACCTAACAAAAAGCTGAAAACTGAACACGAATCGATCTTCATTTAAAACACTCCCCAAAGCCCGGTGCCTGACTTTGAAAACACCAAAAGGGCAGTATTTTCTCTTTTTTTTATCATATCCTGATTGCTGCCCCTGTTTTACATGAGAAAAGGCGAAATTGCTTAGAAATTATACAAGTCCTCATTTTTCTTCCATCCACAATATGCTTACTCTATATGCACTATATGTTCATTGAGCCTCGGCGCACTACGAGTGCAGAGCTGACATCATCAAAAGGATGGCCCAGATAAAGGCAGAGGGAGCAGAGCACACCTCACCTCGCTTTTGTTAAACAAGAGCGTGACATTGGCAGTAATTCGTTATGCAGGGGATGAGATGAAGAAGGAATTCTACGCCGCTGCCAAAGAAAAGGCCAATTAAAACCCATGAATGAAACCCTATTAAGACTTTGTCCCCCCCAAAAAAGCCCTGTTTCTTTTTTGGCCTTTTCGTCCTCTATAGCCCTGTAGCATTAGCTGCAAGACAGGCCACAATGCTTCACCCTCCGTTTCAGCTGAATTGGGAGATTTAATTCACTGTTAATATGATGCCTGTTTGCATCCTAACTAATCAGCACCTATTTTTTCTCATTTTTGACCGCTTTCAGCTCCTCAGCTCTCCCCCTCCGATTCACCCTTGGCAGGATGATTGTGAAGTCCAAAATATACTAAATCCATCCCTGTTTGCAATGCCACACATTTAATACATATATGCTTCCACTTATCCTGCGGGCAGACAGCGTGAAAAAAAAAAAAAAAAACGTGGCGTACGGCTTCTCCCGGTTAATGAGGCAGAGTGCTGGCCGGGCCTGTTCAGACACCACACACCATCGCCGAGGAGGAGGAGTGAGATATGGCCTGGGCCTTCATGGCCACCGCAGAGTCAAACTCACTTTTACTTGACAGAGACAGGGCCAATGAGGGCTCACAGCTGTAGTCAACTCCGAACCCCACAGTGCTCACTCTGCAGGGAGGCAATGCGAACAGCCATGAAACCAACCTCTCCATGGGTTGATAGGCTCCAAAGGAAGTGACATCCCCAGAGTGGTGTGATGGCAGAGAAAGTCACAAATCACACGAGAGAGAGAGAGAGAGCGAGAGAGAGAGAGAGAGAGAGAGAGAGAGAGAGAGAGAGAGAGAGAGAAGAGAGAGAAAGCTTTCTGACTGTATTATAGTGAGGTAAAAAAAGTTATTCTCTCAGGGGTTAGAAATGTGAACATATTCACAGCGGACATTGAGGGGGAACAGCTCACTTCCTCAGCACCCCTAAACCAACGGGCTCCAGGAAGAACACTATAACAGTACAATAAGCAGCTGTAACTGGAGACCAACAGGCCCTCTGGAAGTGCCTGGGTTAAGCTGTAACTGGAGACCAACAGGCCCTCTGGAAGTGCCTGAGTTTATGAGCGCTTTACACGGAATGATCTGCTGGACCATCTTTAATAGCCTATTTGTGTGTGTTCGTCTTCCAATTAAACATGATGTGTTTCTTGTGGGAGACATTTTAAAACTAAATTAAGCAAGATAGGATGACAGTGAGTGTAGGGTTGCTGTTATCCTCTCTCATAAAGTACAACCTAGTGATACAGCCCAAGCTTCTACTGGAGAAAGCCCACTCCTTAATACCAGGGAACTTCAACCGCAGCCACATCTTCTGGAAATGATGGCACCGAGATGGCAACTTGATGAAGAGATGATAACGGCCCAATCAGTCACCTCACATCTTTTAAAACAAAGCACTCGTCTCCCTAGTCCTTGTTTATCCCTTCAGATCCTGCAAAGTTGCTTTATGCATGTTTCTGTAAGATGTCTCTTCCTTCGGTTAACCTGTCCCTCCCAACACCTCCACCCCTATTATGCAGCCTGTTATGAAGAACAAAGGAGAGTGAACCGGCAGCAGCGTATAATTATAGAGTAAGTGTGGGCTTCACTGTTCTGGTGTTCTTGGACACATATTGTGTGGATCCTGCTCTCCTCCTGGTTCAAATGCTCTGTAGCTTATCTAACAGCTAGGGCTGCACAATTTCTCTATCTTTTTTCACGGGGAGACAATAAGGCAGACATTTTCGAGAAACGGGAAAATGTCAAGATTTGAATAGTAATAAAGATCCATGATATGGAGAAAAGAACCTTTCCATAAGCATTTGTCTGATGGCATAACCCCAGCACGTCTTCAGCCCTGTCTTGCTCTTTGCAAATGCTGGCTGAAGCCTCAGCGCAAACAAATCCAAAACGCTCACTTGGAAAGGCTGAGGGGGCCAGTAAGGTCGCTCACATTGTGTATAAGACATTTAACTTCATTTCAGAGAGGTGTTTACATTAGAGAAAAAGCTTTCTGGGGGGAAAAAAGAGAGAAAAATGATGGAGCGTGATTTGGACTGGGGTTGGCCACGATCCACCTTTGCACAGCATTTCAAAGCTTTCAGGAGAGCAGTGTCTAGAGGTCTTCACCAGTGGTGTAAAGTACTTAAGTAAAAATACTTTAAAAGTACTGCTTAAGTAGTTTTTGGGGGGTATCTGTACTTTACTTTTTATATTTTTGACTACTTTTACTTCACTACATTCCTTAAGAAAATATTATACTTTTTACTCCATACATTTTCCTTGACACCCAAAAGTACCTGTTACATTTTGAATGCTTAGCAGGACAGGAAAATAGTCAAATTCAACCGAACATCCCTGGTCATCCCTATGGCCTCTGGCGGACTCACTAAACACACATGCTTCGTTTGTAAATGATGTCTGAATGTTGGAATGTGCCCGCGGCTTTCCGTATATTTTAAAAAGACAAGAAAATGGTGCCATCTAGTTTGCTTAATATAAGGAATTTGAAATGATTTATACTTTTACTTTTGATACTTAAGTATATTTTAAACCAAATACTTTTATACTTTTACTCAAGTAGAATTTTACTGGGTGACTTTTACTTGAGTAATTTTCTACTAAGGTATCTTTACTTTTACGGAAGTCTGATAATTGGGTACCTTTTCCACCACTGGTCTTCACAGATCTACCCACACCAGATTACAAACCCAAGATCGGATCCAGCTTGGTGGCCACGGGTCTCGGATTTGTGTGACAATATGTGAAATATCCAAAATTATATTTAAAGAGTTTAGCTCCTTAACAATTGCAAGTTTCAAACATTTAAATGAATGTCAGTGGGTCCCCTTTCATCAAACCAAATGTGTCAATATCATTTTGTGACACAACGGCATATTCACTTTATGAAAACGAGCCACTGCATGTGACGTGGGGTAAAATAGGCTACTTGTGGGAGAGGAGGGGGACGCAGCGGAGAAAAAAAGTGATAGCCCTTAGTCTATACACGGAGTGTATAAAACATCAGTAACAGCATCCTCATATTGAGTTGCACCCCCTTTTGCCCTCAGAACAGCCTCAATTCGACGGGACATTGACTCACTAAGGTTTCGAAAGCGTTCCACAGGATTGCTGGCCCATGTTGACTTGAATGCTTCCTACAGTTGAGTCGAGTTGGCTGGATGTCCTTTGGGTGGTGAACCATTCTTGATACACACAGGAAACTGTTCAAGTGAGTTTCAGAAACATTAAGTCGTTCTTTGTTGATGTGAAGAAGAAACTGAATGAGCGAGATTACAGGGAGGAAAAACCGACAGGCAAATCATTTCCATTCGCCTCATTTATGCACATTGTGGATACAGAGGGGGAAAAGGTCACCCATATTTTTAAGACCTGAGCTATTTTATTCAATTTACTAGTTTATTTAGGCTGTCTAATTAGTAGGCTGTTTTGCTATTTTATTTTGGGTCTTTTCTTTGTTAAAAATAACAGTTTGTTCATGTTTAATGACTCGAGTCAAGTGTGATATTTGTCAGCATAAAGATGAGCGACTCAATTATACTCTAGTTTTGTGGCTTTCGTTGAAAATAAATAAGTTGTACTATAATGCAGAATTACAGACGCATTCTTTCTGATCGTCTATAATAAAGAAAATGTTTGACCAAGTTAATCTGCTCATGTTGTGTGTGCAGTAGACTAATAGCCATAGGCTTATCTACAGAAAATATTATAGCCTGATGTTGAAAGGCTTCCGATTTACTTATTGTGTAAAGAATGAATAGGTATAAGAAATATCAGGACAACTTCTCTCTTCAGTTATGAATGTTTGAGTAACTCCATAGACGGTAGGCCTACACAGCCGTGACATGGATGACTTTTCCATCAAACCCGCATCCAAACAACTCACAGGCTTTACAGGCTGATTCTGTAGGCCTTAAGGATATATCTACTATTTAATTTAGAACAAAAAATATTAGGCTAATATAATGAGTCTGACCTGAGTTATAGATATAGCTTACCAAGATATGTTTAACACGCAGCACTCGCTAGCATCCTAAAATTACCACATAAAAATCCTCTAATCTCAAAAATGTGCTGAAGAGAAACAAAATGAACAGATCTCTAAAAACCTCAAAATATTCTACATCCAACTATAGCGTTTTCATAGAGTGAGCACTAACCTAGACCTAAAAATCCCAATTGTTGGAAATGACACTGGAATTCAGATGGACAACTCCATCCTTCCGTAGCCTATTCAAAAGCTTGCTGGTCAAACAGGCTATAGCTTGCTGGTCAAACAAGCTATAGACAAATTTTTGTCTAAATCAATGTTGATAAAAACCTTTAAAATAGGCTAGATTGCAATGTTGCCCAGTAAAAGAATAGGCCTACAGAATATTAGGTTACAGACAAAAGTGAACTACAGTTGAAGTCGGAAGTTTACATACACCTTACGCAAATACATTTAAACTCAGTTTTTCACAATTCCTGACATTTAATCCTAGTAAAAAATCCCTGTCTTAGGTCAGTTAGGATCACCACTTTATTTTAATAACGTGAAATGTCAGAACTCAATTAGTATTTGGTAGCATTGTCTATAAATTGTTTAACTTGGGTGAAATGTTTTGGGTAGCCCTCCACAAGCTTCCCACAATAAGTTGGGGGAATGTTGGCCTATTCCTCCTGACAGAGCTGGTGTAACTGAGTCAGGTTTGTAGGCCTCCTTGCTCACACACACTTTTTCAGTTCTGCCCACACATTTTCTATAGGATTGAGGTCAGGGCTTTGTGATGGTCACTCCAATACCTTGACCTTGTTGTCCTTAAGCCATTTTGCCACAACTATGGAAGTATGCTTGGGGTCATTGTCCATTTCGAAGACCCATTTGCAACCAAGCTTAAACTTCATGACTGATGTCTTGAGATTGAGATTGCTTCAATATATCCAGATAATATTCCTACCTCATGATGCCATCTATTTTGTGAAGTGCACCTGTCCGTCTTGCAGCAAAGCACTCCCACAACATGATGCTGCCACCCCCGTGCTTCACGGTTGGGATGGTGTTCTTCGACTTGCAAGACCAGAGCACATTTCTCCAAAAAGTAAGATCTTTGTCCCCATGTGCAGTTGCAAACCGTAGTCTGGCTATTTTCTGGCTATTCTATTTTCAGGTTATGTCGATATAGGACTCGTTTTACTGTGGATATAGATACTTTTGAACAGGTTTCCTACAGCATCTGGGATTGATTTGCTCTTTTCGCAACAAAGTACGTTCATCTCTAGGAGACAGAACACATCTCCTTCCTGAGCAGTATGATGGCTGCGTGGTCCCATGGTGTTTATACTTGCGTACTATTGTTTGTACAGATGAACGTGGTACCTTCAGGCATTTGGAAATTGCTCCCAAGAATGAACCAGACTTGTAGAGGTCTACAATTGTTTTCTGAGGTCTTGGCTGATTTCTTTTGATTTTCCCATGATGTCAAGCAAAGAGGCACTGAGTTTGAAGGTAGGCCTTGAAATACATCCACAGGTATACCTCCAATTGACTCAAATGATGTCAATTAGCCCATCAGAAGCTTCTAAAGCCATGACATAATTTTCAGGAATTTTCAAAGCTGTTTAAAGGCACAGTCAACTTAGTGTATGTAAACTTCGGACCCACTGGAATTGTGATACAGTGAATTATTAAGAGTGTGCAAAGCTGTCATCAAGGCTACTTTGAAGAATCTCAAATATAAAATATATTTTGATATGTTGAACACTTTTTTGGTTACTACATGATTCCATATGTGCTATTTCAGAGTTTTGATGTCTTCACTAATATGCTACAATATAGAAAATACTAAAAATAAAGAAAAACCTTTGAATGAGTAGGTGTCTCAAAACTTTCGACTGGTACTGTAGATATTTAAAATGACCGGATCCTGTCGGGATCGAAGAAAGAAATCCCAAATTAATTTTGGGATCCGAGAAGACTTCTAGGAGTGTCTTCTTCACCAGGCCATTGTAACCGACACTGTGTTCATAATAGCTCAGATAGATGGGGGAAATAGCAAACAATCTAGCGTGGTCCAAATGTGCCGAGTTAAACAGCCGTCCACTTTTGTGAGGCCCAATATCTGTCACAACTGTAATCCCTGCCCTGCCCAGCAGCCTGTTTGACAATAATACTGGTTTGGGATATAAGCCTGAACACCTAGCTTCACAACAACAATAGTTTGAAAATGCCAATGGTTTCCTGGGTTGGGTATTAGGATTAAACGGCACAATAAATAGCCAAGAGGGTGAAATTAGGCTGGCTGATTTGAGGCCATTCCAAGTGGAGTGAAGAGCCATTTAACCTCTGACCAACCCTGTTGATCCCTCAAGCTATTGTCGAGTAGATAATTACTGTGCCACTGCATGCACCATATTTGAATACTTATTTAGAGAGAACTCAAATATAGTTGTTGTTGGTTTTTGGTATTTTGGTTTCCGTGCTTCAAATCGAATCAAATTGTATTGGTTGCATACACATATTTATCAGATGTTATTGCGGGTGTAGTGAAATGCTTGTGTTCCTAACTCCAACAGTGCAGTATTATCTAACAATACACACAAATATAAAAGTAAAATAACGGAATTAAGTAATACAGAAATATTACAACAAATGTTTTACATGTTTTATAGCGTTAAGAGCCACTCAATCTCATTGAGAAAAGCCAATATCCATTTAAAACATAGTTAACTAATTCATAAGTCCAATTTGTGTTGGGATCTCCGATATCCTCAACCAACCTTGAGGCTTCAAGACAAGTTACCATTCAAACCTTTTGTTGACATTTGAGGTAGCAGTTGAACACAAAAATGTTTTAACATTCTTGGAACGAATGCATGCAGAACAGCAAACATTTAATATGCCTACACTGTCTGAGAAAATAATTTACAATAAGGAGTTTGTTTATTTTGGAACTAAAAGTAGCAGATCTTAGCAGATATTAGAGGCTTTGGTCAACTTTGTGGGAGAGGTCAAAATATCTAGGTCAGTGTTTTTGTACATAGGGATGTTAAGTCAAAAAGAATATGTATCAGCCAGAGGTTAGGCTGAATAGACATTTTGTAGGTGGTTTGTTATGATGTTTAAATATTTGTTTAGGAAAAATTATCTGTTTTAGCTCTCCAAACAAATTACTAAAGTAATTGTTACTGAGTTGAACCTCGACAAAGGTACAAGCAAGTCAAAACTCGCTTGGCACCACTCCCATTTAACAAAAAGATGGAGGCCCACAATAAATGCAGCAAATAAACAGTGCTGCGAGAGACAGGGTTTGCATTGTCCCCTCCAAGGCCAGAGCAGATGTTTTCCCGGGCAGGCAGCAGTTTTACAGCCTCGTCTGCAGGAGGTGATAAGCCTTTAAAATGTCCAGAGCTCGGCAGGGGTCCTAGACACTCACACCGGGGACCACACTGCCAAAGCCCCTTCACCACAAACCTCCGTTCTAAAATCACACACCCATTCTAAACATGAGCAGGCAAGTCTTAATGACACTTTCTGTCAACTTAAGCACAGCCTAGAGTTTACCTGTCTAGATAAAGGTCAGGTGGGGATAGTGAGAACAGACAGTGGGATGAGAGGAATTCAATCCGAGCGCAGCAGATAAGTACGGCAAACGCTCGCATTGCAGGTTAATAACACGTCTGAGGTGACATAATGCCTCCCCCCGACTGCAGCTTGTGAGCGCTCTTTCCTCCAGCACAGCAGTTTTGTTGTCGATCTGCTGCCGGCATGGCTTTTATTCACGTTGAAGATGTGACTGACAACACCAGAAAGAACCCCCCTGTAACATTAAACTTGTTAGTGAGGCCTGCCTTTCATGCTTCCGAGAGCCAAGCATCCCATTAACCTCTCTGGTATCATTGGGACGCTAGCGTCCCACCTCGACAACAGCCATTGAAATTGCAGGGTGCCAAATTCAAACAACAGATATCCCATAATTAAAATTCCTGAAAGATACAAGTATTATACACCATTTTAAAGATAAACTTCTTTTTAATCAAACCACAGTGTCCGATTTCAAAAAGGCTTTACGGCGAAAGCACACCATGCGATTATGTTGGCGCGTTATGTTCAGTAATGCATTGTTTCAAATAACATCCGGTGAAATTGCAGAGAGCCAAATCAAATTACAGAAATAATCATCATAAACATTGATGAAAGATACAAGTGTTATACATAGGATTAAAGATACACTACGGCGAAAGCACACCATGCGCCTAACCACAAAACACCATACAGACATTTTCCAGCCAAGGAGAGGAATCACAAAAGTCAGAAATAGCGATTAAATGAATCACTTACCTTTGATGATCTTCATCTGGTGGCACTCCCAGGACTCCATGTTACACAATAAATGTTAGTTTTGTTCGATAATGTCCCTCTTTATGTCCAAAAACCTCCGTTTTGTTAGTGCGTTTAGTTCAGTAATCCAAAGGCACAACGCGCGCTCTCAACACTCAGACGAAAAGTCCAAAAAGTACAATAAAAGTTCATAGAAACATGTCAAACAATGTTTAAAATCAATCCTCAGGTTGTTTTTGTCATAAATAATAAATAATATTTCAACCGGACAAAAGGTTCGTCAATAGAAAAGGAGAAACAAGAAAGGCGCGCTCCCGATCACACGCTGGCTTCATGTCTGGAAATTTCCCCTGTATCCAAATCTACCAATTAAATGCATATCCTAGCTTCTGGGCCTGAGTAGCAGGCAGTTTAATTTGGGCACGCTTTTCATCCAAAATTCCGAATGCTGCCCCCTACCCTAGTGAAGCTAACCATTCCCAGCGTAAAACACAGAGCGACAGCGGGTAAAGCGATCTACTGGCTGGCTCCTCTCCTCTGCAGTGAAGTATCTATCGATCCCCAAAAATATGGATATTTATCTTATGAATATGCTAATGCTTTATTTCCTTTGCTCTAGATATTTTTTTTCCAGCCACAATGTGTGAACCTATGATCTTCCTGCAAAAGGGAATTAATATACTCCTTCCACAGTATCAATTGAGTCTCCACACTCTGTTGATTAATTGAAAGTGTCTGATAGATGTGCAGCTTTTCTCATGAGGCTGTCTCTCTTCGCACAGCGGTTATCTCCCAGACTCAATCCACGTGGCGAGGAAACTCAATTCATCTGATATCACCCATAACTTAATTTCCCGTTTCATCCCTTTAATTGCAGCCCAACAGACCAGTCATAGCATCGACGCTATACTCGCTCATCCTGTTTAGACGGCCTGTTAGAGAAGTACACGAGTATAAGTCAGAACATATGTCCTGAGTCATGAGCATATTTTAAGGGGCTCAACTCTACTTTGAGTTTCGTGATGTCATGGGAGCGGAGGGATGGATTCGGTGCCAGGCCACACCATAGCCATTAAGCTGGAGACTATTTCAGGCTGGCTGAGGATTTTAGGGCTTACACTCCAGGATCCACCAGGCCAAGTTGACACTATCTCTACCACACAAACACCTGGCAGCTCCGCCACCAGAGCTGCTGAGCTAGGTCGATAACGGCCGGGCCGAGCAACCTGCTGGTGCTCCGCGGCGCGGAGTTATTTATTCATGGTTTGACAAGAGCAGCTACAGTGCACTCATTTGTGCTCCAAGGACAGGAAGTCCATTAAGGCAGCCTCAGTTAAACAATGATCAGCAACATCTGATAACACAAGGTGTTTTAAAACAAGTGGACACTGATGTAACAGACCACAGGCTAGCGGTTTTGTTCCCATTCAGAGACACACATAAAGCTCCATGGCAATGGTTGAGCCAGTTGGGCCATTCCATGATTCTAGACAATTCAGAAAAATAAATATGTTCATATTTGAGAGGGCAGGTTATGAATGCAAAGGAACATCATAAATGATAGTAAACCTTTACAGCAACCATGAACATGACCCGGTCATATAAACCATGAATGACCTCTTGGGTGGATTCAGTAATACATAATATAAAAGACAATACAGGTTGGAGTGAGGAGGGGAGGGGTTGCTCCCCTTCAGTTGTAACTTTGGTCAAACGTCACTTAGGGGCAGAGGAAACGAAAAGAAAAAAAGTTGCTTTCAAAACCATCTGAGCCACCAGGCATTCCTGGTTAAATTAGGTTTGGGAGTTGGAGGGAACTTTATGACGGTCATTAAAAAGGACTGGAAATAGTTTGCTTTTACACTTAACATACAAGAATCACCAGCAGGAGGAGAGGACGCTAGAAAGTCAGCCCTCCCTCATCTGTGACTGGCTGAGGGCGTGTGCAGCACTGTGCCGTCGCGCACGGGAGTGGCTCAGGGAGTTTGCAGTGCCGTCTGGGGTCTATTGTGCAATGACAATGTGAGACTAGGAATTGAGTCCAACCGGTCTGACTCATTCAGTGTGTGTGAGACATTCAGGTAAGGGCAGACAGCCTCTGGGCAGAAAAACACAATACCTCTCCATTTAGTCACCAGAGGCACTGTTGTTCTGGGACTCCCTCCCCCTCCCAACCCGTCCGCCTCGCATGTCCATTTCCAAAGGGAGGTGTACTATTACACTGCTATTAAGAGCCTGGTTCAGGCCCAAAACCCCTTGAGAAGTTAGCTGCACCACAGCTCTCTTTAAAGCGCTGTCCCTCCACATTATAATAATCTGTGGAGGCACTGATGCAACACGCCTCTCCTCGATAGCATCACCCTGACCTTGAATCCAAAAACATTTGTAGCTGATTTTTTAGACCAAGCGATTAATGAGTAAAGGGAAGAAAATAATTTAGGATCATTACTATGAATTTGCTACATGTTTTGTAACATTTTCTACTGGCTTTCCAAGGCTCCTGGTCAGGCGAATGCATTTTGTTGGACGTTTGTTCACGCATCCATACGTAAACACTATAGGCCACAGCTAGAGGGATGCACTTTGTGGAGGCATTGGTGTACAAAATCCTCCACGTATGGCCTCTGCTGCCTCCAATACCTTTCATGTGTTTCCAGGCATGAAGCAACCCCATTGCCCAGTTGCCTGAGGAAAGCCACAGAGGCTTGACGGACAACCCAGATATAAGAGGAAACCACCCGAGGGCTAGACATTCAGTCCAAAAAGCTGTTTACACTTAGCCATTATTGGAAAGGATTTACCCTCCTCCTGGCATTACACACACACACACACATACAGTTTATATCGCCTCAAATGCAACCCGCAGTGATAGCCGAATGAGTTCTGCTGTTCTTATACAGTGTAGCCCAGTCAACGGTCTTTGTTCATTTTTCAAGCAGTACACTTTAGATTCCAGCTCGTGCTCCAGGAGAATTCTGCAAATCTCTTTCCCTACAGGACACTGGCAATGACTAGGTCTAATGCAAAAACGAAGCCAAAAGGAATTCCTTCCATCTGTTGCGAATGTGGAAGAAAAATATTCATCAATCATATTTTTCATATCATTTGACTTCAAATACATACAGCGTCAGCACCCAAGAGAGTCATGCATGCAATAGGAAATTATAACAAGTCAAATGTTATCAGCACAACTCAGATTACATAAACAAACTGCAAACTATAGAGCTTCTCCTTGCTACTACCAACCATAGTGCATCCAGAATAAGGAAAAAAATAACCAGGTTTTTTTTGTGGGGGGGGGTTGAGGAAGACACAAACCCCATGCCTCTTGGCAGCACAAAGGCAAATGTCCAGTTTCATTAGTTACATTAAACTGGACAACTACAGAGGGCCCTGTATCTGTATAAGAAAGACAATCCACCTCGCGGTAGATGGGTGCAGGGGCATGATGCCCTAGATGGCCTGCGTTCGATTGAGCAGTGGTGACAAGCCCCTGGTCACATGACGACAAACAATGTCTCGAATTGTCCATTCCATAATTGTCCACACCACAGAGGAGGAAATGTGTCCAGGCTTGGCCATGCGTGAAGTTTCTCTCCTCTGGAGGACTAGAGAGCTCAGAGTAAAGAGCATGTGCATGCATGTTTTCTATGCACAGGACAAACAATTCAGTTGTTCAAAGTACACACTTAGTTAATTGCTTGGCACTGTGTTAATTTCAGCGGGAACAAACACACACCGTGGGATGTTGTCGAAGATAAGGAGACAGTGTATATCTACCCTTGTTCTGAACATGCCTCTCAGACAGTGTTCATACACACCACTACAGTACTGGTTAATATTCACTTGCATGGGTGATATTGAAAATGTACCTCTCAATACTATTGAGAAAGGAATAATGCCACCAGATTACTAATTAGCATTTGAATAAAAGGTGAGGAAGAACAATGGACTGAATAAAATATATTTCTTTCTAAAAAAGTGAAGCCCGATTTCATTATAGATAACAAAATGTATTTTACTTTCCTCTCACTGTAAGCATAGAAATAGCCATTTTAACATAAGGCCAGTGGAGTGTTTGACATTTAGTGTTCATGGACTGATACTCAGTGAAAAGCCACTTAGAAATGTCATTAAATAGCACGTCTACCTGTTCCAATTTGATCATTTACTGGAGGCGCTTCAAATCAGAAAGAGGTGATGGCTGCGGACACAGGGAGAGAATGTTTATGTAGCTTAACTGTTGGAGCACAAGGTATTCTAAACGAGGAAGTAGCTGTAGGGTTTTCTGTAGACTCTGGAGCGGCCTTAATAAAAATAAAAAACGTCGTATTATGAAGTGGGAATGTCAAGAAGTGAAACAATCCTGTAATGTGTAGTCCCTGTGGTTGGTACAGTCTATGCAACATTCTATATAAAAAGGAAGCACTCTCCAAAAAAAATATAATTATTGAAAGTTTGAGGAGAAGACTGCTGACCACATAGAAAACGCAGCCCAATGTGAAACAGCTGAGCGTTGCTAGTGCAGTCACATAAGATTCATCTCTAGGTCCGGCTTTGCCCGGCACAACTAGCCTACTGTATATTGTTTTTCCTCGGTGACAAAATAAGAGCTCTGGCTTCACTCTGAGGAACACGGCTGGATATCCGTAAAGCTTACATGAGGAGAAATTAAGTCAAACTGCACCTACCAACCTCTCATCCCCATCTCATCATCGCTGGGCCGGTGGTGGTGATGGTTTCTCAGTGAGCTGGATATCAATACATCAAGCTGTCACAGGGCTGAACCAGCAGTCAACCTGCAGGATGTACTCTATAACGGCTGGTCAAAGCCACCACAAGCATTTCTACAGAACCCCCCAAAAAGGTTGAAACCTCAATTTCTCCTTATTCAGTGATGCACTAATAACCACAGAGATGTTCCCTTTCTCCCAGACTACCCTTGCACCCTCACCTGGCTGCGCAATGCTTAATAAGCTATATTCAGACTCACTCCTCCTTACTCCATTCACATGCACTCCTCCTTGCTCTATCCAATGGGCTGAGCATGCATTCCAATAGAGCTCAGTGGGAGAAAAAAAAGGAACCCTTCCTACTTCCTCCTTCGTTTTCTGTTCCTATTGAAATGTAATAATGTCATTGAGATTACGCCCCTGTACTTAGCATGTGAATGGAAGACGTCCTGATGAGCATAATGAGCGTAGGATCTGAATACATTTCCTGCATGGGCACCTGGAGGAATGGTCCTGGGGCAGAGAAAGTGCCTCTGGTGAAGTGAAGCCATCCGAGCCACTGGAGTGGACAGTGCCATTTGCTGTCTGCCAGCTTGGAGTTGCGGAGGGGACTGAGAGTGGAGGGGAGGCTGTGGGCCATCTGGAGAGACCCCCTGTTCACCGTCTCCAGCTCCATATGGCCGCCCCCACGCCACGCATCACCCACTGGACAGTACCGGGTTGGGCAGGCAGGCATGCCACGGTGGAGGACCAGCGTATGGAGCAGGGCACGGAGACTGTCTCCTGCCCTCAAATAATGTTGATATAAAATATACAATTACAGGAATAAATGGCTGCGCTTCAGTTCAGGGATCAGTGACTGTACTTTGCTGATAAAAGTCTGCAAATGGTTACGTTCTGTAAAATGTTCTATTGGCATAACGAATGGACTAAAATGGTAAGTCAAAATGGCTGAGGGTCTTCAAATGGCAGGGATCTAAGTGACGGTGATCAATGCACAGAGGGTCCTATCCATCTGCATTTAAACACGTGACTCCAGGCCTCATAATAAGCCTCCTCTGCAGTATGGCTCTATAATCACGGAGGGGGGGTATCAACAATGCTAAGCCAGGCTGATGGTATCTACATTTACATTTACATTTTAGTCATTTAGCAGACACTCTTATCCAGAGCGACTTACAGTAGTGAATGCATACATTTCATACATTTTATTTTTTATTTTTTTTCGTATCTCCACTGTAATCTGCACAGGAGGAGGACGCGGTTAGCCCCCCCCACCTCTCCTCTGGTGCCACCTTGCCAGTGGAGTTACAGCCATGGGAGGTAGCCTTAATGAGGGCATCCATCAAACCCAACTAATAGGTTTGTTATCCCCAGAACCTCACCTGTTCAGTTCAGCCACTGGCTACATCCGTAAGACAACGGAAAAACTATGACTGCACGGGAGGCACTAAAACATCTCAACAACACAAAAAACTACAGCAAAGTCCAAGCACGAGGTAGACTGACCATAGTGATGTAACGGTGGCTTTACAGAGAGGAGGTCTCACAGAATGAATGCCCTCTCCCAGTTGAGTCACAGATCATCTACCACGGCATCACTGTAACTACATCCCAGAGTAGCAAGGCAGCTGACGCTATAGGGCAGAGGGACAAAGACAATCATGCCCACTACACTTCCTGACAGATCCAGTTCACAGAGCATCATGGGAAGACTAATACTCCCAGACAGTCGACCCATACACTGTACCACTCCATCACATGGCCTTAGTTCTCAGCAGGACTTTCCAACTCAAAGTGGGGGAGTCAGTACTTACTTGTGGTATTGTGTAGAAAGACATGGCTTTACAATTAAAATGACTGAAAATGTATGAATTCAGTGTATCGTTAGTTGTTTTAGATATTGTCTAGGTCTAGACCTATATGATCAGGACTATTTTCTAAGAAAGCTAATGTACTTTTCTTAAAAACATTTAACCTTAATCATCTCTTGAGATTAGTGGATGGATGGAGATATCCGTACAATGTTGAGAGCCCGTACTACAGCATTCAACGTCAGCAGAATGAACCCAATGACTCGGTGGCGGGCGATGCCTACAAGGCAAGCAGGTACAAGCTCCGCAAATCCATTAGGGATGCAAAAAGACAATACAAACTCAAACTTGAATTGAACAGACTCACATGGTCCCTAGTCCTTGCCACATGCAATCACAGACTACAAAGGAAAATCCAGCTGTGCGGTGCCCACCGAAGCCTCCCTCTCAGACGAGCTTAACACATTCTATGCTCGCTTTGAGGCAGGCAATACTGAGCCATGTAGGATGGCTCTCGCTGCCCCGGACGACCAGATGCCTTCGCTCCCCGAGGCTGATGTGAGGAAAACTCTCGTACTGGACCCACTCCAATTTGCCTACCGCTCCAACAGATCCAAGGAAGACACTATTTCCATCGCTATTCACACAGCCGTAACACATCTGGGCAAGAGGAACACCTATGTGAGAATGCCAGTGGTGTAAATTACTTAAGTAAAAATACTTTAAAGTACTACTTAAGTTTTTTGGGGTATCTGTACTTCACTCTTTATATTTTTGACAACTCTTACTCCACTACATTTCTAAAGAAAATAATGTACTTTTTACTTTTTCCATTTTCTCTGACACCCAAAAGTACCGTAAATTCCGGACTATAAGCCGCAACTTTTTTCCCACGCTTTGAACTTCGTGGCTTAAACAATGACGCGGCTAATATATGGATTTTTCCCGCTTTCAAATTTGTGGGTCCTGACAGCGTGGAGCATTGTCAAAAAAATCCACTATCATCAACGGGTTTCGAAACGCTGGACTGCTGCATGTTGAAGAAGGCTCAGCGGGGGATTTGCCTCCGGATGAAAGTGACGAGAGCGACAATGAAAACGATCCAATATCGGATGAAGCAATTCTGAGGCTATTCAACTCCGACACCGAAGGAGATGGTTTCAGTGCACAGGAGGAAGATAGTGACCAATTACTTTCTTGGTAGGCTACTGTTTACTGCTAATTTTTAATTTTTTGTTACAAGCCGTGTTTCGTTAAAGCCTATTTATTTTTGTTACAAGCCGTGTTTCGTTAAAGCCTATTTATTTTTGTTACAAGCCGTGTTTCGTTAAAGCCTATTTATTTTTGTTACAAGCCGTGCTTCGTTAAAGCCTATTTATTTTTGTTACAAGCCGTGTTTCGTTTATAGCCTATTTATTTTTGTTACAAGCCGTGCTTCGTTAAAGCCTATTTATTTTTGTTACAAGCCGTGTTTCGTTAAAGCCTAATTATTTTTGTTACAAGCCATGTTTCGTTAAAGCCTGTGTAAAGTTCATTTGTTTCAATGTACCGGTAGGCACCTGCGGCTTATAAACATGTGCGGCTTATTTATGTTCAAAATAATATATTTCTTAAAATTCAGTGGGTGCGGCTTATATTCAGGTGCGCTTAATAGTCCGGAAATTACGGTACTTGTTACATTTTGAATACTCAACAGGACAGGAAAATTGTCTAATTCACACACTTATGATGAGAACATACCTGGCCATCCCTACTTCCTCTGATCTGGAGAACTCACTAAACACAAATGTTTTGTTTGTAAATTATGTCTGAGTGTTGGAGAGTGCCCCTGGCAATCTGTAAATTAAAAAAACCAAGAAAACCGTGCTGCCTGGTTTGCTTAATATAAGGAATTTGAAATTATTTTTACATTTGATACTTAAGTATATTTTAGCAATTATATTTACCAAATACTTTTAGACTTTTATTCAAGTAGTATATTACTGTGTGACTTTCACTTTTACTTGAGTTATTTTCTATTAAGGTATCTTTACTTTTACTCATGTATGACAATTGGGTAATTTTCCACCATTGAAGAATGCTGTTCATTGACAACAGTTTAGTGTTCAACACTATTGTTCCCTCCAAGCTCGACACCAAGCTCAGAGCCCTGGGTCTGGACACCACCCTCTGCAAATGGATCCTAGACTTCCTGATGGGCAGAGCACAGGCTGTGAGGACTGGCAACAACACCTCCTCCACACTGACTCTTAACACAGGGGCCCCCCAGGGGTGTGTCCTCAGTCCTTTGCTGTACTCCCTGTTCACCCACGACTGCATGGCTTTGGACGATACCAACTCCATTATCAAGTTTTCTGATGACACCACAGTTGTAAGCCTTATAACCAACAACAACGAGCCAGCCTACAGGGAGGAGGTAAGTGAACTGGCATTGTGGTTTCATGACAACAACCTCTCCCTCAACATCAGCAAAACAAGTTGATTAAGGAGGGAACATGCCCTGATCGACATCAGTGGGACTGTAGTAGAGAGTCACGAGTTTTAAGTTCCTCGGCATCCACATCACTGCGGCCTTGACATGGACCAACAACACCACCACTCTTGTCAAGAGGGTGCAACAGCGTCTCTACTTCCTAAGGCAGCTGAAGAGATTTGGCATATCGCCCCGAGTCCTCTCCAAATACTACCGACGCACGGTCGAGACCTGTTGCATCACGGCCTGGTACGGTTATTGCTCCATCCACGACCGCAAGGCCCTCCAGCGGGTGATGAAGACGGCCCAGCACATTACTGGGACCGTGCTTCTACCCTTCCAGGACATCTACTCGAAACAGTGCCTGAGGAAGTCCTGCAGCATCATCAAGGACCCCACACCCCCTAGCCACGAGTTGTTCTCTCCCTTACCGTCGGGCAGATAGAATCAAAGAATGAGGTCTGATAGAAACTGTCTCTGAGCCTGTTGGTGTCTACAATCCATCAGACTGCTGAACACTTGAACTGGACTGACCATCTGCTCAGGATTCTGTGCACCTTAGCACACATCACAACTGCTGCTACCAGTCTCTTATTATACTGCTCAATTTATACACTTGCACCCCATCCCGATACACATGTAAATATTGTACTATAAATTGTGCCTTCCTGTATTATACTAATGCTAATATATTTATTCTATTCTACTGCCATTTACTTTACGTTGGTATTCTTATTGTTGTTGCATTGTGCATCGTCGAGAAGCAAGTAAGCATAAATAGCCCACATTATCTTGAAAAATGTATTAAAGGTTTTGTTTTTCCAGGTGTCAGTTTTTCACATTTTCACTCTCCAAACCTCACCTTTTTTATAGAAAAAACCCCCACAAAATTGGACACAACAATACTTGAACCACCTCAGGAGACCACTTATGAGGTGTAGGTAAAATCTGAGAATGTTTTATTTTTGGTTGTAGTTACCCTTCAATTCAAGTGCACAGCAAGAGCCTGTCGTTTAGCAGTGTTTTTGTAGCACACGTGATGGTAGAGTTTGCAAAACAAATACCTACTGGATGGATGAAAATAATCGTATAATCATATGATATAATTCTGCCAGGTAAGCATAGGCTACTTTGTAGTTAACATTTCAATGAGAAGGTATTTGGGAAAGACTGTTTTCATTAGCATCATCGCTAACGGCTACACAAAGCTCACCGCACACACACAGACAGAGACATTCTCATTGCCTTTCGCAGGAAATACATACCACTGATGCATTCTGTTCATGTCTTATGATAAACTTGGTGAAATTAATACATGTTCAATACATTTAGTTGATTCCCTACAATGACCAAAAACTCTAGGCCTACCAGTTGCCTATGCAAATTAGTTAGCCAAATGAACGGCTCTTTCACCGATGCGATTCGGCAACCAGAGATCTCTAGGCTATATAATGATGAGATGCTCATGTCTCTGTCCTGGGAGTCATTGTCCTAAAGGCGGGAAGGCAGGCGACAACCTTAGGTCCAAAATAAACCCCTTTGTCTAATTTTGGACAGATTTTGGCGAGAGTGAAACATCTCGCTTCGCCTCTAAAATGTAAATGGTGTTTCGGCTTACCTGGTAACATTATTTAATAGACCAATAACAAAAAGAGCTCCACACCTCTCTGCCAATAACAGATGGTTTTTAGTTTTTGCCTCCGCAATCAGACCACTCCCAAACAGTCCTAGTAATGTGTTCTGCTAAAAAGTAAATGTTGTTTATTTTTTACCATTTTGATGGAAAACTATTACAGTAAGGTACTTAATTGTTACCCAGGCATGATTTGATATTGATATAAAACAGCTGCATTGGGACTTTAATATTTCTTTTATATGTAATTCTATGACTGTGAGGCCGAAGATCTCCCTGGTTCTGCGTGTATGCAGAGATGGTGTAGTGATGCTTCAGTATACACAAGACACCCTTGTGTAAATCCCCCAGCCAACCAGTGTGGCCCTGAATTTAAAGCCTAATCTAATAGACAGTGATGACTCTGTGTAAGTGGAGGGTCTGCTAGTGTTTCTGCCTCTGCTGAGTATTCGCATATTTTGACAAGACGAAGGCCACAATGAATCTTAATTACCAGCAGTTTAACCTCTAATGTCCTGAAACATCCACAAAATACCACACCTTAACACATTTTGTTTGTGTTTCATTTATTTGAGCAGTTACCTGTATCTTGGACATTATACACAACATCCCCGCCATTTCCACTGAAGTATTTGTCACCGGTGACAAACTTTAACTTTGACACACATGGTTTCTCTATGGTGTCAGTGATGTAGAAAACACATAGTTGGGTGAATTTTTTTGTTGAATCATCACCAGTCAGGAATCAGACCTGTGTAGTTATAGCAGAGGGAGAGGCAAAACGTTAGGGTCGACTCCGCCCAAAATCTGTCCGCATAGCAGACTTTTCATTGCTAATAGCGTTAAGCAGACCAAGGGAGAATTATTTGTATGGGGGGCAATAAGAGAGTGTCGAATTTGGTCAAGATAAAAGTGAATTGCTATTTTGATAGGTGAGGCTTTTTTGATCAAATAGAAGTTTCATAATGCTTATGTTGTTACAAGTGTATTGATATGTTTTTTTTACAAAATATCATTGGCTAGAATGTTCCCACCTGATCTCGCCTCCTCCGGCCTGCCTTTCGCCTTTGCGGACATGTATTTCCATTGCTATAGCGGTCAGTCGACCATCTTTGGTCATAGTAATTGGATGACCTCTGACTTCGTGTTGCCTTTACCCTTCCTTGCTATGTGCTGTCAAAAGGTCTTGTTAGCCGTGACATGGCTGAACCTATGGCTGACAGCAGTCAACGGCTGCGTGTTAATGAAGATTAATTGATGACGTAGGTCACTCATGCTGATTCACAATGAAAGAGGATGTTCTTGAATATTTGAATGAACTTAACCAATTAAGATCATGTACTCTTTCATGATGTTGCTGTGATTAGCATCCCAGAATATAGGGCAATCATTCACTACATTAGTGTATTGTTTATAGCTGCGTGTTAAAGTAGAAATTGTTACTAGTCTCAGCCTCGGTTTAACCTTCCCTTTAAAACATTTTGGAGCTCACGGTTGTCTTTGTCGTGACATTGGATGGCCAATTCTCATCGTGTGTGAGAGAGAATGCACAGAGTGGCATTTTCTGGAGCGAAGGGCTTGGGGTCAGCACAAGGGAGTTTGGATGTAGCATGTGGGAGTGCTCAGGGCTGGATGTGTTATTGCTCACAAGGAGACAGATGGCAGTAATGTCTGTTCCATATAGTGCTCTACCCCTCCTGTTGACTGAAGACAGGCCCACACTGTTTCTATTGGGCACCACCGCCTTGGCTCAAAGTGTTGCTACGCAAAAAAAAGAAACGGTACGATAACATCTTAAAACAGTGTTTTTCATTAGTGTCGGCTGATCAACCGGTTACAGACTCATATTCAGCCGGCTACATTTTCCACTTCATATTAACTAGGCTACTTTTCATTTAAAAATGTCCCTTCTCTAGTACGTGAGCGCTCTCCCGCTAGAATGAATGATGTGCGGCTTTTACCGATCTATTGATCAGATAGGCGTCAGTCAGTCACAATGTGAGCCATTTTGGGATGTGTGGATGAGGGAAGTGAGGAATGGGAGAAGATCTCCAGAGATGACCTGAAGAAGGGAGGAGCGGATGGGGGTCGAGTGGGCAGGTGGTCGGCAGCGCAGGATTTCATCTGGAGAGAGAGGGGAGAAAGAGGTCAAGGCGTAGGGTAGTTCTGTGAGAGTGGGACAAGTGGACTCAATAGTGTGAACGAGTAGGTGATGTCGTCAACCTTTTTTTCAAAGTGGTTGACAAAGTTGTCCGCAGAGAGGGAGGAGTGGGGGCGAGGATTAAGGAGGCAGGAGACGGTGGAAAAGAGTCTCCTAGGGTTAGATGCAGAAGCTTGACATTTAGAGTGATAGAAAGTCTCTTTAGCAGTTGATACAGAGGAAGAGAAGGTAGAGAGGAGGGAGTGAAAGGATGATAGGTCCTCTGGAAGTTTTCCTCCATTTTCGCTCAGCTGCCCGCAGACCCTCCCCTCCAGCCACAGAGCAGGAGGGGAGGGTCGAGCCATAGGATGCAGAAAGGGAGGAGAGTAGGGTCGAAGAGGCAGAATCAGGAGAGGAGGGAGACGGATTTAGCAGAAGGGAGAGATGATAGGATAGATGATGTGATTATTATTATTTGACCCTGCTGGTCATCTAAGAACATTTGAACATCTTGGCCATGTACTGTTATAATCTCCACCCGGCTCAGCCAGAAGAGGACAGGCCACCCCTCATAGCCTGGTTCTTCTCTAGGTTTCTTCCTAGGTTCTGGCCTTTCTAGGGAGTTTTTCCTAGCCACCGTGCTTCTACACCTCCATTGCTTGCTGTTTGGGGTTTTAGGCTGGGTTCCTGTACAGAACTTTGTGACATCAGCTGATGTAAGAAGGGCTTTATAAATACATTTGATTGATTGAGAGAGTAAAGGGAGAGAGAAAGTGAAAATTTAAATTGAAATGGTACATGGCCATCTGGTAGGGGCTGGCGGAGAGGGAGACAGAAAAGGAAACAAAGTAGTGATCAGAGACCTGGAGGGGATTTCAGTGAGATTACTAAGCGAACAGCTTCTAGTAAAGATAAGGTCAAGCATATTGTCTCCCTTGTGAGTGGGAGGGGACTGTGTAAGGGTAAGGTCAAGAGGCAAGAAGGGGAAAGAAAGAGGTGGAAAGTAATGAATGAAAGGCAGACGTCAGGAGGTTGAAGTCTCCCAGTACGATGAGCGTTGAGACATCTTCAGGAAATGAGCTTAACAAGGTGTCAAGCTCATTGAGGAACTCTCTAAGGGCACCTGAGGGCTATCCTACGATCCAAGCCAAATCTATTCAGGGTTTTCTAAACTAACCAGCTTCAGTTAGCTTCACATTCCAGCTCAGGCTTCATCCATACTTCGACGGTGGATATTGCTTGTCTGCCTGCCGCTAACTCTAGCAGGTTTGTAACTGTGCATGCATGTCGCACATGGCTAGTCGAATGGCAAACTTTTCATTGAGACAATGCTGAAACATCAATCAGTGGGCGAGTCAATGCCACATTTTCATTTGTGAAAAATGAAAGAAAAGTTATCTTGCAAATTCAGCAGGCTATGGTGTGAAATAAGCTTTAACATTGGGACGCTAGCGTCCCACCTCGACAACACCCAGTGAAATTGCATTGTGCCAAATTCAAACAACCGAAATCCCATAATTGAAATTCCTCAAACATACAAATATTATACACCATTTTAAAGATAAACTTCTTGTTAATCCAACCACAGCGTCCGATTTCAAAAAGGCTTTATGGCGAAAGCACACCATGTGATGATGTTAGGACAGCGCATTCCACAAGAAACCATACAGACATTTTCCAGCCAAGGAGAGGACAAAAGTCAGAAATAGCGATTAACCTCTCTAGGGGAGGTCCACACTATTCAACAGCCAGTGAAAAATCAGAGCGCCAGATTTAAAACCACAAAATGTCATAATTCAAAGTTCTCGAACATAGGACTATTTTACACCATTTTATAGATACACTTCTCCTGAATCGAACCACGTTGTCCGATTTCCAAAAGGCTTTACAGCGAAAGCAAAACATTAGATTATGTTAGGAGAGTACATCAACACAATAACCACACAGCCATTTTCTAAGCAACTAGCATGCATCACAAATACACAAAACACAGCTAAATGAAGCACTAACCTTTGATGATCTTCATCAGATGACACTCCTAGGACATTATGTTATACAATACATGCATTTTTTTATGTCCAAAAAAACTCAGTTTTGTTGGTGCGTTTAGTTCAATAATCCAAAGGCACAAAGCGCGCTCTCAACACCCAGACAAAAAGTAAAAAAGTACAATAAAAGTTCGTAGAAACATGTCAAACGATGTTTAAAATCAATCCTCAGGTTGTTTTGTCATAAATAATCAATAACATTTCAACCGGACAAAAGCTTCGTCAATAGAAAAGGAGAAACAAGAACGGCACGCTCCCGATCACAAGCTCGTCTCATGTCTGGAAATTTCCAATGTCCACTAATTGAAAGTGCTGTATCTCCCTCATTTTTCTGAGTAAAAGCCTGAAACAATGCCTAAAGACTGGCCACATGTAGAAGAAGTCATAGAGATGGTGAACTGGGTCCTAAGTCTTTGTATGGTGGATAGGCTTTCAATGGAAAAACAGCCTTTCAAAATAATAGTACTTCCTGGATGGATTTTCCTCAGGTTTTTGCCTGCCATATCAGTTCTGTTATACTCACAGACATTATTTTAACAGTTTTGGAAACTTTAGAGTGTTTCCTATCCAATTATATGCATATCTTATCTTCTGGGCCTGAGTAGCAGGCAGTTTAATTTGGGCACGCTTTTCATCCAAAATTCCGAATGCTGCCCCCTACCCTAGTGAAGTTAAGAAGTGTTGTCTTTATTTTATTATATATATAACCCAGCAAAAAAAGAAACGTCCCTTTTTCAGGACCCTGTTTTTCAAAGATAATTCGTACTTCAAACTTAGTGCCTCTTTGCTTGACATCATGGGAAAATCAAAAGAAATCTGCCAAGACCTCATAAAAGAAATTGTAGACCTCCACAAGTCTGATTCATCCTTGGGAGCAATTTTCAAATGCCTGAAGGTACCACGTTCATCTGTACAAACAATAGTATGCAAGTATAAACACCATTGACCACGCAGCCGTCATACTGCTCAAGAAGAAGATGTGTTCTGTCTCCTAGAGATGAACGCACTTTGGTGTGAAAGTGCAAATCAATCCCAGAACAACAGCAAAGGACCTTGTGAAGATGCTGGAGGAAACAGGTACAAAAGTATCTATATCCACAGTAAAACAAGTCCTATATCAACATAACCTGAAAGGTCGCTCAGCAAGGAAGAAGCCACTGCTCCAAAACCACCATTAACCTCTTGGCGTTCCCCTAGGATAGGGGGCGCTACAGCGATTTTTGAAAAAAAATCGTGCCCATTTTAAAACGGCCTCCTACTCAAACTCAGAAGCTAGGATATGCATATAATTAATACTTGTGGATAGAAAACACCCTAAAGTTTCTAAAACTGTTTGAATGGTGTCTGTGAGTATAACAGAACTCATATGGCAGTCAAAACCCTGAGACAGATCGAAACAGGAAGTGGAATTCTGAATTGCGAACTCAACTTCATCACGTTGCCTATTAATCACACCGTGAGCTATGGTTCATTGAGCACTTCCTATTGCTTCCACTAGATGTCCCCAGTCTTTACAAAGTGATTTGAGTCTCCTACTGTGAAAACTGACACAATGACACGCTGTGGAACGTGGTCACACGGAGAGGGCCATCACCATTATGACGCCGGCGCCCCTGGTTACCCTCCCCTTTCGAAACGTTTTGAAACACAATGCAATCGTCCCCCTCGAATGTTATTGGAGCTCTCGTTGAAAAAGGCCCTACAGATTTATTTTATACAACGTTTGACATGTTTGAACGAACCTAAATAAGAAAAAAATGCATTTTGTTGAAAGAGTAGCCCCGCGCACGTCGGAACTTTTGGTTCAGCCTTCAGAACGCACTAACAACAACAATAGGCTAATGGAACATAAAGGATGAACTTTTTCGAACGAAAAATACATTTGTTGTGGACCTGGGATTCCTGGAAGTGCCTAAGGATGAAGATAATCAAAGGTAAGGGATTATTGACAATAGTATACAAGACTAGATTTGATATGCGATTGTTCCAAGATGGCTAGCCTATTGCTATTGCTAGCCTATTGTTCTGAGTATCGCATCCCCTTTTATCGCAAAGTGTGATTACCCAGTAAAGTTATTTTTAAATCTGGCATTACAGGTGCTTTCAAGAGATATTCATCTATAAATCTTAAAATGACAATATTACATTTTAAAAATGTTTTCGAATAGTAATTTAGTAAATTGTAGCACTGTTTCACCGGATGCATTTGAGGGAAAATAGTTAGTCAACGTTACGTGCCGATGTAAAATGCTGTTTTTATATATAAATATGAACTTTATCGAACAAAAGAATGCATGCATTGTGTAACATGATGTCCTAGGTGTGTCATCTGATGAAGTTTGTAAAAGGTTAGTGCTGCATTTAGCTGTTTTTTTTTATTTGTGATGCATGTGGTTGGTCGGAAAATGGCTATGTGGCTACTTTTACGATTTACTCCTGTAACATAATCTAATGTTTTGCTTTTGCTGTAAAGCCTTTTTGAAATCGTACAACGTGGTTCGATTCAGGAGAGGTGTATCTATAAAACGATATAATTTGGAAAAAAAATTGAAAAATAAAAATATAAAATTTTGTTATGCTAATGGCGATAGGATTTTTTGCTGGATGTCCGTCCCGTAGGCCGCACAGGGGTTAAAAAGCCAGACTACGGTTTGCAACTGCACATGGGGACAAAGATCGTACTTTTTGGAGAAATGTCCTCTGGTCTGATGAAACAAAAATAGAACTGTTTGTCCATAATGGCCATCGTTATGTTTGGAGGAAAAAGGGGGAGGCTTGCAAGCCGATGAACACCATCCCAACTGTGAAGCACGGGGGTGGCAGCATCATGTTGTGGGGGTGCTTTGCTGCAGGAGGGACTGGTGCACTTCACAAAATAGATGGCATTTTGAGGAAGGGAAATGATGTGGATATATTGAAGCAACATCTCAAGACATCAGTCAGGAAGTTTAAAGCTTGAACGCAAATGGGTCTCCCAAATGGACAATGACCCCAAGCATATTTCCAAAGTTGTGACAAAATAGCTTAAGGACAACAAAGTCAAGTTTAAATGTATTTGGCTAAGGTGTATGTAAACTTCCAACTTCAACTGTGTATATATGTATTATATATAAATACACAAATAAAATATTTAAGTCAGTCATCTTCCTCAAATGACGATGCAATCTTTGCAAAAGGGAGGGAATCGGATTTCATTAGTCCTCAACTCACGGCTCATTTCATTCAGGGTAAGTGGAGTTAGCCTGCTTCGGAGCAGGTTAGTTCTGAAGAATTCGTTGCCACTTTCATATGACCGGTTATCCTGAGTTGAACTACGAGTTGTTACCTCACTAACTCCTCAAACCTGCTTCGTAAGATACCCCTCTGGTAGGCGCTAGATGACAACAATGTTAAGCTTGAGTGGACAGGTACAAAACATGCTGATTAGAAGGTGCTGTGTTGGTTGTATTTTCAACCAGCAACTACCAGGAAATTACAATTATCACATTTTTTACACTTTTACAGTGTTAGTTTCATCAGCTGTTGTGCAATATGATACAAAACAAAAGGAAAAACACATTTTGACTGCACTGGACCTAATATTCCCACGCTAAATCAAATAAAAAAATAAAACAATATTAACAATATACACATTTACAACTGTAGCAATGATAGATTTACATTGAGGGGTGAGGACAGGGTAAGTGCCCGTTAAGGGGGGGGGGGGGGTATCCATAAGGGGAGCAGCAGGGGGACAGGGGGAGTACGTAGCTGCCTAGTGCTATTCAGCAGCCTAATGGGAGTAGAAGCTATTGGCCAGTCAGAGTTTTTCCCATGATACTCCTATACTGCCCGCGTCTGAGTGATGGAAGCGAGGATAACAGGCTGTGGGTCAGATGGCTGAGGTCCTTGATGATCTTCTTGGCCTTCCTGTGACACCTGGTGCTGTAGGTGTCCTAGAGGACAGGCAGTGAGCATCCAATGATGTGTTTGTTTAAGCGTACCACCTTCTGTAAAGCCTTGTGGTCAGCAGTGGTGGAGTTGCTGTACCAGGCTGTGATGCAGCCCGTTGTTGTTTTTTTCACGAGGCAATTTTTCATGATTTAAAATTGCAAATGTATTTCAATCCTATTGCCCTACTCTGCCATGGACAAAGAATTTCATGAAATACATTTTTATCTATTACCAAAAGCTTTGTGAGACAGTTTTGTTTGCTGGTAACACGAGGCTTTATTAAATCAGAGCAAAATAAGACATTCTCTGCTTGAATAAAAATATAATTTGATAGCATATATAATGTCATGTTTTAGTAAGGGTAACGCATTGACAATGACCAAACCAAAAGTAAAGTCAGACATTCTTTTGAGATATTTCAATATGCTTCAAGTCACTTTTTTTTCCACATTCACATTTCACTGTCTAAAATAGCTGAACCACTTTAGCAAAAAGCTATGTTTTGTTGAAAACTGCCATCCTCACTCCCTGGAATTTGTCTCTGGCTCTGTGTTGGCAATCCCCAAAACAATTTCTTTGAGCAAACTGTGTCTCGCAGAGTGCAACCGTTAAAAAAAGAATGGAACACCTGGGGGTCAAATGTCACAATACAAAGATAATTGTAAAAACGTATTGCAGCCAAGGTGGCACTCAAATATTAATAGAGTCCTGGAAATATGTGAGGAAGTCAGGTTTTAGCTCTGTCTACCACTTCCTCCGCCTACAGGAAGGTGACAAGAAGGCCTTCTCCATCACACTAGTTAAAACAATTTGGTGATACATCAAGCAGGAGAAAAGGAGGGGAAATCAATCAAGAGATCTGGGCTAACCGCCATCGACAGAGTTTCTGACGGCGGAGATGACGGATCACAGACACAGGGGCTGCGAGAACGGACCTCTGACTTCCCTGCATGAATTCTGGTTCCATGCTGGAAGACTCTGTCACCCCGGATCATCCCCACAGTTCAGACAGCATCCTCATTAAGACAGCCTGTCAGGCCTGGGAGTCCACAGTCTTATAATTAAATACCTGCCAAGATGCATCACCGTAAACAACATGGCACAAACTACTCATAACAAGCCTGCTATGACATAGACTTGGGTAAATTAATGGGGGGGGGGGGTCTATTAATGAAGCAATGTTTCCTTCCTGTGATAAAATCCCCACACATGAGAACAGCGTTTGGGCAAATGAGTTGGTAAGAATGAATAATATAAGTAGTAGTATTAACTCTACACACAAAACATTTAATTTGCCTATGGTTCAACGTTTGTCAGTGTTCAACGGAGTCCTTCCCGCAAACCCCTCTCTATCAGATGAGAGATTAGTGTTCATGAGGCTGTGCTCCTTTGATTGACATGGGGTGACACTGGCCCACAAAACACAGAAGTGAACAGGAGCCAAGAAAGGCACACAGACACTTTGGGAAGACCTGCTAAACTGCATGGCTAGGGAACAGGGAGGTGTTTTAAACCACCCTCCCCCCTAAATCAACTTGCCTTGGCATGCTCATACAGGTCAAAAGTATTTTCTTAGCAGGAAAGAGCCCTCTCTTTCATGAGGCCAAGACTGTTTTGGCAATTGGGGGGAAAACACTGAAATCTGAGGGCTCCAAAGCTTGGACAAAGAGGCATTGAGGAGCAGATTACAGAGTGAAGATCCTCAGCTGAAGACGATAGATCATAATTCTCCACCACTTCTCCTAATCTTATTCGCTGAGAAGACAATTGTGGCCTTGTGTCTTGACCCATGTCCTGTTCTGAGGAGAGACTATGACTAAACTGTGAGATCACATCAAAGACCCAAGACGATCATGGAACTGGCAGGTCCAGGTGCCGTCCAAAACCAAGCTACTTGCAAAGGATCTGAGAAAGAGTTTAGTCTGCCGCCAAAGTACACTGCTGCAACCACTTACATTTGTTATGTTTGGAAGCCCAGCATGCATAGTGGTTGTCAGTTGAAAGATCTGTGACAAGTAAACATTTAGAACCCAAGATTACATTACAAAAGCAATGGTACACTTTGGACTTTTCATGGTATTTGTGTATTTGAAACAAATCAAACCAGAACAAACAATACAAACAGTACACGCAACAAACAAACTTCACGGTCGACGAGAAAAGGAAGAAGCCAATTTTTGGATTAATGTAGTGTAAAAGTAATCTGAGGAGGGTGAGTCAGTGAATGGTGGATGATTTTCCTAATGATGATCCAAGGTAAAAAAAAAGTGCAGGTAAAATGTGGGCCAATGTTAATGGACTCATCATGAGGGGACGCAGTGGCTCTGCGGTTGTGGTTCTGCGTACCCACATCCACAACCAAACATGCAGTCAGAGCCGGCCCTAGCCTCTTGGCAAGCTGATGCACAACCAAATTCCGAAATTGCACCTCATGTATTCGACTATTCTAGCTCTCAACAGTAAGTAGAGATGCCAACTGAGTTATTGAGACCCCAATTGAGTTCCATCACCGGTTTGATTGAAACAATATGGATGAAATTTGGTTTCCTCTTTTATCTTCTCTGATTCCCAACTCCTCTGTTGCCTGTTGTCACCCTTTCGGAGGGGTAGGAGAAACAACAGTCCAGTGTTATCCATGGAGTAGAAACAACATATTGGAAAAGGTTTTTAGGAATTAACATAATAAGAGAGCTAGAAATAACATGCTGCTTTCAGGTTTGTATTTCAAATAGAGCTGTAAAATTTAAATTTTTTATTCCATCATCAATACACACAGTACGAGCTACCTTTGAAACATTGCATTAAGCGTGACAGAGACAAGCGACAGAATTCTGATTGGGTAATCATATTGGGTTTTTCCCAAGCAGTAGAATCACAGCTATTTAACCTTCATCTTTAGGCTGCCGTAGATGTGCACATTTCTTCATTAGAGATTGGCTGCCATGAAATAATGTTAACCTTCTGGGATAACTTGACCCTATCAAAGTTCTTAGCTTGTAAATGATGTCACTGACAAACAAGGGATGAACTCCCAGGACCCGCACCTCCATTAAGAATACCAATGAGTCTCGAAGCCAAGGTGCGTTTGACAGCTCCAAATTCAGCCCATTGTTCCGTGCTCTAAAGTGCTACCAATTTTTTTGCCAATTAAAACTCCAGGTCGCACAGAAGACCCCATATCTCAATACCCCATAATGACGAAGCAAAAAAGGTTTTAAGAATTGTATGCAAATTTATTAAAAAGAAGACACTGAAATACCACATTTACATAAGAATTCAGACCCTTTACTCAGTTCTTTGTTGAAGCACCATCGGCAGCGTTTACAGCCTCGAGTCTTCTTAGGTATTATGCTACAAGCTTGGCTCACCTGTGTTTGGGGAGTTTCTCCCATTCTTCTCTGCAGATCCCCTCAAGTTCTGTCTGGTTGGATAGGGAGCGTCTCCGCACAGCTACTTTCAGGTCTTTCCAGAGATGTTCGATCGTGTTTTGCTCCATTCATCTTTCCCTCAATCCTGACTAGTCTCCCAGTCCCTGCCCCTGAAAAAAACCCACAGCATGATGCTGCCACCACCATGCTTCACTGTAGGGATGGTGCCAGGATTCCTCCAGACGTGACGCTTGGCATTCAGGCCAAAGAGTTCAATCTTGGTTCCATCAGACCAGAGAATCTTGTTTCTCATGGTCTGAGAGTCCTTTAGGTGCCTTTTGGTAAACTCCAAGCGGGCTGTCATGTTCCTTTTACTGAGGAGTGGCTTCTGTCTGGCCACTCCACCATAAAGGCCTGATTGGTGGAGTGCTGCAGAGATGGTTGTCCTTCCGAAAGGTTCTCCCATCTCCACAGTGGAACTCTGTCTGGGACAGCCAGCTCTAGGAAGAGTCGGGGTGGTTCCAAACGTCTTCCATTTAAAAATGATGGAGACCACTGTGTTCTTGGGGACCTTCAATGATGCAGACATTTTTTGGTAACCTTCCCCAGATTTGTGCCTTGACACAATCCTGTCTCAGAGCTCTACGGACAATTCCTTCAAACTCATGGCTTGGTTTTTGCTCTGACATGCACTGTCAACTGTGGGACTTTATATAATATTGACTCGTGTGTGCCTTTCCAAATCATCTCCAATCAATTGAATTTACCATAGGTGGACTCCAAACAAGTTGTAGAAATATCTCAAGGATGATCAATGGAAACAGGATGCATCTGAGCTCAATTTCGAGACTCATAGCAAAGGGTCTGAATAATTATGTAAATAAGGTACTTCTGTTTTTTATTGAGTGTAAATTGATGAGGATTTTTATTTATCTTATCCATTTTAGATAATGGCTGTAACGTAACAAAATGTGGAAAAAGTCAAGGGGTCTGAATACTTTCCGAATGCGCTGTATTAGAGGTCGACCGATTATGATTTTTCAACGCCGATACCGATTATTGGATGACCAAAAAACCCCGATGCCGATTAATCGGCCGATTTTTCCCCCATGTATTTATTTGTAATAATGACAATTACAACAATACTGAATGAACACTTATTTTAACTTAATATAATACATCAATAAAATCAATTTAGCCTCAAATAAATAATGAAACATGTTCAATTTGGTTTAAATAATGCAAAACAAAGTGTTGGAGAAGAAAGTAAAAGTGCAATATGTGCCATGTAAGAAAGCTAACATTTAAGTGCCTTGCTCAGAACATGGGAACATATGAAAGCTAGTGGTTCCTTTTAACATGAGTCTTCAATATTCCCAGGTAAGAAGTTTTAGGTTGTAGTTATTATAGGAATTATAGGACTATTTCTCTCTATACCATTTGTATTTCATATACCTTTGACTATTGGATGTTCTTATAGGCATTTTAGTATTGCCAGTGTAACAGTATTGCTTCCGTCCCTCTCCTCGCTCCTACCTGGGCTTGAACCAGGAACACATCGACAACAGCCACCCTCGAAGCAGCGTTACCCATGCAGAGCAAGGGGAACAACTACTCCAAGTCTCAGAGCTAGTGACGTTTGAAACGCTATTAGCGCACACCCGCTAACTGGCTAGCCATTTCACATCGGTTACACCAGCCTAATCTTGGGAGTTGATAGGCTTGAAGGGGTGGATATAATTTTTGGAAAGTTCCAACAGGAATCTGTTCCTAAAAATGTAAAGTAAAAGGTTGCCAACCAACAACGCATACAAAGTAGCAATGCATACAAACCTAGCTAACTAGCTGCCGAATAGGCATCAACTCACCACGTAGCTTATTCTTAATGTTTGTCCATAGGCAACCAGAGTGAGGACAGACATTTTTCGGAATAAACATGATGAGTGAAAAACGCAATGAAATAGACCACTCCCTACCCGGTATCTTATTCTGCCGCTATACAACTTTGTGTACGTTGTTTTTTGGCAACCTTGTTATTTAGGACATTTTTGGAATAGATTCCTGTTGGAACGTTCCACAAATTATACCCACCTGGCTTGAAGTCATAAACAGCTTGAAGCACAGCGAAGAGCTGCCGGCAAAACTCAAAAAAGTGCTGTTTGAATGAATGCTTACGAGCCTGCTGCTGCCTACCACCGCTCAGTCAGACTGCTCTATCAAATATCAAATCATAGACTTAATTATAACATAATAACACACATAAATACGAGCCTTAGGTCATTAATATGGATGAATCCGGAAACTATCATCTCGAAAACAAAACTTTTTTTTTTTTCAGTGAAATACGGAACCGTTCCGTATTTTATCTAACGGGTGGCATCCCTAAGTCTAAATATTCCTGTTACATTGCACAACCTTCAATGTTATGTCATAATTACGTAAAATTCTGGCAAATTAGTTCGCAACGAGCCAGGCGGCCCAAACTGTTGCATATACGCTGACTGCGTGCAATGAGCAAGAGAAGTGACACAATTTCATGTTAGCAGGCAATATTAACTAAATATGCAGGTTTAAAAATATATAGTTGTGTATTGATTTTAAAGAAAGGCATTGATGTTTATGGTTAGGTACATTGGTGCAACGACAGTGCTTTCTTCGCAAATGCGCTTGTTAAATCAACACCCGTTTGTCGAAGTAGGCTGTGATTCAATGAGAAATTAACAGGCACCGCATCGATTATATGCAACGCAGGACACGTTAGATAAACTAGTAATATCATCAACCATGTGTAGTTAACTAGTGATTATGTTAAGAATGATAGTTTTTTTTAAAGATAAGTTTAATGCTAGCTGGCTTCTTGCTGCCCTCGCGTAACAGGTAGTCAGCCTGCCATGCAGGCTCCTCGTGGAGTGCAATGTAAGGCAGGTGGTTTGAGCGTTGGACTAGTAACCGGAAGGTTGCAAAAACGAATCCCCGACTCCCCCCTGAACAAGGCAGTTAACCCCCGTTCCTAGGCCGTCATTGAAAATAAGAACGTGTTCTTAATCTGACTTGCCAAGTTAAATAAAGGTGTAAAAAATATATATATATTTTTTTTTTAAAGAGAAAAAAAAAGGCTAATCGGTGGCCAAAAATACCGATTACCGATTGTTATGAAAACTTGAAATCGGCCCTAATACTTATTTCCCTCATTAAAATGCAAATCATTTTATACAATTTTTGACATGCGTTTTTCTGGATTTTTTTGTTGTTATTCTGTCTCTCACTGTTCAAATAAACCTACTATTAAAATTATAGACTGATCATTTCTTTGTAAGTGGGCAAACGTACAAAATCAGCAGGGGATCAAATACTTTTTTCCCCCCACTGTACCTCATGAAGCTGGTTGAGAGAATGCCAAGAGTGTGCAAAGCTGTCATCAAGGCAACGGGTGGCTACTTAAGAAGGGTGGCTGCTAAAGAATCTCAAATATAAAATATATTTTGATTTGTTTAACACTTTTTTGGTTCCTACATGATTCCATGTGTTATTTCAGAGTTTTGATGTCTTCACTACTATTCTACAATGTAGAAAATAATAAAAAAAGAAAGAAAAACCTTTGAATGAGTAGGTGTGTCCAAACTTTTGACTGGTAGTGTATATGGTATACCTCTATTTTTTACACTTTGAGTACCTACAATCAACTTGTCATGTTTCCAGGGCAAGGGTTAGTCTAGCCCAGAAATATACAGTGATATTTACTTCAAAATGACTGACTTTACCCAAATGACCCTGTTAATTTCAGTTCAAACCCACAGAGATGTGGTTAACCTAAACCACGTGGGGGAAAGTCATGAGTGGACCATAAATACTGGAGTCAGTTGGGGGCCTTTTAGTAGAGTCACAGGGAGGGGAGTCTGGGGGGCACTACTTTTCTAGAGAATGGTCAAGTATACCACACAGGATGGGAAAATAACCAAACAAAGGCCTAGGACAGAAACATCCCACGGGCTCTGGTATTCATACAGTAAGCACATCTCTTATGGACATAACTTGCCAAGACAACGTCTGTCATACAAAGGCAGACTCTAGCTTAACTTAATCTACACTAAGCACATTTTTCCATCTCCAGTTTAATGCTTCCGACGAGAACATTTTAGGAATTTACCTTAAATAAACTGTGCACATAATTCACCAAAACCTACTGTATCATAACATATACGTTAACTTGAGTCAAAACCTTGAACAAGTACCTTAAAACACACCTTTCAGTATACACTAGGAGTGTGATGATCTAGGCTATGCTCCATAGGTAAGTGTTGGATAAGGAGAGTGCTGGGGGTGCCCTGAGAAATCCTTTGCTCCTTTGTTTGAGTAAGGGGCAATAAATTCCAAGTTGAGTTGGGCCATGAGGACTTGGCTCTTTGTGCCTTTAATGTACCAGTAGGCGACAGCCCAATTGTCTCTGCAACCAGCAGGGGGATATGCTTAACATTAATGCAGAAAACGGACTGGGGTAGGTGGGAGGGCCACGGGGGTGGGGGGGGTGGGGGGGGGGTGGGGGGGGGGTCATGATCAAATGTATATCATTAACATTCATTTGTGCCGACTTAACAAGCAAATCCTCTTTTTGAAAGCCTCCATACTAAAATTCAACAAATAACAACAACAGTGATCATGAGGATCGTGTGTAGTTTTAAGCTTTGTCGTCTGCTTTTCCACAGGAAAGTAAACAGATTAAGTTAATTAAGCAATGCTATACATTTTTTGGCTTGAAAATAATACAATGTTGCATTGAGGAAATAAACATGGAGTACTGTAAAATGTTAAATGCTACATCATTAACTACCTAAATGAGGATTGTTCTGCACTTACATTTCTGTTGTACAAACAATCCAGACAATAGTGCCAGACAGACATGTATTGATAGGAAAACATAAAGCCTCCCAGACAAAAAAGGCAACAGTCTTCTTTTCTTATCTGTTTCAGCACTGAGCTCGTGTGCCTGTGTGAGAATTCCACTTTAATATGATGTTGAGACTTCAGCCCTCAGGAGGTTTTCAGAAGCAGGTGTACAGCAGCTAAAAGCACTTGATATCCAGGTTGCTACAAACATGATGACGAGGTAAACCACCCGTGGGGAGAAACCCACTCCACCTGGAAGACAGACAGGACGATGACGATGATGGTGGTGGTGGGGCAGTTCACTGCGAGTCAGTCACACAGCAGCTCCACGCTCCACGCTGTAGCAACATGTTGACTATACACACTCAACCATTAACTGCAGACATATCTACAGAAACTGCAGACATATCTACAGAAAGTCATTCATGAGGAGCAGACAGGCCTACACATGGCATGTCATTCAATTGGAAAGAGCATTTGCTATCTGAGGTACTGAACTTGTAGGTCATATTTGGTAGTTCATCGTCTATAAAGCAATCTGATGACAGTCAATTGTTATACATTCTTTTCCACACTACAAAAAAAATATGGTCTCATCCAATTTAGCTATTAGCAGTTTAATTCAACTAGTCATCTGCAAAGAATATTGTTGTTCGCCACTGAATGCCAACTTTTGGCTGCCTGTATATTGGAGTTGTGATTCAAAGTTAAAGTATGAGGCAGGACAGGCTGAATGTCTATTTTAAATCACCAGACACTGGCTGTGGAACAGTTTTTTCTCCAGCATGTCTGTGAAACCTGTCAATAGCTAGATTTCCATCTAATTTGTGACAGATTTACATGCAAATATTCTAAAATCTGCATAAAGAAAATATGATAGACGGGCTGTGCTGTACGTGTTTGCGCATTCCACCGAGCGCCATTAGCAAATTGGGAGCCACAGATCAATATGCAGGATGTTTGCCACTTCCTCTGTCCTCTTAGACCTTAGTTACTTTTCACAATGAGGGATGGAAAACATTTTCCTACCAGTGGTGTGTTTCCACAAAACTGACTTATTTCAGATAGAAATCCGTGCGTGATGTTGTGCACACAAAATGTGCTTTTCCGCTTAAGTTTTCATGAACCGAATAACAATCTAATGTTCAATGTGTTTCTATCGCATTTTCAATTCTACCGATAGTTTTGTTACAAAAACTGTTGAGTTAAACAGTAAATGTGCCTAGTCTGGTCTTGGCACATGCGCTCTAGCCAACAGCTTGCAGATACAGTGCGGGTAGGCTCGTCTACATTATGAGATCATTATGGATAAGAGCGAGAATATTTGCACTTGTCAAACGCCAGTCAAGCATCGATCATCATGTCTCCAGAATAAGACCCTCATTATTTATTGGAAAAGAGCATGAAGCTCATACTGTGCACTTTCACCACCCTGTGAAGTTCATCATAATTTATTTAATCTGTAGCCAAATAAATTGCACGGTTTCCCGAGTCGTAGTGGGAGGAGCACACACCATGTCATCATGTGACTCCAAATTTATGTCGATATGATGGTTATTATATCAATATTTGCACATGTTTCAAGCAGACCACCATAGTCCCTGTGCCCAAGAACACGAAGGTAACCTGCCTAAATGACTACAGACCCGTAGCACTCACTTCCATAGCCATGAAGTGCTTTGAAAGGCTGGTAATGGCTCACATTAACACCATTATCACAGAAACCCTAGACCCACTTCAATTTGCATACCGCCCGAACAGATCCACAGATGATGCAATCTCTACTGCACTCCACACTGCCCTTTCCCACCTGGACAAAAGGAACACCTACGTGAGAATGCTATTCATTGACTATAGCTCAGTGTTCAACACCATAGTGCCCTCAAAGCTCATCACTAAGCTAAGGACCCTGGGACTAAACACCTCCCTTTGCAGCTGGATCCTACGCTTCCTGAAGGGTAGGTAACAACACATCCGCCATGATGATCCTCAACACTAGAGCCCCTCAGGGGTGCGTGCTCAGTCCCCTCCTGTACTCCCTGTTAACCCACTCCCTGTTCACCCGAGCACGCCCCCATTCTCATCGATGGGGCTGTAGTGGAGCAGGTCGAGAGCTTCAAGTTCCTTGGTGTCCACATCACCAACAAACTATCATGGTCCAAATGCACCAAGAAAGTCGTGAAGAGGGCACGACAAAGCCTATTCCCCCTCAGGAAACTAAAAAGATTTGGCATGGTTCCTCAGATCCTCAAAAGGTTCTACAGCTGCAACATCGAGAGCATCCTGACTGATTGCATCACTGCCTGGTACGGCAACTGCTCGGCCTCCGACCGCAAGGCGCTACAGAGGATAGTGCGTATGTCCCAGTACATCATTGGGGCTAAGCTGCCTGCCATCCAGGACCTCTACACCAGGCGGTGTCAGAGGAAGGCCCTAAAAATTGTCAAAGACCCCAGCTACCCCAGTCATAGACTGTTCTCTCTGCTACCACATGGCAAACGATACCGGAGCGCCAAGTCTAGGACCAAAAGGCTTCTCAACAGCTTTTACCCCCAAGCCATAAGACTCCTGAACAGGTAATCGAATGGCTACCTAGTCAGTTTAACTATACATTCATGTACATATTACCTCAATTAGCCCAACTAACCGGTGCCCCCGCACGTTTCGCTACCCGGACTATCTGCATTGTTTACCACCCCCCACCCGCCAACCCATCTTTTACGCTGCTGCTACTCTCTGTTTAACTCTCTGGTTAATGCATAGTCACCTTAACTATACCTACATGTACATATTACCTCAATTAGCCCGACTAACTGGTGCCTGTATATAGCCTCGCTACTGTTATTTTCACTGTTGTTGTTTTTATTTATTTTTAATTATCTATTGTTCACCTAATACTTATTTTTTACTTAAAAATTGCACTGTTGGTTAGGGCCTGTAAGTAAGCATTTCACTGTAACACCTGTTGTATCCAGCGCACGTGACAAATAAACTTTGATTTGACTTGATTTGATAAAGGCATTTCCACCGCCATTTCTAGCATTATTAATTTTACCAACACAAAGCTATCCCACCATGTCAAATGAACAAATTATCTGTTGGCATTTGTGCCCCGATTAGGCGTATGTTGCAAGTCACGACTTCACAGGAGAGCCGGTTGAACGTAAAAAAAATGTTTTTAATCAAAATGCGTTTTTTGGCAGAAATGCCTTCTCAAACATGTGAACTTTCATGTGCCTTAATAACAAACTTGTATGCCATCTGTAAATCCGAATAAAATTGTTATATTACGAGTCTTGTTGGTTAAGCCACAGAAAAAGCTTGCAACCTTCCCACTAGACATGATTGGCTGAGATAATGAGTGGGCTGGACATTGGTCTGCCATATAGTAGGCTTCTGTCTATTTGAGCTTGTCAGTCTGTGTTGGTAATCCTGTCGAACACAGCTTTTTTGAAATGTATTGTGTAATAGAGTTGCATAAGTATTGCTCTCCACTTTCTGGTGATCACGCTTTGAAAATCAGTGGAATTAGAGTATGATAGCTAAAGAGATGGAGAAAACACCTATCTCCGGATTACATCTTCAAACTAAGGGCAACCGTGGTTTGGCATTCCTGACAGGGAGATGCGTCCGTCATGCATGATGATGTATACAGGTAAGATAGCTAGCTACATTTTCAGATATTACACGTTTCTAATTTTGACAGAAAGTGGTTTCATTTCAAGCTGAAGTGTACTGTTAGCTAGCCAGCTAACGTTAGCTGGCTGGTTGGCTCCCTAGCTGACGTTATTATCCGTATCCCAGAGCCGTATTCATGCAGGGTAGTAACAACATGATTTGGCACTGTGTTCATTGTTGTTTAACTAGCCAATGTTAGCTGGCTGGCTCGTTAGCTAACATTACGTGACGTGCGTGACCTTAAACATTGTTTACATAACTAGGTTAGCAAGCTAACATTGAACCTGGTTGGTTACTTTCCAGCACTGTGGCATTGTTGGCACTGTGTTCATTGTTGTTTAACTAGCTAACGTTAGCTGGCTGGCTCGTTAGCTAACGTTACATGATGTGTGTACAACACCCATTGAATATGGCCGGTGTCAGTAAATGTCTGCAAAAAAGTGTCATGAAATAGTTGCCAGCAGAGCTGGTTAGGCTGTTTTCATGTTATCCATAGGTAAACAAATCATCGGCCAAAGCGTGAAGTGTGCGCTCAGAGAGTGAAACAAGATGGGTGGGGCTAAAGCTTAAGAGGGTGTGAACGAATCTGAATGGGTGTAGGCAAAGAAGAGCTCTTCACTCGATACCAAAACATTCAAAGGCCATTTTCTCAAAAGTGAGTTTACAAGTTGATCAACTTTCAAAGCGGAATTACTTTCCCATTGTTCCTCAAATGCAGTGTATGATATTTTGTAGCTCTGAGTCTCTACTTTTATCCAATGTAAAAAACACAATTTCAAATTTTGCTACATTAGACCGAATCCAAGTGGTGAGTCACATTTAGAAAATTGTACCGAAAGATCCTGTTTCCATCACAGATGTCGTGATTTAAAAAAAATACGATATGACTTTACGCGCATAAAAACTGTGGATGGAAACATGAGATAGTATGTGCAGCTAAAGAGAATCATGTTAAGTGATTTAAAGTTTCCCCTCACAAACATTGAGCAGGGGATTTTGGCCAGGCCTCGAATTTTCTAATTTGTCTAAAGCAACCATTTGACAGAATTTAGACCATGTGGAATTGAAGTCAACCTCAATGGAGAGTACTGTTGCACGGTAGGCCTATACCAAAACTATATTAGATATCAGAACATGAAAAATGGTTCAGTACTAGAATTTGTGTTAATTTCGATACTTCTGTCAAATGTTTCTCACTGATCAAGCCTGTCGATCAGCGCAGCTGACCCCTTATTTTTGCGCACCGTGCCTGCTCCACGTAACATTGTGCAGGCTAGCAATAATTAAATCCCCACTCATGACGCACAGAAATTAACACACTTCAATAATGCGACACGGCATGTAGAAATGTTGAAGAACACTTTACAATGGAAGAGGATACCGGTAGCGCCCAGCTTTATAGGCTAACTTTCCTTGCTAGAGTACCCAGGTACTCCGTGATGATATGCAAACCATAATGCTAAATATCCTGATTTCAAAGCTGATTGCCACCAAAAGCTTAATTCATTCACATATAGAGAGAAATCGTAATGTCGTCTTTCTGTAGGCACTAACTCCGCCATGGTTCGTTGGACAAAGCCTAAAATGAATGGAGTTTTTGTAGGGTTTTTGGATAAACGCAGAAAATAAGGACTGAGGTAAACACAGGCTTAGGAGATCTTATATGTTTAATTGAGATAATCTTCATCAGCTAACGTCACTTTTGGTGAATTTTGAAGCATTTATGAAAAAATATAAAGGTCATGTTCACTGATTGATATTATCTGTGTCAACCTCAGACCTATTTTCGGCATTTATCTCAAAACCCTCCTAGTCTTTTCCCATTCATTTTTGAATTAAAGGTAACTAATTTCCGAGTTTTATGACTACAAGCTGGCGAGCACTATTCAGTCTCTCTCACACACGTCTCTCCCAAAGATTATCTATTGCCTCAGCAAACTAACTGCCTCGTGAATGATGTCATTACTGGTTAAAAAGACAGCGCACATTTTTATAGAAGAAGCTACTTCAAATCAAACGTTGTTGACATGTACAATCAAATAAGTCCCAAATGGAATCTGTAGCCCAAATGACATCAGCCAAAACAAGCTCAATAACTCAATGCATGCACACACTCCTATTGAATATGCATTCACCTGTATTGTGGATAGGCTTAGGCTATATCTTTACCCAGTTTATTAATAGAGATTTACTTTATTAATAGAGATTTACTTTAATTATTACCATTATGTAGTTAGACTGATTAAAGTAAAGTCAAATTTATTGTATAATTCATTAATGCATACATGGCTGTCTCAGATGTTTAAAAAAAATGCAACTGTAATGATATTGAACTCAAAAGATGCCCAACAGTTGAACAGAGCAGTAGCTGAGTTTATCTGTCTGGATCAACTGTCATTCTGTGACTTTGGCTAATAAATATGCCTTCTTTTTGGCAGTGGTATCGTTTTGGTATCAAGAATTGTGATACTAAACCTGGTATCGAAGTCAAATTTCTGGTATTGTGACAACACTAATGGAGAATTGTTTTTCTGTCAAATTAAGGACATGGGAGCTGCACTTCCCAGAACAGTGTTGAATGTATGATGACGTATGATCATCTTAATTGAGTCAATACAGTGATACTTCAATCTCCTTAAACCCTCCAACCAGAACAAAAAAGCCAAAATGCTAAAAATCTAATCCGTCAGACGTTTTTTTTCATTCCCAGTCTCCCTTAGGAAAAGTCCAGTCAGCTTTCAAAAGAAGCTTAAGGGCAGGCATCAGAATAGACCACCAAAAACGCCATTACAGCTTTAATCTCCAAAATGCTGTGATGACAAAGACTGGGGATAACTGGGGTCTGAGACATTCGCCAGGGCACTGAACACGAACAATTGCAGAGCATCTCTCCCTGTCCCAAATACCCAGCAGACAGGAGCATGATGCATGCTGAGAGCAGAAACACACCAACACTGTCCTCCCATGCAGAGCTTCAAGTGCAACTCCACAAGGCTTTTGTTGCCTTGCGTGTTACAATAGGCCCATGACCCGTGTTGCTGTGGGCATGCAGAGGGATGTAATGCTCCTTTAAGTCCAGTTCAGAATACATCTGTCTGAGCGGGCATCTCTCGGGGCCAAATAAACAATAAGAGCACAGGTCCTTGAAAACACTGTAGACATTTAATACCGTACGGTAAAAGGGTCATTGAATGGATTATTCAAGGCAGTGGGCCTATGTTGAACATGTCTGTTGGGTTTATAACAAGAACAAACTTGCTTATTCATTCGCAATCCTGAGAAAAACTGGCAGATGGGTAACATGCTGACAAAACCCTTACAGGTGCATTTCTGAAAAAATAAATAAAGGGTAGAAATAATACGGAAGCTGCTGATTTTGAGGAAAACCAAATTAAAAATCCATACCGTTGCAAAATCACTTGACACATTCTGTCAGGTATTGATTCACCATGCATAATCTAAAACTTCAGAAAACTAAGGGAACAATAAGTGGCTGCATGCTGCAAATAGATTTTGTTGAGGCGACGCATAAAAAACATACAATTCTCTCACAGGTGCTGAGATAAGCAACTTCTCTCACTGTCACCTAACCTGTAATAAAATGAAGATATAAGACTGCAAGTGCTGCACTGAGTGGTCAGCAACTTCCATTCTTAGAAGAGTCTTATTGGTATTGAATAGCAGGGGGGGAGGGGGGTCTTTCGCTCTGTATTGCCTCACACACTAGACAAGACCATTGTCTACCATGGCCTATGTTTTAATGAGGGGACATAGTAGTTTATGGCACCAAGTTGCCTTTTTTTAAAAGAAGTGGTTAAACCAGACCAGGATGTAGACATTGGACAAAGCATGCAGTAACTAACCATACTCAAGGGGAAAATTGTGTGCATAAAAAAACCTGAAGCTGAGATGTAGTGAAGGATATCCCATTAGGCCTTGGAGGAACTGAGAAAAGAACTCACTCTCCTGTGCCAAATTCACAAACATATCAAAGTAAAAACATACAAATGTACTGGAAATGCAAGTGCTATGATGAATTGTTTGTCAGAACAACCAATAAGAGTAAGGTTAGGCTAGTTTTTTCTAGTGCTGACTCACCATATGAAAGCATCAATAGTGTTCTTCTCATTAGGGGTCCATTTTGAATACACCTCACCCAGTAACAGCTGTTCATCTCCTGCAGTGTCTACTTTTTGGTTAATGGCCATCTCTCCCGAGAGTCATTCACACTTGATTCTCAGATAGGCGGGCAACTAAATGAGTTTGCTTCTCTGTAATTACTTAGGCAACCACAGTGATTTTACAAAGCAAACACTAAAGGGTAACTGCAGATGAATGTCGTTTAAAAATAATCAATTTATTCCATGCATGTAATGAAGGAAACCGTGTTGCTTATCTGCAACAACAGTTGTTATTTCATGTTATCGCCCACGGACGTCACGACCAAATTCATATGCGGTATTCGGCTAACCTCACATGATCTGTAGCCCGCAAAAGTTTTTGAAAATGGTTTGTTTTATATACGAGAAAGAATCGGGTTAACCTTTATGTGCTGTGGTTTATTGTCCCAGATCATGTGAGAGCGTCACTAGCCATTCCCGAAGAGAGAGCCATTAACAAGGAGATGCAGTGACACATCTGCACAGAGACCATATTGAGCATTATAGGTGGCAGAGTCCAACAGCCAGGAGTCATCAGGTCACAATTAAACAGGACAGGGGCTCCTGTCGGATGATAGCTCAGCTCAGTAACTCACCCTTCACCGGTTGTCCCATTTGCGCTGCGGCCAGATGTAAGCAACAGAAAATAAATCATAAGTGGATTAGCACACCGATTTGTATATTTTCATCGCAGAGCAGCACTGCTTTATGAAATTGACATTGTACATTCATGTAAAGTGATCTTCCAGTTAATTTCCATAATACCGCCAGCATAATCACATCATTTACAAATCAATCTCGAAAATGTGTAATTTGCCTTTTGTCATTGTGTGTTTTTGATTACTCTAATGTAATTAATCCATGGTTAAGACTTTCTGATTAATTAATCTGCAATTATATAGACAGCTGTATTTTCTATTTCCAACCCCCAACCAGTGGTGAATTAATCTGATGATGCAGGTTACAGAACGTGTGTGTGCGCTTTGAAGAGCAAAGACTTATGGAGGCCCTTAGTTAATCAGCAATAAAAAAAAGAGACTAAGGCCAAAAGGTTAGAGAGGCAGAGGCTAAAGTAACAATTATGGGCTACATATCTGATTACATACAGTGAGGTCTGAAATTATTGACACCCTTGATGAAGGTGAGCAATAATGACTATAAAATAAACAATTCAAAAACTGAACTATATTGTATGCAAAACATTTTTAAATGTATATTATTTTATACTAATACAATTGCTCAGAGAAAGATTTTATAACAATAATATTCTTTTTTTTCAACAACAAAAAAAGGTAGAGGTCAAAATGATTGACTCCCCTAAAGATTCTTGTAAATACTGTAGTTTAGTATTTGGTAAAAAAAAGTTTAGTATTTGGTCCCATATTTCTAGCACACAATGACTACATCAAGCTTGTGACTCTACAAACTTGATGGATGCATTTGCAGTTCTACATTACTGTAAATGCTACTATGATTACAGATAATCCTGAATGAATTGTGAATAATGATGAGTGAGAAAGTTACAAATGGTCAAAGATCATAACCCCAAGACATGTAAACCTCCCCTGTTATTGGTAATGGTGAGAGGTTAGCATGTCTTGGGGGTATGATATTTGACCCTCTGTAATTTCTCACTCATCATTATTCACAATTCATTCAGGATTATCCGTAATCATGGTAGCATCCACAGTCATGTAGAAGTGTTTAGAAACATATTATATTCTTATTAACAATAAAAGTGACTCCAAAAGGACATTATTTACCATTCATTTTCTGTTGGGCACAAAATAATCTGAAATACAACCAAAATTAACTGCAAATGCATCCAACAAGTTTGTAGAGTCTAGGGCGGTCCCCGACTAAAAACATCTTGGCTGACCAAGAGTCGTCTGTTCTTTGAACCAATCAATTTTTTTTAACTTGTATTTTTCAATATATAGACACACCCTTTGTGTTTTAATGAAATAAATTATATGTAGACTACTGAGCTTGTCTGATGCTTTAAGCACATTGTGACTAAATAATTAAGACACACAAATGACTCAAGAGGGAGACAGAGATCAAGATAACTTTACCATAAGAAAAAAACCTGTTCCTGAACCTCCTCCTCCCGCCGCTGCTATGCCTTCGCAGATTCTGCCATTACGCTCCCGAAGTTGTCAGTAATAGGCTACACCAGGGGCCGGCAACTTTTTCTATTTGGAGTGCCAAATGGAAAAAGACCAGGTACCCTAGTCCTACTTATATGCGTAATCGGGTGCGCGTCCTTACTCAACATTGACAGGAGTGCTCCAAACAAAACACAATGAATAAATTGACAACTCGCAAATGGAATGAAATAAACCAAAACTTGTTTCTCACAAGTGTAGCATAGGTTGTGCGTTCTGAAAACAATGTTTCCACTCCTACAATCACAACAGTAAGACTGTAATAATAATATATTAACAGAAATTACCGTAACCAAACAAACATTGTAGATTAGAAATTATGGGAATTAACCGTATATGTACTACTGGTGATATTGGTGTGCCATCCCCACGGCCTCCCAATGGATTAGTCCACTGAGACAGGCGTCAATCAAGACACGTGCCATACATTTTTTTTTTTTTTGCAACTGCTCGACTAAAAAAAAATATAGCAACCAAACAATCGTATGGCTCAGTTGGTAGAGCATGGTGTTTGCAACGCCAGGGTTGTGGGTTCGTTTCCCACGGGGGAACAGTACGGAGAAAAAAAATGTATGAAATGTATGCATTCACTACTGTAAGTCACTCTGGATAAGAGCGTCTGCTAAACGACTAAAATGTAAATGATATCAGCCCTAGCAGAGAGACAAGCTTGATGTAGTCATTACCTGCTAGGAGTATGGGACCAAATACTAAACTTTTGACTACTTTATTTATAAGAATCTTTAGGGGTGTAAATAATTCTGACCCCTACCTTTTTGTGAAAATAATGTATTACTTGTTAAACAAAATCTCTTTCTCTGAGCAATTGTATTAGTATGAAATTATATAATTTCCCTATTTTTTTGGACCATACAACATAGCTCAGTAGTTGAATGATTTCTTTTATCCAGTCATTACTGCTCATCTTTATCAAGGGTGTTAATCATTTCAGACCCCACTATATCTGAACACAGCAGATTCTCAATAAGAATTCCAAAAATGGGAAAATTGTTTCAAAAGAGATCATATGGATTGCAATACAAATATAAAAGATACATTAAAACATCAATCTTAAATGATTGGGAATGAATAAATATCTATTTAAATGGCAAACAGCATTTATCAGGTTTGTTTAGAATTAACATTTTGAATGGTTTATAGAAAACAGGACTCCCCCCTCCTGCTGTTTGGCAAGTCCCCTGGGACACAGTATGAGATGTATTGGATTTCATTTACACAACAGAAAAAGCTAATCATATGTTTTACTATTCCAAATAGTCTAGTAGAGCCTAAACATTAGGTTACAAAAATATACAAGCCGTTTAAATGACTGACTTAGCCATTAAAACTGCTGGTTTTTATTTATTTATTTTATCTTTAGAGCACTTATGAAGAACTACAATTTTGTCAATTTAGATAAAAGTGTTGCAACTGAAAGGTGAAACACATTGGACCCTCAAGAGTTGAGACATACTAAAAAAGTATATATTTTTTACCCTGAGAGTAACTTTATTGTATGGTTCCACGATCTGCTTGTTTACTTAAAGGTCACTGCGAAAGTTCAAAAGGGCAAAAGCTTTCATCTGTAATCACAATGTTGCATTGTATTCATTCATGTTTCTAAACAAACTGACTTTTACCTTTGGTTCCGTGTAATAAGGAAGAATTAGCCTATCATACATTATATACCGGTAGTTGAGTCATTGTAGCCTATTCGTATAAGGACCAGTCTTTCTCATGTCCAAAAAGTTGTTAATTAGGCCTACTGTACAACCATATCATGCCATATTTAAGGTAACAGTAGAGACAGCAGGCTCCTACTTTCAGTCTCGCCATTAGCCAGCCTATTCTTGGCGTAAAGTTCCTAAATGGCAAGTTGGTGTTTATTCGATGACTTCAGGTTTGCACAACATCTTCATTAGGCTACAGTATGCAAGATAATGCGAAATTACAACAAGCTATTTACTGCCATGTTTGCCTGGTATGATCAAATTGTCAATTTCAATGGTGTGATCATGCAGAAATCATGGATCTGACAACTTTTTTTCAAATTGGCGACGTCAGGACAGACTCAAATACTTTCGTTCTAGGTGGCAACATTTTGGGACGTAACCGTATATTCTGAATGGTAACTTGCTCGCTATACCTACAGTAAAGCCACGGCAGAAATCGGACCCGATTTTGGAGCAATGATTCGGAACAATCTCACAAACATTAGGCTATCAGACTTGGCAAAGACATAGGCTAATTCTGCTTTTGTATTAATTCTTTCCGGATCAACGAAATGCAACACTCCACACCTTCATTTAAATTACTCCAACTAAAAACATTCACCACCAACTTTCCTCTACGCTCGGCTCGTACAGTCTCTCTCACAGAAAGGTTTAAAGATCCTTACCTGTCGTGAATTGAGCCCCGACGCTTAGAATTGAAGAGTAGAGTAGTATGAAGCGAAGTCTAAATGTATCCATGTTTGTTTATAGAGTTGTTAAAGTTTTAAAGCAGTTTGAGACGCTTATTATTCCTGTGGATTCACGGGCTCCATTCTCACCCCTTCACTCTTGCGGATACTTTGTTTCTCCGTGAGTGGAGTGAAAGTCCATGACGTCAGCATTGTCACCTATTCAAACGGCTCCTCTTAGAGAGATGTGGCTGCTCGGCAGGCTCTGAGACCGACAGCAGGCTCCCCCTAATGTTGGCAAAGTGCTACAACTGCTTCGTTTTCATGCGTCTTTTTCTATCCAAACGAACAGAAAGTGTATCCAGTTGAATTTGTGTTGCATTAAATTGTTGATTAACTTGAATCGGGTGGATATGTATAGACGACATCCATGAAATGCATTAATTAAACAATTGCATAGCCTCTGAGACCCATTCACAATGACAGTGCCACTTATCACTATCATTCATAGAAAGTGGTACACTGGTGCCACTATACTCACCCGGTTTACCGGAGGGAGGGATTATAGATGTCTCATGAAAAGGAAAGGTAATTCTTCACAGTTGCAAAGTGAGCTGTTTGGTGATTGGACAGGGTAGGCTACTTGTAATAACTCAGTAGAAGCCTTCTGCAGACACTATGGGGACTTGAATTGAACTGGAAATATGAGTTGTAGATTAATTAGGTATCAAATCTTGAAATCCCTGGTTACTGTAGCATACCAATCAATCAACAGCAGCAATTTGCTGTACTTTCCCATTAATTCATAGGAAGCACTGATCTCCATGTATTGGTCCCTTTAGGCAGACTTGAGTATGACTGCTGGCAATTTGCTGCCTCCATGCCATCTTGGGTGTCAAGTCAGTCTGATCAATGGCACGATAGAGAGATGTAAGAAGAGAGGAAATGTAACATGATTGTATTTGTTGTGGGCTTGTAATTACACACCAGAGTACGCGAGTCTGTACGTCTGTCAGACTAAAGGCTTATCATACTTGACCCTCAGCTCTTCTCCAATGAGACGCACTGACTCTTCGGTGAGGGACTGCGAAGCAGGCCTGGCTGCCATGTAAACAGCTGAAATCAAAGGCTGCTTTTACATCTCTCTGCAAAGGGAGGGTGGGCTGAAGAGCCTTTGGAAGGTGCCAAATTCAGGAGTCAAAAATGTTTGGACAGCATATAGTCAGCTCTGCTCTTGCAACACTTACCAAATAACCCTGATTTGCTCTCTCTGAAACACATTTTACATTTTTGTCATTTAGAAAATGCTCTTATTCAGAGCAACTAGGGCTAATTGCCTTGCTCAAGGGCTCATCGACAGATTTCTGACTCAGTCGTCTCAGGGATTCAAACCAGCAACCTTTCAGTTACTGGCCCAACGCTCTTAACCGCTAGGTTACCTGCCTACACACAGAGGAAACATCACTGGAAGGTGATACAAGACTGACGAATCAAGACAAGGTTTGAAATGGAGAGAGCGGGGGAAAGAACTAAAGAAGTCAAGTAGACAACAAAGTGAATGTGTTAAAGGTGCTCGAAGCCAACAGGCCAGGCCTCGGTATACGTCAAATAAAAGGGAAAGAAACATAAACACACTCTTCAAACATCCCTTTTGATAACCAGGACTAGATATATAGCGTTCCAGAGGGCTGTAGCTTGGCCCGGCTCATTAAAAAAGCTATTTAACTTGCTAGGAAAATACATAGTGGTCATGAATCTAATTAATTCACAGCTAGTCAGCAAGCACATTTAGGATCACGTTTGACTTTTCAATCAGAATTTTTTGGAACATGAAATCAATAGTACTACATTGGTATTAAGGTTACAGGTACTTCATATGTACAGTAGCCTCAAGACTAGCTAAATAACAGCAAATATTGGCAGGCTTTTTTAAATTATTATTTCTGTGAAGATATTCATGAGATTTTGATAGTTACTGCTTTGTTTGACATCACATGGTGCACTTCAATGGGCTTGTTTCATTTCCCAGACTGAGATGCAGGCTCATGGCTACGTGAACCATTGTTTTCAAGCATGATGTGTAAACAATGCGTCACTGGATGAGCACACCAGACCACACCCTTTAGAATGACACAATATTTAATACACTACACAATACAGTGTTATATCATTTCCCCCCTGAAATACCACAAGGCATTTCAACACATCATCAGTGAGTTGAATTTATACCAGTTGTATTTTATTTATGATCATTCAAAGACTGCTTTGGTGAGACTCTAGAGACTCTGTTTTTTGATTACTTCAGTCACAATATTGTTTTCTGGTTATATAAGGGGAATTTTACTTTACTCCAAACTATCATAAATAAAATACAATAATGGTATAGACAAGCAAACAAAAATACTCCAGCTCACATTACTCAGCAGCAATAGAAGTGTTGGTGAAGAAAAGACATGTCAATGCCAACCAGTTTTTAAACTTCAGTCTTAGAATCGTATTCATTTCCTTTTGGCATTTGTTTTGTTTGTTTGAACTCAAAAATAATCTTGTTGTCTTCTTGTCTCGGTTTTGGTGAAATGCTGGTGCTCTCACACTCAAGCCTTATGATAAGTTGACAGATAACACACACACACACAGACACACACACTTTACAATGAATGTATGAACGTGCACATACACATGACAACTGGCCTTAACAGGTTTACACATGTACACAGCCTAGTGATGATTACGTACTCCCTACGTTCTACAGTGACTGACTGGTGTGTTCAGAAAACCAATGAGAGGTGAAAGCAGTTGAAACATGTGATCTGTGTGATTTAAATGAGGTGTCTGTTAAACACATCTACCCTGGAACATACTGTATATCTACACTATCATGTTTGGAGACATTTCAATGCGCACCGATATGTCAAGGAAATACGTTACAAATTTGTCACAGATATAATATACTGTATGTTTTCACAGCAACACAAGGTCAAGTTTTGAGGCAACAAAGGTACAATAGTCAAAGTACCAAGACGTTTGTCTTAACAGCATACTTGTCACGAATCCTACCGAAGGTGGCTCCCCTGCCTGCTCGGGCGGCGCTCGGCGGTCGTCGTCACCGACCTACTAGCCGCCGCTGATCCTTTTTTCCTTTTCGTTTGGTATGTCTTATTGTTTGCACCTGTCCCTCATTTGGTTTATTGATTTTGGTTATTTAAGCCTGGTTAGCCCGCCCAGTGTTGTGCGGGATTATTTAGCGTCAGGTTGTGTTTTTGTATTTGGATGTGCTGGCGATCTACTACTATTATCTTTTATGCATGCTATGCACCTGTTCTGGGCAATTTGCATTTTTTCCACGCCGGTTGTGTTGGCGTCGTTGGTGTTGTGTTTTATTTAATAAACACAAAGTTCCTTACCTCTGCTCTCTGCGCCTGACTCCTACCACCACTCCTAGCAACTATTGACAATACTGTTGTTGGTGTTGTTTGATTTCTACACTTACGTCTTACCAAGTGTTTATAGTGCATTTCCTCATCCAGGGGAATGGAGAAACATCCACCCTGCTGTGATGGATGGCTCAGAGTTCTGTATGTCTCATACCACCTGAAATATTGGAGGTGTAGTAAAGGCCCTTGGTATTGGCGGTGTGGTGTGCACAGCCGTGACCACAGCCAGGAGACATGGCGGCAAACCTGGACCAGGAACAGAGATATATCCCCCACAACCGAGCCATGAAGAGAATAACACAGGCCCAGAAACTGGGAATCAACCACTGTGGGAGTGTGAGAGGAGAGGATATGGCATACTGGAAGGTAGCCAAGTGCTACTGCAAAAACCAAGCACTCTCAGTCAAATCAGTAGCTGGTTACTACAGATAAGTAGAAGTCGATTGTCTTAGAATGCATTTTTTGAGTGTTACTCAGTGCTATTAAGTGAGTAATTAGTTAGAATTATTATGGTTTAATTAAATAAGTTGTCAATGGTTATTATCAAACAGGGATTCTGTTAAATTCAGCCAAATATTTTTATGAAGCCTCTCTCCTTTACTCTCTAGCGCTGTAGTTTGAGTGGACTTGACCTCACGTCCTCAATGGCAGGTCTCCTGAAAATACTTCATCCACCTCTCGGTCTCGTAATGAAAACCAAGCCACTGTTTCTATCATCAATCACACTTGATCCAAGTCTCTGAGAACCCCCAGGAGAAGACCTGACAGGTAGACATAGGAGTAATAAAGAAGACAAACAGTGTCACAGTGAAACAAAGAATAAAAACACAAAGGCCTGTTGTGTCCCCTTATGTGTCTCTGTGTCAAGCTTTCCCTTATCAATGTAATTCATGGAGCTGTGGTGCGACGCTGTAATTGCAACCCTGGATCAGATCTAAATGCATTTGTATCTCTTTGCATTATTTGTATTTGCATTATCTAACATTCTCAGAAATTATTGTGGCGGAATAAATGTGCTAAAAAAATAAATAAAATGGGGGTTATTAAACAGGCTTAATTGCTCTCGCCTGCAGCGGCACCAGACTTTATGACGGCAACTACACTTGCAGAAATATATGATCTTATTAGTCCTATATACCATTGACTTTATTGTAAACAATTTATCACACTAAAAAAAGTATGCTCAGCTCTACCCTTGATATATTGGTGTGTGTAATATGTTTTTCTGTCTTTAATTCACCTTTTAATTAGGGGCTCACAGCTAAGCTGTGAAAGATGTAGTTATTCTTAGATATTATTTTCCCTCGTGACATAGTCAAAAAGCTCAATAACTTTTCTAATTTGGCACACAGAAACCAGAAGCCATGAGTAACTTGGTCAAAAATAATGGCACCAATTGGCCTATAGGTGGCGTTGTTACAAGCAATCTCACTTAAACCCTCATATCCACCTCCCTGTTTGACCTAAAAACTTAAGACTTGAAACTTTGTATGTAGGTGTCTTTCCTCATACTGAACAAATTTGCCTCAAGGACACACAAGGTTCATTAGGATAGATTTTCCTCCATCTTGGACATTTTGGAAAACCTTTGAAAAACGTATTTTCATGAACCACGAGTCCAAATAACACTAGCTTCGGTATGTAGACCCATGGTACATATCTTACGTTTGAGAAAAGCTAAGGGATTGGGTAAGAGATGGCTGAGTTATACACTGGAGCGACGAACCGCCCTTGATGTCTCTGACTGGCCGGTTCCCCTCAATCCACTGGGATTCTCTGCCTCTAACCCTATTATGGGGGCTGAGTCACTGTCTTACTGGTGCTCTTCTATGCCATCCCTCAACCCACTTGAGTGGGTTGAGTCACTGACGTGATCTTCCTGTCTGGGTTGGCGCCCCCTCTGGTTCGTGCCTTGGGGGAGATCTTCATGGACTATACTCGGCCTTGTCTCAGGGTAGTAAGTTGGTGGTTTGACGATATCCCTCTAGTGGTGTGGGGGCTGTGCTTTGGAAAAGTGGGTGGGATTATATCCTGCCTGGTTGGCCTTGTCAGGACCCCTCCTGTCTCAGCCTCCAGTATTTATGCTGGAATAGTTTATGTGTCTGGGGGCTAGGGTCAGTCTGTTATATCTGGAGTATTTCTCCTGTCTTATCCGGTGTCCTGTGTGAATTGAAGTATGCTCCCTCTAATTCTCTCTCTCTTTCTTTCACTCTTTCTCCATTCTCTTGGAGGACCTGAGCCCTAGGACCATGCCTCAGGACTACCTGGCCTGAGGACTCCTTGTTGTCCCCAGTCCACCTGGTCATGCTGCTGCTCCAGTTTCAACTGTTCTGCCTGCAGCTATGGGACCCTGACCTGTTCACCGGACGTGCTACCATGTCCCGGACCTGCTGTTTTCGACTCTCTCTCTCTACAGCACCTGCTGTCTCTAACTCTGAATGATCGGCTATGAAAAGCCAACTGACATTTACTCCTGAGGTGCTGACCTGCTGCACCCTCTATGACCACTGTGATTAAAATTATTTGACACTGCTGGTCATGTATGAACGTTTGAACATCTTGGCCATGTACTGTTATAATCTCCACCCGGCACAGCCAGAAGAGGACTGGCCACCCCTCAGAGCCTGGTTCCTCTCTAGGTTTCTTCCTAGGTTCCTGCCTTTCTAGGAAGTTTTTCCTAGCCTCTGTGCTTCTACATCTGCATTGCTTGCTGTTTGGGGTTTTAGGCTGGGTTTCTGTATAGCACTTTGTGACATCGGCTGATGTAAAAAGGGCTTTATAAATACATTTGATTGATTGATTGTTATTGATAAATCAGGAAATCAGATTTTACGTGTCCATTTAAATCCTTTGTAAGTCCACTTCACCATGGCCTATCAACTTGTACCTTTTTAGGGCCATCAAAGACATTATCATGTTGAACCATGTCAAGTTTGGCATCAATAACTTAAAAAAGGAACTATTAACAATTCCCTTTTTTTAACTATGTAATGCTAATGCTTAAAATAACCATATAACATTTTCTCATGGACTAAAAGTCAGATTCACTCCAAATTTGGTCTTTGGACTTCACAATAGTCCATAAAGAGTTTTAGAAAATAACATTGATGCATTCAAAGATAGCTGCCCTAACAGGTCCACAGACAATGCAATCGTCATCACACTGCACACTGCCCTATTCCATCTGGACAAGAAGAATACCTATGTAAGAATGCTGTTCATTGACTACAGCTCAGCATTCAATACCATCCTACCCTCCAAGCTCATCATCAAGCTGGAGGTCCTGGGCCTCAACCCTGCCCTGTGCAATTGGGTCCTGGACTTTAGGAAACAACATCTCCACCTCGCTGACCCTCAACACTGGGGCCCCACAAGGGTGCGTGCTCAGCCCCCTCCTGCACTCCCTGTTCACCCACGACTGCGTGGCCATGCATGCCTCCAACTCAATCATCAAGTTTTCAGATGACACAACAGTAGTGGGCTTGATTACCACAACAACGAGACAGCCTACAGGGAGGAGGTGAGGGCACTCGGAGTGTGGTGTCGGGAAAACAACCTCTCACTCAACGTCAACAAAACAAAGGAGATGATTGTGTACTTCAGGAAACAGCAGAGTGTCACGTTCGTCTAAAGGAGTAGACCAAGGCGTAGCGTACTTAGAGTTCCACATGTTTAATAAATATGAAACTCACCAAAACAATACAGACGAAAACGAAGCGTGACGTTCTGGGCTGCTCACAGGCAGCTACACAAACACAAGATCCCACAAAGCACAGGTGGGAAAAGGCTGCCTAAGTATGATTCCTAATCAGAGACAATGATAGACAGCTGCCTCTGATTAGGAACCATACTCGGCCCAAAACAAAGAAATACAAAAACATACAAAAAGGAACATAGAATGCCCACCCTCGTCACACCCTGGCCTAACCAAAATAGAGAACAAAACCCTCTCTATGGCCAGGGCGTGACAGTACCCCCCCAAAGGTTCGGACTCCGGCCGCAAAACCTGACTCTAAAGGGGAGGGTTCCGGGTGGGCCTTCCTTACGGCGGCGGCTCTGGTGCGGGATGTGGACCCCGCTCCATCTTCGGCTTGGCCCACTTAGGTGGCGCCTCTGGAGTGGGGACCCTCGCCGCCGACCCCGGACTGGGGACCCTCGCAGCTCCGGACAGGCGGGCGACTCTGGCAGCTCCGGACAGGCGGGCGACTCTGGCACAGGCACAGGACTCACCAGGATGGGGAGACATGCAGGAGGCCTGGCTCTGGAAGCAGGCACAGGACGCACCAGGCTGGGGAGACATGCAGGAGGCCTGGCTCTGGGAGCAGGCACAGGACTCACCAGACTGGGGAGACATGCACGAGGCCTGGCTCTGGGAGCAGACACAGGACTCACCAGGCTGGGGAGACTTGCAGAAGGCCTGGCTCTGGGAGCAGGCACAGGACTCACCAGACTGGGGAGACATGCAGGAGGCCTGGCTCTGGGAGCAGGCACAGGACTCACCAGGCTGGGGAGACTTGCAGGAGGCCTGGCTCTGGGAGCAGGCACAGGACTCACCAGGCTGGGGAGACTTGCAGGAGGCCTGGCTCTGGGCGCAGGCACAGGACTCACCAGGCTGGGGAGACATGCAGGAGGCATGGCTCTGGGAGCAGGCACAGGACGCACCAGGCTGGGGAGACTTGCAGGAGGCCTGGCTCTGGGAGCAGGCACCGGACTCACCAGGCTGGGGAGACTTGCAGGAGGCCTGGCTCTGAGCGCAGGCACAGGACTCACCAGGCCGGGGAGACATGCAGGAAGCCTGGCTCTGGGCGCCGGCACAGGATTCACCAGGCTGGGGAGACATGCAGGAGGCCTGGCTCTGGGCGCAGGCACAGCACTCACCAGGCAGGGGAGACATGCAGGAGGCCTGGCTCTGGGAGCAGGCACAGGATAGACTGGGTCCTGGAGACGCACTGGAGGTCTGGAGCGCACGGCCTGCACAACCCGTCCTGGCTTGATGCCCACTCTAGCATGGCACTTGCGGGGGGCTGGTATCGACCCCACCGGTCTGTGCGTGCGGATGGGCGAGACCGTGCGCACTTCCGCATAGCATGGTGCTCTCCAGGCCAAACGCTCCCCATAATAAGCACGGGGAGTTGGCTTAGGGCTAACCCTTGGCCCAGCCAAACGACCCGTGTGCCCCCCCCCCCCCCAATTTTGGGGGGGGCTGCCTCTCAGGTTCCCATAGCTCCCTTCGCTTGTCCTCCCAGAGTTGACGTTCCAACTCCCATGTCCATCCTTTCCCCCGATGCTCCAAACCACGCTGCTTGGTCTTCTGTTGGTGGGATCTTCTGTCACGTTCGTCTAAAGGAGTAGACCAAGGCGTAGCGTACTTAGAGTTCCACATGTTTAATAAATATGAAACTCACCAAAACAATACAGACGAAAACGAAGTGTGACGTTCTGGGCTGCTCACAGGCAGCTACACAAACACAAGATCCCACAAAGCACAGGTGGGAAAAGGCTGCCTAAGTATGATTCCTAATCAGAGACAATGATAGACAGCTGCCTCTGATTAGGAACCATACTCGGCCCAAAACAAAGAAATACAAAAACATACAAAAAGGAACATAGAACGCCCACCCTAGTCACACCCTGGCCTAACCAAAATAGAGAACAAAACCCTCTCTATGGCCAGGGCGTGACACAGAGGGAGCACCCCCCTATCCACATCGTAGGGACAGAGGTGGAGAAGGTGTAAAATTTTAAGTTCCTCATCACAGACTAACTGAAATGGTCCACCCACACAGACAGTGTTGTGAAGAAGTCGCAACAGCGCCTAATCAACCTCAGGAGGTTGAAGAAATGTGGCTTGTCACTCAAAACCCTGACTAACTTCTACAGATCCGCAATCGAGAGCATCCTGTTGGGCTGTATCACAGCCTGGTACGGCAACTGCACTGCCCTCAACCGCAAGGCTCTCCAGAGGGTGGTGCGGTCTGCACAACGCATTACAGGGGGCAAACTACCTGCCCTCCATGACACCTATAGCACCCGATGTCACAGGAAAGCAAAAAGGCAAAAAAGATAATCAAAGACAACAACCACCCGAGCCACTGCCTGTTCACACCGCTACCTTCCAGAAGGCGAGGTCAGAACAGATGCATCAAAGCTGGGACCGAGAGACTGAAGAATAGCTTCTATCTCAAGGCCATCAGACTGCTAAACAGCAATCACTAACTCAGAGAGGCTGCTGCCTACATGGAGACCCAATCACTGGCCACTTTAACAAATGGATAGTAATCCAAGTCACTTTAAACCATGCCACTTTAAATAATGCCACTTCAATAATGTTTACATAGCTTACATAACTCATATCATATGTATATACTGTATTTTATACCATCTAGTTGCACCTTGCCTATGCCGCTCACCCATCGCTAATCCATATATTTGTATGTACATATTCTCATTCACCCCTTTTAGATTTGTGTGTATTAGGTAGTTGTTGGGGAATTGTTAGATTACTTGTTAGATATTACTGCACTGTCAAAACCAGAAGCACAAGCCTTTCACGACACTAGCATTAACATCTGCTAACCATGTGTATGTGACCAATACAATTTGATTTGATTAGATGCATATTAGCACATCCATATGATAAAATATGCAAAAAATTATTCTAATGTTCCATGGGACCAAATTACACCACATTTAGAATGTAGATTCATGGTACATGTCCTAACTTAGCTAAGGGATTGGTCAAAAAATGGATGAGTTATTGACCAATCAAAAAAGCAGATTTTACATGTCCATTTAAACCACTCTAAATCCACTCCACAGTGGCCTATCAACTTGAAACTTGTCATCGCTATCACAGATGTTCCTAAGATGAACCGCATTGTTATTTATATCTTGAAAAACAAGGAAACTACTACAGTGCCTTTCAAAAGTATTCATCTCCCTTGGCGTTTTTCCTATTTTGTTGCATTACAACCTGTAATTTGAATGGATTTTTATTTGGATTTCATGTAATGGACATACACAAAATAGTCCAAATTGGTGAAGTGAAATGAAAAAAATTACTTGTTTCAAATTATTCTAAAAAATAAAAACGGAAAAGTGGTGCATGCATATGTATTCACCCCCTTTGCTATGAAGCCCCTAAATAAGATCTGATGCAACCAATTACCTTCAGAAGCCACAAAATTAGTTAAATAAAGTCCACCTGTGTGCAATCTAAGTGTCACATGATACGTCACATGATCTCAGTATATATACACATGTTCTGAAAGGCCCAGAGTCTGCAAAACCACTAAACAAGGGGCAACACCACTAAACAAGCTGCACCATGAAGACCAAGGAGCTCTCCAAACAGGTCAGGGACAAAGTTGTGGAGAAGTACAGATGAGGGTTGGGTTAAAAAAAAATATATAACTTTGAACATCCCACAGAGCATCATTAAATCCATTATTAAAAAATGGAAAGAACATGGCACCACAACAAACCTGCCAAGAGAGGGCCACCCACCAAAACTGGGCAAAGAGGGCATTAATCCGAGAGGCAACAAAGAGACCAAAGATAACCCTGAAGGAGCTGCAAAGCTCCACAGCGGAGATAGTCCTATCTGTCCATAGGACCACTTTAAGCCGTACACTCCACAGAGCTGGGCTTTACGGAAGTAGCCAGAAAAAAAGCCATTGCTTAAAGAAAAAAATAAGCAAACACGTTTGGTGTTCGCCAAAAGGCATGTGAGAGACTCCCCTAACATATGGAAGAAGGTACTCTGGTCAGATGAGACTAAAATTGAGCTTTTTGGCCATCAAGAAAAATGTCTGGTGCAAACCCAACACCTCTCATCGACCCGAGAACACCAAGCATGGTGGTGGCAGCATCACGCTGTGGGAATGTTTTTCATCGACAGGGACTGGGAAACTGGTCAGAATTGAAGGAATGATGGATGCCGCTAAATACAGGGAAATTCTTGAGGGAAACCTGTTTCAGTCTTCTAGATATTTGAGACTGGGACGGAGGTTCACCTTCCAGCAGGACAATGACCCTAAGCATACTGCTAAAGCAACACATGAGTGTTTTAGGGGGAAACATTTAAATGTCTTGGAATGGCCTAGTCAAAGCCCAGACCTCAATCCAATTGAGAATCTGTGGTATGAAAGATTGCTGTACACCAGCGGAACCCATCCGACTTGAAGGAGCTGGAGCAGTTTTGCCTTGAAGAATGGGCAAAAATCCCAGTGGCTAGATGTGCCAAGCTTATAGAGACATACCCCAAGAGACTTGCAGCTGTAATTGCTGCAAAAGGTGGCTCTACAAAGTATTGACTTTGGGGGGGTGAATAGTTATGCACACTCAAGTTTTCAGTTTTTTTGTCTCATTTCTTGTTTGTTTCACAATAAAAAATATTTTGCATCTTCAAAGCATGTTGTGTAAATCAAATGATACAAACCCCCAAAAAAATCAATTTTAATTCCAAGTTGTAAGGCAACAAAATAGGAAAAATGCCAATGGGGGGTGAATGCTTTTGCAAGTCACTGTAACAACTCATTCTTTGCATATTTAACGCTAATGCTCAAAATCATGTTCTCCTCATGAACCATACTTCAGATTCACTCCAGATTTTGGATTTTGACTCATGAATGCACATACAGGAAGATAGCTCCCACATGATAGAGTGCTTGCTGTCACGCCCTGACCATAGAGAGCCCTTGGTTCTCTATGGTATAGTAGGTCAGGGTGTGACTGGGGGTGTTCTATATTGTTTATTTCTATGTTGGTGTGCTTGGTATGGTTCCCAAACAGAGGCAGCTGTTTAACGTTGTCTCTGATTGGTGATCATATTTAGGCAGCCATTTCCCCACTGTGTTTTATGGGATCTTGTTTTTGTCTAAGTTCCTTTTTGCACTTCACTGTCTTCACGTTTCATTTGATCATTTATTGTTTTTGTATTTTGCTGAAGTTTCACGTTATAATAAAGATGTGGAACGCTACTCACGCTGCGCGTTGGTCCAATCACTACGACGAACGTGACACTTGCTTTGTTATCCAACTGATCTTGTGTCCATTCTGACATCCTGTGAACCCTGTTCCTTGCTGCTCGTAGCTATATTTGCATTTTATATTGATCTAGTTTTCCAAAAGTTGGAAAAGTTAACTTGCCCTTAGTTCTCTTTCTGTAATCCTTGAGTAGTCATTATACAGTAAGTGTCACGCCCTGACCTGAGAGAGCTGTTTTTCTCTGTTTGGTTAGGTCAGGGTGTGACATGGGGTGGGCATTCTATGTGTTATATGTCTATGTTGTCTTTTTATTTGATTGGCCTAGTATGGTTTCCAATCAGAGGCAGCTGTCTATCGTTGTCTCTGATTGGGAATCATACTTCGGCAGCCCTTTTTCCCTCCTTCAGTGTGGGATCTTGTCTTTGTTGCATGTTTGCACGCCTAGCTTTTCGTTCGTTCGTTCGTTCGTTCGTTTGTTCATTCGTTCGTTGTATTGTTGGTTCACATTGAAAATAAAGTATGATGAACCCAACTCACGCTGCGCCTTGGTCTACCTTTAACAACGAACGTCACAGTAGACGAGGTGTCAGCAGTGTTAGTCCCTCTGATGAGGAATGGTGTCATAGGATATTTAAGGAAAGTTGATTTCTCTTATCTGGCAACTGACACAGCTGATGGTGAATAACAATGACCAGCTGATCTTGTAATATGTGTCTGTGATGATAATGCTGAGTGAGACTTGCCCCAATACACAGCACGCAGGGCTGAAGGAATTGCCCAAGACAGGCCTAGAGACCCACAACATTGGTAGGTAATTGGATGCTGAGATAAGTTGTTAGCTCTCTGCTCTTTATTGATTTCAGCAACAGTGCAAAGCGTCACAGATAGCACACTTCATGGCCAAACCTTTCATCATACATAATTGATTAAACAGCATTGCTTTACAGGGAATATAAATGCTGACCAGATAATCAAACTGTGTGAATGGGTCACACTGGAATTGCTTTTGCATCTATAAACCTGACCATAGCTAACACTCATTACCCCAGTCCAGTGCATCAACCATAAAGATTGTATTTTTGCAGAAGAAATCTCACATTATGCTCGAAGAGTCTATGGTTGCCTCCAATGTCTCCCTATAAGGAGCAGTTCAACTGTCCACAATCCTCATGTCCCCATTGTTGATGATCTCAACCTGTCCTTCCATGAGCTGTAGCTGGTTATCTTTTGAGGGTAGCTCCCAGTTTCTGATATCCAATAATATAACTGTTTCTAGATCCCAGTTTCATCATCATGACCACTTAACATGATTGAGACCATTTACATGGAATTGATGGAGTGTGACTTGTGAAATTAATACCGAAATACAAATATATTGAGCAATTTTAGTGAGATTCATCTTACGTAAACAATGGCTAGCTTTATTTCATATCATATCCTGCAGAATTGGAATACAGATCCCTCCAATTGGCTGGGTTTTAAGTATTTACCACAGGTCTCTATAAGAGTGTAAGAAATACTACAAGACATCCTTCATGACGTTCATTAGACTGAGAACCACAACAGTGCAGATATCTAGTTTACACTTTAAATCTCACTATAATAATTTAAATACAGAATGCATCCTGCATATTCCCTATTCCCCCTGTGCATGGGAATATAAATGGAATCAAAGGAAATACATGACCCTGGTAGATGTGTATGTCTACTGTAACATTGTCAGGGAAAGGAACTGCTGGCATTTCATAGGCTGATTATTTATGAATTATTTTCATGAACATTTTTTCTCTGTTGACGGTATAGTAGCCTAATTTTAAGGGATCTCCATTTCAATGAACGTGACAAAATGTCAGCTTACTTATTGATTAAAAGGTTGGCAACTGCTTTAGACTCCAGAAAATGGAAATCACAATCCAATTATATAGACATTTTAACTCTGCTAATTCCATTTGTGAGTATGACTGGTTTGGCTGTGTTCATAACTCGATTACGATAAAGCTACACAGTCATGTTAATAAGATCTTCACTTATTGCTGCCTTCCTTTATCAGATTGCTTCTTCAGTAGATTAAAAATGGTGCTTAGTTATTCCTGAACACAGCAGTGCTGACAAATATGATCAAACTGAACTTCAATGAAAAAAAGCAGCAGAGTGTCTCCCACTCTTGGGAAATTATTAACTAGAAATGCCATGGGGCATATATAAGGGCTGATAGGACACTGGAAAAAATACCCAATACCCACATAACCCTTGTGCCAACTGTATTCTCAAGGCTGAAACCAGGAGCAGGTTTCTTGTTTAAATCATAGTTTGAAATGCCAATTGCCCTCTTCACTTTTTATTCCGTAATAATTAACTCGGCAGACAATTATCTTCCCAGAAACTAGAACGATGACAAAATGAGTGTGTCTTATGAAAGGTGATAATAAAAAGCCCTTCAACGTAACAAATTTAAGTGTCATTAGCATATCCTATTCTTCTTTTTCAGTCTCTCATCTGAAGCTAATGAGCAGAGAGGGGAGAAAAAAACGAACATATTACTGTCAGCATGTAACCTTTTAATGTCCGATTGTCATCCAGTGGCAGGTTGGGTTTGCTTTAGGTGATTTGTTCTTCAACATATAGAAGGTCATACTAAAAGCCATGCTACTGTACCTATTTTCTCTTTATTAAACCTACAGGCCCTATAGTTCAAGCCAACACCACACCAAGTGTGTGATTCAATTCACGTTGAAACCCCACAAGGTGACCGGTATTCAATACTTTTAGTATGTCTGTTACTGTAACACAAAGACTAGTGTAGTAGAAAAAAGATACAAGGAATAGCTAGAGTAGCACAGTAAAGAGAGAATGCACCTTCCCAGCACAGTAGTTGCATGGACTAGCTTGCATATTTTTTTATTTAAACTTTATTTAACTAGGCAAGTCAGTTAAGAACAAATTCTTATGTACAATTACCACCTACCAAAAGGCAAAAGGCCTCCTGTGGGGACTGGGATAAAAAAGAAAAATAATAATTATAAAAAACATATATATAAAAACATTTATATATATAAACATAGAGCACAATAGAAAAAAAGTGGCTATGGTCCACCAACGTGTATTTACAAACCAAGAAAGGGCCAGCAGACAGCCTCTACCATCATAACGGAATTAATCATAATAAGACATTTCCCGTTAATTATACCCACACACACTGAAAGGCCTTAGTTAAGAGATTGAATAGCAGTGAAATCTGCTCCATGCCTAGCGATTTTCTCTGGCGAAATGAACGGTGCTGTGCATACTGGAGGTTTACAGCTGAGAGACTTTTGTTTTCAACATCACAATGCATCCATTGTTTATGTTCTACTTAACACACTGGAATAACTCAGAAATCCCAAACACTGGCAAAACTGTAACGTCACATAACTTCAATCTCTTGTTTTTTTCCTCCATTGAATAATGGTTTGTTTTTCTTCTCATCAAACATTACAGAGATTCATCTTGGCATCATTAATGTTTCTCCCCTTTGGATTGTTTGTATTTTATCTTCTGTTTCACACAATAAGCCCATTCAGGTTTGGTCGTGACAACAGCTCAAACGACCATGTCTCTCAGCGGAGGGCATTATGGGACTGAATACAGGTCCTGTTTTCCTGGTTGGCATTTCAGTTAGTCAAATGCTGTGGTTAATCTTGTAGGTGTGAACTGCAAATAACATTTGGATAGGACAGTTACTTTTTTAATGGCTCAATGAGTGGAGGGCCCTGTAATATGCATGTCTGCTTTTAAGAGATTTTACAGTTTGGCCTATGTGCATAGACTTTTTTTGCAGTTATTATACTGAAAATGCTAAATCAGGAAAATTTGAATACCATTAGAACATTGTAAAGAGAAAAGAGATACCTAGTCAGTTGCACAACTGAATGCATTCAACCAAAATGTGTCTTTCCCATTTAACCCAACCCCTGAATCAGAGAGGTGCGGGGGGGCTGCCTTAATCGATGTCTACATCATCCGCACCCGGGGACTCGTTGTTGTTGGGGGTTAATTGCCTTGCTCAAGGGCAGAACGGCAGATTCTTCCACCTTGCCGGATGTGAACCAGCGAACTTTCGGTTATTGACCCAACGCTCTCAACTGCTAGGCTACCTGCCGCCTTTATTATCCATTATTATCCATCCTTTTGAATGTTATATTGGATGTGAAATTCTAATATCCGTGAGTAAGCCCTCTTACCAATAATGGCATGGACATTACATCACAGTACTACTTTCGCTTTATTAAAATCTATGCCAACATACAGTAAGTATCATCATCACTGCTGTGAGGTATTACTAGGATGGCATGGTATGAGTGTAGGCTGAGCTGGTACAGCAGCAGCCTGTGTCTGACCGTGCCAACATAGAAAACTCCTGGCAGCGTTAGAGCCACCCAGTCCATCCTCCTGGCTGGCACAGAGAGAGGATAATCACCTCAGGGTCACTGAGCTGCAGTGAGACCTGGCATGCATCCCAAATGGCACCCTATTCCCTATATAGTGCACTTCTTTTGACCAGAAGGGATGCAGACCCGCTGCAGCCTGCAGACAACAAACAGGCCACATGTGTCCCTCCTGGTCCTGCTGTGTCACCTGGGGGTTAGGCTCCACTATGCTCCAGGGGGTTAGGATTCACCATCCTCTGACATCTGCTGCTACCAATATCTCTAATTGCAGAATTGGCTCAAATATAGAAAGACCCTGAAAAATACGTGTCCCATATTTTTTATGTAATGAAAAGAGAGCATCATTGTCAGCTCTGGGTCAAATTAATTCTGTGATGTTTTTTGATGGTATCAAACCTGTTGTTCATGTATCAATATTTCTCACTATATGCATAATTCTTGACTTCCTTTTTTGCTCTTACTTAGATTGTCATCTGTGAGACTACATTGGTGAAGGTCAGTCACCAAGCATGCTTCCTGTCGGAGATCCTCTGTGTATCCATGGGGATTGGGTGTTCAGGGGAAAGACGGACCGGCTGGATTCAGACACGCCAGACCGACAGATGTTGATGATGTCACCTCTGCCTTTTGCAGGCCCTTTTTATTACATACCAGATTTTAATTTTTTTTTTTATTGAAATAATAATAATAATATATATATATATATATATATATATATATATATATATATATATATATATATATATATATATATATATATATGGTTCAGAACAGACAGAGCTTCCAAAAGTTCAGGGCCCAACTGAAAGACATCCTGCTCTAAAAGCATTGTCCAAAGAGAAAACAATAGTAAGGGCTGCAGGGTTGAAGACTCTGAATGGCCTCATTATGACTGCAGATTGTAGCGGAATGGAAAGAGATGCAGCCAAGAGGGGGTGAATTGAAAACAGCTATAACCTGCTCTACCCTTTCTTTGGTTAGGGACCCCAATCAATAGCTTACAACTGGGTTAATGCAGTCTCTTAAAAACACACTATTCATTCACTCTAAACTGCACATCCAGATAATTGGTTCCCAGTGTCTGCATAGTGAGGGGTAGTGGACTGGAGTTAGAATGAGGCCTGGTGCCCTCTGTTGGAGCTATCTCACACAGTGTTCATTTGGTCAACAACGATATTGACTAAAATATTCGTCAAACACCTATGTTTCAGTGTCAACTGACGAGACTATAACTGACTAAATAGACCCAGAAAAAACAAGGACTAAAAAACAATAAAGGATTTTTCATTTCAGTTGACTAAAACGACACTTTATCTTTGTGACTGAAATCTGACTACTAAGTGCACACAAGACAAGAGTTTTTGGAGAGATTGAGAGCTTGTCAGTGATACGCACTATTAATATTAGCAGCACAGTAGCGCAGCGTAGTTCTGTTTAGCAGTGGGAAGGACGACGCACACCCGGCACACGCAGCCTATATCAGCTGGTGAGCTGTGGGGGAGCAAGGGATGAGTGTGGGCAGACAGGCTCCGCTCCGCCTCCGATTATACACATCACGTAGGCGACTCTCTTGCTTCCCCGTAGCTAACCAGACACCACCAGCCTTATACTTAGCTACTCTTTGCCTGGTTATTAGAAACACAAGCTGCCTTACGAAAAAAATACTATATCAGCATTGAGTTTAATAGTAAAACAACAGTGTAGCTATGTGTTTCTCTCCCTTGAGTATAGAAAAGTAGGCTGTCTTCGAATTTGTAGTCTCGCTCAACCCTCCTACTTTCCCCACTGCGTTTCTTTGCCAGATTCTGTAGCCAACATAGCCAAGTCTCCCTCTTTTCCTCAGAGAAAACAGCTTCAGAGATTACCATTCAAAAGATGACCCATAATACCGGCGCTACATTTTTTTTCTTTCTATCATGCATATTGGCAGGGCGTATTTGAAAATTATAAAGCAGATATCGGGCCGCTCTAAAACTAGGCTACTTGTGGACCGGACCAGCAACCAAATGTTTAGGCTACATCTTGTTCAGTCATGTTACCTCATTAGGAAGCTATAGCTAACAACCTGGGGCCATTCAGCAGGATGCAACGTTTTGGAACTTTCAGATAGAAATATGCTATGAAGAACAAATATGCCTCGCTAACATGTTGAATAAGGAATAAGGTTGGCTCTATTCATGGATTTTTTATCTGCAACGTTTGAAAACATTTTGCAACGGAACGTGCCCCTGGTAACATTACCAGTAGTCTACATGAAAACATTTAGTGGCACAGAAGAAAGGAAAAGGGATAGCAAAACATTTATTGACTAATTTCCTCTTGCCACTATACTATATCTGACTGGGTAAATAACTTTATTTTGACTTAATGTGTACCAGTGACTCAGCCATGAGCACTTGGACCAGGACTCCAGCACTGGGACTCGGACTTCAGTCATAGGGACTCGTGACTCGACTTGTGACTCGACCAATGGTGACTTGGACTGGGACTTGGACTAGGACTCGAGCACAGGGGAATTGGGATGCAATTCAGACTCAAGGTTGTTTGGGCTAGGCGTCCCGCTAACTGGAGGGCGTGCAATTCAAGTAAATAATCATAAAAATATGGATATTAAACATTTAGGTACATATAAGTGTCTTATATCGGTTGAAAGCTTAAATTCTTGTTAATCTAACTGCACTGTCCGATTTACAGTAGCTATTACAGCGAAAACATGCCATGCGATTGTTTCAGGACGGCGCCCCACATCAAAATATTTTTCCACTGGCACAGGTTTCATAAATTCACAAATAGCGATTAAATATTCAAAATCTTCCTCTGATTTGTCATCCAAAGGGTCCCAGCTATAACATGTAGTGTCGTTTTGTTAAATAAAATCCTTCTTTATATTCCAAAAAGTCTGTTTATTTGGCGCCATCGATTTGTGTAATCCACTCATTCAACATGCAGAGAAAGGAATCCGAAAACCTACTCCTAAACTTTGTTTCAACATGTCAAAATACGTTTCTATTTACTCCTCAGATACCCTAAAATGGAATCAAACTATAATATTTATTACGGAAGGAAGTATGTTCAATAGGAAAGCGATTTTAGCAGGTGCATCCTGTCTTCATGGTGCGAGCAAACACGAATATCCAAGACTGTGTCCCTGTACTAAAACTGATATTTCTTATTTGTTTTTGAAGTTACAAGCCTGAAACCTTGAACATAGACTACTGACACCCTGTGGAAGCCATAGGAATTGCACCAAGGGAGCTAATTTTCAGTATGACCTTATACTTGCCATTCTAAGAGGATGGTCCCTCAAAACAAAAAATATTTGTAGTTTTTTCTTTGGAATATCTCCTACCATATCTGTGTTATATTCTCCTACATTATTTTAACATTTCTGCAATTATATGCATATCCTGGCTTCAGGGCCCGAGCAACAGGCAGTTTACTTTGGGCACGTCGTTCAGGCGGAAATTGAGAAAAAAGGGGCCTAGCCCTAAGAAGTTTTTAAGTGACTCGACTACATCACTGGGTGAAACAGTCATTTGCTCCCGTTCAAAGTCATTAGCCCCACTTTTGGACATCAATGAGGTTGCTGCGTCTGTGGAACGTTGATAACCGAGTGACAGAAGTACAACCCATACTACTTTGCTAATCACCATCTGGTGATTGTGCTACTCTCTCTCTCTCTCTCTCTCTCTCTCTCTCTCTCTCTCTCTCTCTCTCTCTCTCTCTCTCTCTCTCTCTCTCTCTCTCTCTCTCTCTCTCTCTCTCTCTCTCTCTCTCTCTCTCACACGCTCTCTCTTAATATGCAATATCTACACTGAACACAAATATAAAAGCAACATGAAACATTTTCAAAGATTTTACAGTTCATATAAGGAAATCAGTCAATGGAAATAAATCTAATCTATGGATTTCACATGACTGGGAACACAGATATGCATCTGTTGGTCACAGATACCTTAATAAAAGGTAGGGGCTTGGATCAGAAAACCAGCCAGTATCTGGTCTGACAACCATTTGCCTTATGCAACTCTTCGCATTGAGTTGATCAGGCTGTTGATTGGGGCCTGTGGAATGTTGTCCCTCTCGTCTTCAACGACTGTGCAAAGTTGCTGGATATTGGCGGGAACTGGAACACGCTGTCGTACGTGTCGATCCGGAGCATGTTCAATGGGTGACATGTCTGGTGAGTATGCAGGCTATGGAAGAATTGGGACATTTTCAACTTCCAGGAATTGTGTACAGAGCCTTGCGACAGATCCTTGTGACATGGGGTAGTGCGGAGGAATGGCACCACAATGGGCCACAGGATCTCATCACGGTATCTCTGTGCATTCAAATTGCCATAGATAAAATGCAATTATTTTTGTTGTCCGTAGCTTATGCCTGCCCATACCATAACCCCACCACCACCATGGGGCACTCTGTTCACCACTTTGACATCAGCAAACCGTCTGCCATCTGCCTGGTACAGTTAAAAAATTGAATTTATCCGTGAAGAGCACACTTCTCCATCATGGAAGTGGCGATGGCCGGTTGGATGTACTTCCAAATTCTCTAAAACGGCGTTGGAAGTGGCTTCTGGTAGAGAAATGAACATGCAATTATCTGGCAACAGCTCTGTTGGACATTCCTGCAGTCTGCATGCCATTTGCACGTTCCCTCAAAACTTGAGACATCTGTGGCATTGTGTTGTGTGACAAAACTGCACATTTTAGAGTGACCTTTTATTGTCCTGTGTAATGATCATGCTTTTTAATCAGCTTCTTGATAATCCACACCTGTCAGGTGAATGGATTATCTTGGCAAAGAAGAAATGCTCACTATCAGGGATGTAAACAAAATTGGGCACAACATTTGAGAGAAATAAGCTTTTTGAAACATGAGACACACACTTTACATGTGATTATATTTTTGTTCAGTATATGTAGGCTAAATTAGGAATTTACTTATATATTCTTATACACAAGTAGGTTTGTCATATTTCTGCTGTTGGGAAGAGAATAGGATGTTATGCAGAGAAATATGTTGGTTAGACAAGGCTCTGTATGTTTGTGCATATGGAAGTCAGTGATTTATGTTTACTATAAGTTAATGAGGCTATACAAATGTGATGTGGATAAAATGTGACAAAAGGGCATTTAGTTGACTAGACTACATTTTAAAAAGAGTGCCAAAATTAACACTGACCTCACAGCACAGAGCAAGCCCCCGGACCAATCCCAAAATGTAATGTCTATGCCTCTTGTCAAGGATCCATGTTCAGAAGCACTTGGTGAATTCTCATGTTTCAGAACAAGTTGAGCTGTTTTCCACAGTTGCTGTTATGCCAGCTGTACCAACTCTTTGGGAAAGGCCAATGTATCAGGACATAACAATGCCAGCCCACACAAGCCTGTAATCATTTCCAGTCCTCGGGAGCGTCAGGGACCTTTCCAGGTTATACAGAAGCCAAGGCTTAACTAATTGATTAATGACGATGCTCACTGTTTAGTTTTTCTCGTGGCAAGATGCATAATGTTGATGGAAACCCATTACGTGATGGAAAAACATTGTTTACGACATATCCTACATTGCTCTGTAATATGGACATATTTTAAAAGCTACATTACATGACCAAAAGAATGTGGACACCTGCTTGTCGAACATCTCATTCCAAAATCATGGGCATTAATATGGAGTTGGTCCCCCCCTTTGCTGTTATAACAGCTTCCAATCTTCTGGGAAGGCTTTCCACTAGATGTTGGAACATTGGTTCGGGGACTTGCTTCCATTCAGCCACAAGAGCATTAGTGAGGTCGAGCACTGATGTAGGGCGATTAGGCCTGGCTCGCAGTCGGCATTCCAATTCACGCCAAAGGTGTTCCATGGGGTTGATGTCAGGGCTCTGTGCAGGCCAGTCAAGTTTTTCCACACCAATCTCGAAAACCATTTCTGTATGGATCTCGCTTTGTGCACGGGGGCATTGTCATGCAGAAACAGGAAAAGGCCTTCCCCAAACTGTTGCCACAAAGTTGGAAGCACAGAATCGTCTAAAAAGTCATTTTATGCTGTAGCGTTAACATTTCCCTTCACTGGAATTAAGGGGCCTGAACCATGAAAAACAGCCCCAGACCATTATTCCTCCTCCATCAAACTTTACAGTTGGTACTATGCATTGGGGCAGGTAGCGTTCTCCTAGCATCCGCTAAACCCTTATTCGTCCGTCGGACTGCCAGATGGTGAAGCATGATTCATTACTCCAGAGAACGCGTTTCCACTGCTCCAAAGTCCAATGGCGGTGAGCTTTACACCACTCCAGCCGACGCTTGGCATTGCGCATGGTGATTTTAGGCTTGTGTGAGGCCGCTCTGCCGCACACAAGCCATTTCATGAAGCTCCCGATGAACAGTTATTGTGCTGATGTTGCTTACAGAGGCAGTTTGGAACTCGGTAGTGAGTGTTGCAACCGAGGACAGACAATTTTTATGCGCTACGTGCTTCAGCACTCAGCCGTCCCGTTCTGTGAGCTTGTGTGGCCTACCACTTCGCAGCTGAGCCGCTGTTGCTCCTAGACGTTTACACTTCACAATAACAGCACTTACAGTTGACCGGTGCAGCTCTAGCAGGGAAGAAATTTGATGAACTGACTTGTTGGAAAATTGGCATCCTATGATGGTGCCATGTTGAAAGTCACGTAGCTCTTCAGTAAGGCCATTCTACTGCCAATGTTTGTCTATGGAGATTGCATTGCTGTGTGCTCGATTTTATACACCTGTCAGCAACGGGTGCGGCTGAAATAGCCTAATCCACTAATTTGAAGGGGTGTCCACGTACTTTTGTATATATAGTGTATTTTCACATCATCAGAATGTGTTGCCTTCACTCAGTAATCATAAAAGGGTTTTACAAATATTTGACCATATCTTTTAATTATTTTGATATTGTTCAGGATCATTTTAGAAGGCACAGCTACAGATCCCTGCTTCTCAGAAAAACATTTGTCTGGGAGTCACATTTTTAGTATGTCATAATTCATGCTTCCAGTAAGGTAGTTTGCGCAGTAATTATAATACTAACAGCCTAATCCAAAGTCTCTTTGTACAGACTGAAGCATCTTTGACTGGAAATAGATTGAATTGGTGGTCCACTCTGTTGTCACAGCAACAAGAAAACAAACATGTTATTCTGATAAGTATTCCAATTTCCTTTACCCAAATAGCAAGCAAATAACCATAAATGCATTCATTTTGTACATTTTGTTTCCATGCTTTTGGTTTTCAGTATTATTTTCTTTTTAAAGAAGATTAAAGTTGAAGTAGGTAGTAGAAATTAAAAACCTCTACTACCTCAATATTATTGTCTTGTACCCTCCAAAAAACCTATATAATTACTGGTTCCTCTTGCCTTTGTGCCCTCTACTGTGGACTGAAGTGGAGTGCCCAGAGCCCAAGCCACGCTGCGTGAGGGGGCCTTTCAGACAGCTTTAGGAATAAATCTCAGCTCTGAGAGCAGCTGAGACGTGGCAGCTCCAACAAGCCGATTCTTGACATTTCTTGTTGCTTCACAGGTCCCCTAATCTCCCTCTGCAGAGCCCTCCGCAACCGGGTGTCTCCCCTATCACACCACATCACATGGACGCGAGGATAATTTGGTAACCCGTCTGGCATTTAATGGTACCAACGCGTGGGTAGCCCGATTAGAGGTACTGTAGTAGGAGGGGAAAAAACTCTAATCTAATGTATTGGAGGTAGGCCTGCAGGCACTTTGCCATGTAAACCAAAGCGCATTGAATTTTATGCTGTGGATTTGTCTCCAGCAAGAGCCCTGGTGCTGTCTGCCAATGATGCAAATCAGTTGACGCATTTGTCTGAATATTTGTGCACATATTGGCTTAGGATGATATACATTCAAAGGCCCAGATGAGTTGCCCTGGATTGTTGATGATAATGTTATCACAGGAAAGGTGACAAAACAACAATGAGTCAAAACCTTATGGAGAAACTCTCAACTCACATTCATATACCTATTTAACTAACTGGACTAACTCAAACAAAACAACCCTACACTGTAAAACGATCTGGTTGTTTTTACAGTGTTACAGTGACTTCCCTGTGGCTCAGTTGGTAGAGCATGGTGTGTGCAACGCCAGGGTCGTGGGTTTGATTCCCATGGGGGGGCCAGTACAAAAAAAAATTTAAATAACAAATGCATGAAATGAAATGTATGCATTTACTACTGTAAGTCGCTCTGGATGAGAGTGTCTGCTAAATGACTAAAATGTAAATGTTATACAATAAAACTAACAGTAAAGTACTGTATTAAATATTGCTGTAAATAGCTATGCACTCTGGGTGATTTTAGGCGTAAACAGTAAATTATACTGTAAATTCTAAATAAACTTTGGTTTAACAGTACATTACTTTATAGCATTGTAGGATTGCAACTGGCAACTTTTTAAAAACATCTCTGAGTGATAGGATTGAGAGACATCAAATCAGATCAAATTTTATTTGTCACATGCGGCGAATATGCTTACTTACAAGCCCTTAACCAACAATGAAGTTTTAAGAAAATAGAGTTAAGAAAATATTTACTAAATAAACTAAAGTAAAAAAGTACTAAATAAAAAAGTATTTTTTATTTAGCGCTCCGGTACCGCTCCGGTACCGCTTGCCGTGCCGTTTATGACTTGGGTGACTGAAGTCTTTGACAATTTTTTGGGCCTTCCTATGACACCACCTAGTATATAGGTCATGGATGGCAGGAAGCTTGCCCCTGTGATGTACTGGGCTGTATGCACTACTCTCTGTAGTGCCTTACAGTCGGATGCCGAACAGTTACCATAACATGCGGTGATGCAACAGGTCAGGATGCTCTCAATGGTGCAGCTGTAGAACATTTTGAGGATCTATCTTTCCAAATATTTTCAGTCTCCTGAAGTGGAAAAGACATTGTAGTGCACGCTTCATGACTGCCTTGGTGTGTTTGGACCATGATAGTTTGTTGGTGATGTGGACACCAAGGAACTCTCAACCTGCTACACTACAGCCCCGTCGATGTGAATGGGGGCGTGTTCGGCCCTCCTTTTCCTGTAGTCCACGATCATCTCCTTTGTCTTGCTCATGTTGAGGGAGAGGTTGTTGTCCTGGCACTGCCAGGTCTCTGACCTCCTCCCATAGGCTGTCTCATTGTTGTCGGTGATCAGGCCTACCACCGTTGTGTCGTCAGCAAACTTAATGATGGTGTTGGAGTCGTGGGTGAACAAGGAGTACAGGAGGGAACAAAGCACGCATCCCTGAGGGAAACCGGTGTTGAGTATCAGCGTGGCAGATGTGTTGTTGGTTGCCTACCCTTACCATCTGGGGGCGGCCGTCAGGAAGTCCAGGATCTAGTGGCAGAGGGAGGTGTTTAGTCCCAGGGTCCTTAGCTTAGGGATGAGCTTTGTGGGCACTATGGTATTGAACGTTGAGCTGTAGTCAATGAGCAGCATTCTCACATAGGTGTTCCTTTTGTCCAGGTGGGAAAGAACATTGTGGAGTGCGATTGAGATTGCGCCATCTGTGGATCTGGGATGATGGTGTTGATGTGAGCCATGACCAGCCTTTCAAAGCTACCAACGTGAGTGCTACGGGGCGGTAGTCATTTAGGCAGATTACCTTTGCTTTCTTGAGCACAGGGACTATGGTGGTCTGCTTGAAGCATGTAGGTATTAGAGACTCGGTCAGGGAGGGGTTGAAAATGTCAGTTTAGACACTTGTCAGTTGGTCCACGCATGCTCTGAGTACACGTCCTGGTAATCCGTCTGGCCTCGCGGCCTTGTGATTGTTGACCTGTTTAAAGGTCATGCTCACATTTGCCCAGGAGAGCCTGATCACACAGTCATTCAGAACAGCTGGTGCTCTCATGCATGCTTCAGTGTTACTTACCTCGACGCGAGCATAAAAGGCATTTAGCCTGTAATTGTTTGCAAGCCCTGCCACATCCAACGAGCGTCAGAGTCGGTGTAGTAGGATTCAATCTTAGTCCTGTGTTGACCCTTTGCATGTTTGATGGTTCATCTGAGGGCATAGCGGGATTTCTTATAAGCGTCCGGATTAGTGTCCCTCCTCCTTGAAAGTGGTAGCTCTAGCCTTCAGCTCGGTGCAGATGTTACCTGTAATCCATGGCTTCTGGTTGGGATATGTACGTACGTTCACTGTGGAGACGTCGTCGTCGATGCATTCATTGATGACGGCCAGTGACTGAAGTGGTATACTCCTCAATGTCATTGGATGAATCCCGGAACATATTCTAGTCTGTGCTGGCAAAACAGTCCTGTAGCATAGCATCTGCATCATCTGACCACTTCCGTATTGAGCGAGTCACTGGTACTTCCTGCTTTAGTTTTTGCTTGTAAGTAGGAATCAGGAGAATAGAATTATGGTCAGATTTTCCAAATGGAGGGTGAGGAACAGCTTTGTACGCATCTCTGTATGTGGAGTAAATGTGGTCTAGAGTTTTTTCCCCTCTGGTTGCACTTGTGACATGCTGGTAGAAATGAGGTAACGGATTTAAAAAATACATTTTAAAAAGAAATGAGGTAAACAGATTTAAGTTGGCTTGCATTAATGTCCCTGGCCACTAGGAGCGCCGCTTCTAGATGAGCATTTTCTTGTTTGCTTATGGCCTTATACAGCTCGTTGAGTGCGATCTTAATGCCAGCGTCATTTTGTGGTGGTAAATAGACGGCTACAAAAAAAAACTCTCTTGTAGATGATGTGGTCTACAGCTTATCATGAGGTACTCTACCTCAGGCGAGCAATACCTCGAGACTACCTTAATATTAGACATCGCGCACCAGCTGTTATTGCCAAATAGACTTTTTGTAGTGACTCAAGGAGTGACTAAAGGTCTAAAGTGAACCAACCAAACAAGGTGTGTACAACATTTATATGATTTACAAAATGTATTATACAGAATATTACACTGTAATGGAAAATGGTGATTTACAGTGCATTTGAAAAGTATCCAGACTGCTTAACTTTTTCCACATTTTGTTACGTTATAGCCTTATTCTAAAATGTATTATATTAAAAAAATCCTCATCAATCTACAAATAAAACCCCATAATGTCAAAGGGAAAACAGGTTTTTAGAAATGTTTGCAAATGTATAAAAAAAGATAAAAGAAATACCTTATTTACATAAGTATTCAGACCTTTTGCTATGAGTCTCGAAATTGAGCTCACGTGCATCCTGTTTCCATTTATCATCCTTGAGATGTTTCTACAACTTGATTGGAGTCCACCTGTGGTAAATTCAATTGATTGGACATAATTTGGAAAGTCACACAACTGTCTATATAAGGTCCTACAGTTGACAGTGCATGTCAGAGCAAAAACCAAGCCATGAGGGCGAAGGAATTGTCCGTAGAGTTCCGAGACAGGATTGTGCCGAGGCACAGATCTGGGGAAGGGTACCAAAAAATGTCTGCAGCATTGAAGGTCCCGAAGAACACAGTGGCCTCCATCATTCTTAAATGGAAGAAGTTTGGAACGGCAAGCTTGTAGTTTCATACCCAAAAAATATTTAAGGCTGTAATCGCTGCCAAAGGTGCTTCAACAAAGTACTGAGTAAAAGGTCTGAAAACTTAAGTAAATGTGATATTTATTTTCTTTTTGTATCAATGTAGAAACATTTCAAAAAACTTGTTTTTGCTTTGTCATTATTGGGTATTGTGTGTAGAACAATTTAATACATTTTAGAATAAGGCTGTAACGTAACAAAATGTAACAAAATTCTTTCCGAATGCACTGTATATGGTACATTTTTACATTTATTAACAGTAAAATACTGTGAAGCATTATCCTACAGCATACTGTAAATTATGGTGCATTGTGGGAAAATGTGGTGGGCAGGGAAAGAATGGCTGTATTTCAAATGGTACTATAATTCCACCCCACAGAATACATGTCACGTTCTGACCAGTAAATGGGTTATTTGTTATAGTAGTTTGGTCAGGACGTGGCAGGGGGTATTTGTTTAGAGTGTTTCGGGGTGTGTGTTTATGTAGAGGGGTGTTTGTTTAGAGTATTCCGGGTTTTTGGGTTATGTTCTATGTGTTGTATTCTAGGTTCTATCTATGTTGTGTATTTCTTTGTGTTGGCCTGGTATGGCTCTCAATCAGGAACAGCTGTACATCGTTGTTGCTGATTGAGAGTCATACTTAGGTAGCCTGTTTTCACCTGTCCCTTTGTGGGAAGTTGTATTCGTGCACTGCTATGTTTAGCCTGCAGAACTGTTAGCTGTCGTTCGTGGTTTCGGTTTGGGTGTTTTGTGTGGAGTTCGTAATAAAATAAATATGAGCATTCACGTACCCGCTGCATTTTGGTCCACTTCCTACGACGGCCGTTACAATACAGCACCATGACATAGTTTTGGAGCGACAAAAACACTTTGACCACTAGTGGTTGCATGGTATTGTTGTTTCTGGCTCATTAACATGTTTTGAGGCGTGCCTTGTAAGAGCCTACATTTATGCCACCTGTTAGTGAGAGTGCTGTCAGTATATATCAACCAATGGTGGGTGCAATGAAAACACCTCAGATTATGTAAAATAGGGGTCTAAGCTATATCAGAAAATGAAAATGTTTTTGGGAGTTTACACGTTTTTAGATAATTAATGATAAAGGTTAAAAAAAATAACAAAAAAAAAATATTCTTGTATATTTTTTTATTAAACTGTTTGAAAGCCATATGTTTAAGCTGTTATATTATCTCAAACTCAACTGTTCATCTTTTCCAGCGATGAAGACATGGATGTCTCATGGTATGGTGGGGTATGCAGAATTTGGAGCACCTCTATCTCCTGAATGTTTTGGCATTCAGGTCCAAAAAGTCACTTTCTGACCAGTTCTACCATGGGCAAGTATGTATGGAAAGTTTGGTTTAAAACAAAAGGGGTGCGGTTAAAAAGGGATTTTCAGTTATTTTTAGCAAGCTGGACACAGTCAAGAAACTGTATGAATGTAGTTTTTCGATTTTGTTTTTGTCATTTTAAAGTATACAACTCTACAAATGTATTTAATTTTTTTCAGCATATCAGAATACTTCTGTCTCCTCTCCTTTCTCTAGAAAAGGAAGTGACTGGGTGACAGACTAAGCGGAGGATGGGAAGAGATGGTGGGTGGAAGAGAGGGAGGTGAGAAAAAAAAGCATGCAGATGGAAAAAACATGATTGTCTACACAGATGTTATAAATTGTTCATCCAATATTGAGTATCCCTTTGTTTCAAGTCATGTTATTGAGTGGCAGCACTTGCTCATGTTCATGCAAATAAGCTGAGATAAAATTGCACAGATCAAAAGGTCACCTACAGAAATCTGAAGATAGGAAATAAGCAGTACGAAGGTGAAAATACCACCACGGCTCTAAGCAACAACACAGCAAGTATAGTGTTTTTATCGCATTTCTGCATTTTCCATTCCTTTTGAGGTTCACAGAGACTCAGCAAGACAAAGTAAATGTGAAAGTACTGTAGGTTAAATCTGCCTTCCAGCTAATTTAATTTAGTGCTGGGCAAGGATCTCTCAATAGCCTAATAGCCTATTAAGGATAAGTATTACATTTCAAATGAAAGCTTGGCCTACCTCACATATACTGTATCACACATTTTAAACGTTGTCCATTTTAATGTAGAATACAGTATACGGTATGTTTTCATTAAGCATATGGCTGGCTAACTGGTTAACAAGAAATGTGTAAACATACAATACAAAACGAATAGGTAGTTAGTTAATTACACACACACACTCCAAAAGTATGATTCAGAAAACCAAACATGTATATTTAAACAGATATTTTTTGTTGCTTCCGCCTCTTTTGTTGATTCTGCTGTTTTGATTGGTTGGCCGCAACTGACATTGAAGAGCTGTCCTTTTGACAGACAACAATACCCTATGAAAGTGCCGCCTACTTCCTGGTTCCAGTACCTCAGGTTTTTGAATGGGCTTCAAGCTTATATCATAAAATTCATGTAATATAAGATACTGTATATAAAATTATATTCCTATATGTGTATTGATTTGCTCATACCGATGCCTTTTATCAAAATATTTGACACTCAAGAAGTAAGACACATCAGCGAACGTCAGAAAAGTCTAATTTGAACTACAATTCCTGCAGCCTTGTTAGAATGGCTGGAAGAGTTGGGGAATCACAGGATGGTAAAAATCTGTTAGTTACAGTCTGTTTGATGGGTTTTATATTAGATTACACTGGGGATTTAAAAATGTTTTAATCAAAAATGTAGAACGGCAAGCTGTCCAAAGTAAGACATATGCAGCTGGTGAGAGTTGTAGTTCTAATGAAACGGTTGTAACTTTTTGGCTTCATACTTCTTTTTGGCTGTCAAATACGTTGAAACCCAGCATATGGTAAATAAATTCACTCAGAAACACATACATTTGATATATATCTTATATGACAACATTTTCATAAATTTGACGATGTATTTTAGAAGCCAATTCTTAGCCTACAAAACGAGGAACCAGGAAGAACCACTTTCATGACTTATAGGCACCAATAAGAACTGGAGACTACATCCAAGATGTCCCACCTCTGTTTTCAAGGTAATCTACTCATGCTTGCATACGCCGATTCATGGACAAACATCACATGCGCACTACCACGCAGTGCCCACAGGGAGAAACGCGAGCAGTGACGATGTCATCACGTCATCCAAAAACATGGCAGACATTGGATGAATATAAAATGTTAATACACTATTATACAAAAGTATGTGGACACCCCTTGAAATTAGTGGATTCGGCTATTTCAGCCACACCCGTTGCTGACAGGTGTAGAAAATCGAGCACACAGCCATGCAATCTCCATAGACAAACACAGCTTACAGAACGGGACCACCGAGAGCTGAAGCATGTAGCGTGTAAAAATCGTCTGTCCTCGGGTGCAACACTCACTACCGAGTTTCAAACTGCCTCTGGACGCAACGTCAGCACAATAACTGTTTGTCGGGAGCTTCATGAAATGGGTTTCCATTGCCGAGCAGCCACACACAAGCCTAAGATCACCATGAGCAATGCCAAGCATCGGCTGGAGTTGAGTAAAGCTCGCCACCATTGGAATCTGGAGCAGTGGGAACGCTTCACCACCTGGCAGTCCGACAGACATATCTGGGTTTGGCGGATGCCAAGAGAACGCTACCTGCCCCAATGCATAGTGCCAACTCTAAAGTTTGGTGAGGAGGATTAATGGTCTGGGGCTGTTTTTCATAGTTCGGGCTAGGCCCCTTAGTTCTAATGAAGGGAAATCTTAATGCTACAGCATACAATGACATTCTAGATAATTCTGTGCTTCCAACTTTGTGGCAACAGTTTGGGGAAGGCCCTTTCCTGTTTCAGCATGACAATTCCTCCTGCACAAAGCGAGGTCCTTACAGAAATAGTTTGTCGAGATCGGTGTGGAAGAACTTGATTGGCCTGCACAGAGCCCTGACCTCAACCCCATTGAACACCTTTGGGATGAATTGGAATGCCAACTGCGAGCCAGGCCTAATCGCCCAACATCAGTGCCCTACCTCACTAATGCTCTTGTGGCTGAATGGAAGTCCCTGCAGCAATGTTCCAACATGTAGTGGAAAACCTTCCCAGAAGAGTGGCAAAGGCTTTGTAGCAGAAAAGGGGTATCAACTCCATATTAATGCCCATGATTTTGGAATGAGATGTTCTACGAGAAAGTGTCCAAATACTTTAGGTCATGTAGTGTATCTTCGGCTGAGAGTGCTGAAAACAAATTGGCCTCAGCGACAATTATTGGAACAATTCAACGGATGCTTTGTGCACTAAGGTGATGACTAAAGTGGCTTATTAAGATTTTTCTAATCTGACTTCTCTCTGTGGCCCTTGTATGGAAATTGTCTTTTTGGGCCGGGTGTCAGTTAAACTTCAGTACCGAAGCAAAAATGTAGGAGCAGTCAGAACCGTGCTTCTAGACCGGAACCCTGGCCCCTTGATAGGCACAGATTATCCAGTATATTGACCACATACTCTATTGCCCGCCCTAACAATTAAAATAAATGTCTTCAAAAATGGAAGGCAGTTGGGAAGAGCCAAGGTGGGACCATTCTAGCAGGTGGGACCATTCTAGCCAATGAGAGGGATGATACGCGTTTCAACAACAGGCACAACGGTTTCCACTAGTTAGCACAGCCACAAAGTCAAAATTGGCTATATCGTGCTTTTGGTTTTAATTTAAGGTTAGGGTTATGCATAAGGTTAGCAGTGTGGTTAGGGTTGGGATTCAAATCACATTTTAAGATATGTAGAAATAGGCGAGGTTTATAACTTTGTGGCTGTTGTAACTAAAGTGTTTTTTCTCAAAGTTGCCGGTATGTCACATGTCCTACTTATATCAGTACACAACCTAATCATTACGAAACTTATATTTGATCAAATACGCCACATGTAGAAAATAAGCCATTAAATTCTTTGTTAACCAAATTTGGCACTCGTTCATTGACCTCTATACAACAACAAAAAAAACAGGGGAAACCGCCACCTGCTGGAGAAGACAGATTTTGAGCCCAGTTATCGCTCTTGCTTCACCTCTTCTTCTCTGGTGTCGGCCTACATTTTGTGCCCACCATTTTTAATTACTTTGATTTCCACATGCTGGTCTCTTGAACTAGAGGCTTAGATTACATTTTACATCCTTTAAAATGTTTTGTTTTTTATTTCAGCAAATCCTTGCACCAACGGTTACATTTAGTATATTATCAATTTGAAATGTTTCTTTAAAATACAATTATGTTCAATATTGTCTGCAAAACAGATAAATAAGAACATTACAACAGAATGTTTCTCATGCTGAGATACTGTTGTAAAGCTATATTTTCCTACATAGGTATATTTATTGCCATACTTTTCATTTTCAAGTGTAATAGTAATTAACAACAGATTCCAATTCATGCTATAGACAACAAAACCAGTAAGGAATCATAGTGACTTTGCCATGATAAGCAGCAAAGCAAACATCGGGTCACACTATATTGTTTACCACAATTTATAACGTCTATTTATCACGTCTTTATATTACAAGCTACCTTTGTGTTAATCACTCAAATCAACTCAATTAAAATCAAACACACAAACAATAGCTTGGTTTATCATACTATCATACAACATGTTATATCTATGCCTTAGCTGTAGGCAACTTACAAGTCCCAGAACATTGATATAGGGAAATTAAATAGGGGACCATCACTCAGTCTTGAAGTCTTCATGCAGAGTTTGAGCTTATCAACGCCCAAAAGCCTGAATCATTCCCTTGATGGAGCAAACCAACCCTGATAAACTACACAGAGATCCCAGAGTTAAGATTAGAAGGTCCAGGGCCTTGAGCCTGCTGCTCATGGTGGTCCACTTGAGCTGCAGGTGGAAGAGGGAGGGCAGGATGAAGGTCATGGCCGCCCCCGTCACGCTGCCCGTCAGCCCCATGAGCAGGGAGAAGTGGGGCATGCAGAGTGCCATGAGGAAGGTCATCAACAAGAGACAGCCCCGCAGAACCAGAGTCCCCATGTCCACACCCACCTGCGCCGCCTCCAGCCTTAGAACACTGCTCTGGAGGACCTCAGCCACAGCGTAGAAGGGCAGGGGGTAGGAGAGGAGGGCCTTAGCCAGGAGGCACAGGTTGACCACCATGCGTATGCCAATGGGAAGGTTATCAGTGATCACCTCTTTAGTATCCTCGCCCCAGGTGAGGAAGGCCAGCACAGAGAAGGTGGTTTTCAACACACAAGCCAGGGAGTGTGTCCAGCTCATCATGTCGGAGAAGTCCCCCCTGTCCTCCATGCTTCCCTCCAGGGTGGGCAGGAAGATCTGGGAGGTGTAGCTGAAGATGATGACCCCCACAGACACCAGGAACCTCTCAAAGTCCACCAAGAGGACCATCCTCCTCCAGGACCAGCGGTGGGCTTGGTGCAGGCAGTAGGCCACCACGATGAAGGTGATGAGGAACTGGGCCAGGGAGCAGAGCAGGCTGAGTCTGGAGACCACCCTCAGGTCCCGGATCAGCATGCAGGGCACTAGGGTCAGGAAGGTCATCACGGACCAGGCGGCGGGGGGGAGCGGGAGGAAGGAGAAGCTGTGACACATTAGGTTGGTGCTGACCACCAGGTAGAGGATACAGGTCATCATCAGCTCTACCACCTGTGCTGCGTTCACCACCCGGCCACCCAGGAGGGGGCACAGGCGCTTACAGCAGGCATTGGCGATGTCCTCGTAGGTGTCCCGCACTCGTATGGGCTGGCCCTCCTCGTTGTCCTCGTACAGGCAGGATACAAGAATCTTACCTGTGTAGTTGCAGATGACCGCAGCCAGAATGAGCAGTAGCAATCCTAAGTAACCACTCTGAAGGAGAGCGTAAGGCAGCCCCAGAACAAAGATACCCTAGGAGAAAGAAGAAAACAAGTGAACGACACGTAGAGTGTGAACACAGTGTTTCCTCCAATGAAGTACAAGTCATCACCAAGGAGAGTGTAAATTACTGCTCTTTGCCTGCGACTTGATTGTTTGAAAACTGCCACACATTAGAGGATGTTAAACTTAATCATTAAAGATAACATTCTGCTTCAATCTTAACAAATGTGCAACTGGATTTCTTCACGTGCTGTAGACTATTCAGTAGACTACACAACATTAATACAACAATCTTATCTTGCAACAAATTCCTAAATGGATAGTCTGAGCAACGGCGGGCTTTAAGTCAAATTGCAATGCAGAACAAGGTAAGTAAACAAACTCTGTTTATAATGTGAGTCTGCGTTAATATGTAGATGCTCTACATAGATAGAGTCAGTCCAGACAATAGGACACTGGGTATTTAGTGTTGCTGGAAAAGTACATGGTGTTGAGGATTATGATGATGCAATGACAAGGTAATAACTGAACAGATGTAGTTGTTTACAATTAATCCTACTCTGGCGTAGAAAACACAAATGAAAGTTAGTAGCCTGATTATCTGATTAAAAAAAAGGCTGGGACACTGTTGATTTGAATATGAATGGGGACGACGACAACTGCTGAAATGTATATTTACTTACATACTAATAATATGCTGTAGTTATTGAAATGGCCTTGTTTACAAAGGATTACTCTCAGCTTTTCCATTCCTTCCATTAAATATACTGTAGTTTCAATGCATCCTCTACACAACAACAACAACGCAATATCGATAATGCTCACCCAGTGCACTATCTAACATTCATTAACCTCCATAACCATAATCATTTCTTGAGAATGGAAAAAGGACATAAAAGCTAAACATAGAGAAGCATCTTTCCTAAGGTCTGAAGTAAAAAAAAAAATCTAGGGTTACCTGAATAGCATTGGTCACGTTCCATCCTGCCTCCCAGGTGGTGATTTTAAGACAGGTGCTGCTGGAGGGACTGGTAGGTGTCTCATTTCCCCCCTCTAGGCTGGAGGCGGTGGGTGACTCCCTGGTCTCCTCTTGGTCCTCTCCATAGGTCCTGCTCAACTCATCCCTCTGGGCGAACCCCAGGCTCTCCTCATCCCCATGGAGGAACCTGGAGGTCCACAGCAGCTCTGCCTGCGTCCCCAACCAGTCTAGTCTCAGAAAGGACATTTTAGTGTGGGTTTAGAGGGCTCTGTCTTCAGCAAATGATACTGTAAACAGACACTCGGGTCAGACGAGAGAGGCTACCTCCCCATCACAAACTCTAACCGCCAGCAGACAGCAGTGTCAATCTCAGGGGGGCTCAACCCCATACACAGTTAATGACCACTACACACAACATGAACCTGAGAGGCTAAATTGGCTCTCCCTGACATTTAAATGTTCTAACAGGTGAGACACTATGAGGACGATTGACAGGCTGTTGAACTGTGACAAAGGGTAATAGCTTCCGGCTTTTAAGATGAAGAATGAGTCCATCATGCTAGAATAATCAGATATAATTGAATGTCTTGCCTCTGCAAAGGACCTGAGAGGGGCCCATTTGAATTTGAAAGTTGTAATTTCTATTTTGAAACAACAAGATATGATAATAGCTGAGGGCTTTCGTGCAGATAACTTATATTTAAATAGTTGCCCTTAGTTCAACTATGGCAGTTAGATTTAACACCAGAGGGAGCAATAGAGGACCAAAAGCATGGGTGCCTAAATGTTTGCACTGGTCTCAGCATCAATGACAAACCTACATTGTAACACTTGGAAAGTTCCATTTTGTTTTCAGCACATAGGTTAGTTTGTCTCTTACTATTATAAGACCACCATTATCACCGTAAAGTTTAGTAAAAGTATTATTCTTCCCTTAATCCCATTCCATATGATCCCTTCACTTCTGTTCTGTGACGCCCCCTCCCATTGCGCGCGGGGGGAGCGGGAGAGTTTCTTGAACTTGCAAAAGTCACTCTTTGACATTCCCCTCAATTTCAGGCGCCGAGTCCGTCGCACATAAAGCGCCTCCGCCAGACTGCACGCTGATGAAGAGATTTGAAAATGAAAGGTCTATCGTTTTTTACACTCATTGCGTTGCTATGGCAATGCAGCCGAGCGCAGCAAAGGGGTGAGTGGATCGTTTGCCAAGTAATCGCTATACTCACAATCTGAAATATTTCGTTCTGATTTGTGAAATAGTCACAGGTTTGACCAATACTTTTTTTTAAATAACAATATACTAATTTTCCTTGGCAAGATTACCCATTTATTTTTAGCTTACTCTAGTATTTTCATTAAACAGACACATTAACATGTTTTTTTTTTAAATTAGGTTAGAATAGTGGTTTGGGTGACAAAAGTAGAGAAAATATCATTTTTGTTCTAATTAGTCTTCTCTGAACCATATCTTAGAATAACAGTATAAAGAAGAATTCTAGACTCTTTCTAGAATTTTCATGTTTGGACAGCTGTAAACCCACAGAAATTGTTGAGCCATCCAACTTTGTTCTGCCACCACTGTATGGGGTACCAACATCATTACATTCAGTGTCAAAACAGAAAGGGATTTAATCAGAAATATCATTTGAAATTATCAACTGTGTTTTGATGT